>NC_133434.1:36886227-37259175 GCF_011762505.2 Arvicanthis niloticus
CTAAGATTCCAGGTGTGTGCTTTCTTTTCCACTGGCTTTATGTGGTGTTGGGATCTAACCCAAAAGGCTTTATGCAGGCCAAGCCGACCCTGCTTGCTTTATCTTTCTGGAAGTGGACATCCTTCCTTGACTCTTAAGACTCACCATCTCTGGGGAAAAGGAGGGACAGGGATGAGTGTTCTCAGCAGGTTCCACATCCTTCTCCTTATTCAAGTCCGTTCAGTTTGCAAGACTAAGTGACGGTGGTTTTATTATCCCTACTTTAGAGATAAGAATCCTTGAGGCTCTGGCTGCATGTGGTGGCACAGGCTTGGCATTTGTGGGGGGTGTAGTAGGAGGGTGGAGAGTTCAAGGCCAGCTGTGTAGTGAGTCCTGTCTCAAAATAAAAATTAAAAGGGCTGTGGGTGTAACTCAGTGATAGAATGCTTGCCTAGTATGTGACACTCTGTATCTGGTCGCCAGGTCTACAAAGTATGTGTGTGTATGGGTGGGAAGACATAAAACAAAACTTGTGGCTCTGAGGAAGGAAGCAGATGGGACAGACAGGGCTGGAGAGAAGTCACTCAGCAGCTTCTGGGTTTACTCTAGCACTGGGAGGCCTTGAAACAGTCTGTAATTTTCTTCTTCTTTTTACAGGTGTTCGTGTGTGTGCATGTGTGTGTGTGTTTCATATTTATTTTTATCTCATGTTAATTTGTGTTTTGCCTGCATGCGTGTCTGTATGAGAGTGTCGGCTCTCTTGGAGCTGGAGTTATAGACAGTTGTGAGCCTCCATGTGGGAGCTACAAATTGGACCCGGATCATCTGGAAGAGCAACCAGCACTCTTAACTGCTGAGCCCTCTCTCCAGCCCAGGCGTTTGATTATTATTATTATTATTATTATTATTATTATTATTATTATTATTATTATTATTGTATGTGTTGGTGCCTGTGAATGTAGTGGACAACTTGGTGGATGAAATCAGTTCTTTCCACCTTTATGTGGGTTCTGGGGAATCAAACTCACGTAACTCGGGATGACAAGGACTTTTTATGAGCTTTGTTTTTAAGGAACATGGTCTCTCTCTATAGCCCTGGCTGCCCCAGAACTCACTGCATAGACCAGGCTGGCAAGAAAATCACAGAACTCTACCTGCCCCTGCTTCCCAAGTGCTGGGATTAAAGGCATAAAGTGACCAAACCTGGCTACCAGCCCCATTTTTGTTTTAACTTCTTTGTGCCAAATCTTCAAAGACATAGAAAAGTAGAAAGAACATCCCTCAAGCATTCACACTCGTTTGCCTTCAGCCATTGCCGCTGTTCCCTCTCTTGATCCACCTATTGTCTTTGCCGTACCATTTGAAAATAAACGAGCATGAAATTCATGCACACGTCTCTGGAAATTGAACACATAATCACAAACAACAAAATTAATAATTTCCTGATGTCTTCCAATGTGTAGTCTATATTAAAGTTTTCTCTATTGTCCCCCAATGTCTCTTTAACTGAGTTCATTCCCCAAATCACATTGCAATTAAGATTCATGCTTTTTTTTTTTTTTTTTTTTTTTCCTGTACTGGCTGTTTGGTCTCTTTGTATTAGTTAATCTGGGCTTGCTCCTTCCTTCCTTCCTTCCTTCCTTCCTTCCTTCCTTCCTTCCTTCCTTCCTTCCTTCCTTCCTTCCATGTGGAGGTGCTAGCATGTGCCACAGTGCCCATGTGGATGTCAGAGGACAACTTGCAGAAGCTGGTTCTCTCCTGCCATGTAGGTTCAAGAGATAGAACCCAGGTGGTTAGGCTTGGTGGCAAGCACCTTTCCCTGCTGAGCCATTTTACTGGCCCCTGGGTTGATTGTTTCTAACTGTTAAAAACCGTGTGGGTTTTGTTTGTTTGTTTGTTTGTGTTTCGTTTTTGTCTCATTTTGTTTAAGCGGGCTCTTTGGTAACCCCAGCTACCTTCAGACTTGCTATGTAGCTGAGGGTGACCTTGAGTTTCCAGAATTCTCATCTCCAGCTCCTGGTTGCTAGGATTACAGGGATGTGCCACCGCAGGGTTTTATAGAGTGTTGGGGATCAAACCTAGGGCCTTGTGTTTGTTAGGCAGCTACTACTAACTAAGCTCTCTCCCCAGACCAGAGTCTTGTTTTGCCTAATTTGCATGAGGTGATGAAAGAAAACACAGAGGAAACTGGGTTATTGCTAGGGCTGCCTGACTAAGCTCCCTCTTACTGTTCACATCCCACCTCTTATTTGTGTTGAATTAGCTAAGTTGTGGTGAGAGCTTAGTGTCACCCTGAGACATTCACTCTCTTCAGCCAGGGTTTCCCTGACCTGCAGCCCTGACACAGTCCTTGGGTCCCAGAGTCTGATGGAAGCCTCCCAGCCAGAGCTCCGAATGGAGGAATCAAAGTTGGCTCATGCTTCGTCTTGAGAAACCACAGGGAATGGTAGGCTTGGGTACCTCCCTTCTCACTGTGGAGTATTTGGCACAGCCCATTTAAGGACTGCATGGGATGTGGCCTCCATATCTGTGGATCAGCTCTCTGATTTCCATAAAGACTTCCTCCTGGGTGTCACTGCAGAGAATGCTTTGGGCTTGCAGCCTACAGAGACAGAAAGTAAGTTGGGGACACAGCTCCGTCAGTGAAGTGCTTGCCACTCTGTCACGAAGAGCTGAAGCTTAACCCTTAGAACCCATGTAAAAGAGTTCTGCTTGGTGATGCTGTAATCCCAGCTCTGGGGAGACAGAGACAAGTGGCTCTTTGGGGCTGGCTGGCCATCTAGACTAGCTGAATCTGTGAGTTCTGGACCAATGAGAGACTATCTCTAAAAACAAGGTGGATGGCTCCTGAGGAATAACACCCAAGGTTGACATCTGGCCGTACACAGACAGACAGACAGACAGACAGACACACACACACACACACACACACTGAGTAAGCTGGTATAGACTGGCTGACATGGAGGTAAGTCTTTAGAAGTCCCCAGCTGAGGACTTCAGTCCGGTGGCCTCTCTGCTTTCTCTGGGAGCAGAGGGAAGAGTGGCTGTCTCACATGCCAGGCACTGTCCCTTCAGGCCTTTGAGGGTGGAACGCTCAGGTCCTCAAGGCTGAGAAAAAGTTGTGTCTTTCTCTGTCACTCTTCACACATGCTTACATGTCCCCTTTGGTGCCATCTGGGCCCAGCCACCGCCCTCGGACAGAACACTCAGTGACCTGTGGAGTTGGAGCTCTAGGGGAGGGAGCTCTAAGTTATCTGGGCCCAAGTTTAAAGAAATCCAGCCATAGGCATGAAGGAAGTTTCCAGAAGGGGAAGAGATCCCTTAAAAAAATACTCTGTTGGTGAATGGTTGGGGCCTGGGGGTATCAATTCATGGAGACACTGAGGAGTTACAGGGGTGGCACGGACAGGTTGTGAGGGAGGCAGAAGCAGGTGACAGGCCCGCTGCAGCTGCACGCCTTCCCTCTGCAGCCGGCACACTCCACCCTGCTGGCTGAGTAGCTGTTCCAGAGGAGAATGGATCTTGACCTTGGCAAGGAGGACCAGTGCCCAGTCACCACAGGTGGGATCTCTCTCCTCTGCCATTAACTATGTCACTGCAGAAAGAAACACAGGCATCCAGAGGGGCTGTCTGTCTGGCAGACACTTGATTACACTGATGGCTGGTGGGTAGGCAGTGTGTATGTGTCTATATATGTGCTGTTTACATACATGTGTATATAGGCATGGTAGATGGGGACATGAATGGCCTCTGTGCATAAATGTGTGGTAAGTCTGCATGTGCATTCTATGTATGTGTGTACTGTGTATGCACACACGTGTACACACGTGATGAGCATGCACACATACAATGTTCATGCATGTTATGTATGTGTCGTGGTACATGCGGTGTGTGCGTGTTCATATGAACATGTGTCTCAGTGTGCACATGTATGCTGCTTATGTTTATATGTCATGTGTGGCGTGTGTGCGTGTGTGCGTGTGCACACGCATGTTCTGGTATGTTTGTGGTATGTGATTAGATCCTCCATGCATCTTTTCAGATGCTTATAAATGCTACCTCCCACTGGGGACCCAGTGAGGTCTGGGAGCAGGGTTTCCTTTTGGGTTTTGGAAAGAGCGTCTCAAGTAGTCCAGGGTGGCTTTAAACTCTATGTAGCCAAGGATGGACCTTGTGCTTCTGATCCTCCTGCTTTCATCTCCCAAGTGCTGGGTTACAGACCTGTGCCATCACATCCTGTTTCCGGTGCAGGTTTTCAGTCTTGTGGATTTTAGGGTGTTAGGACATTAACAGCAGGGGCCATTGACCTTGGTGCCACTGCAGAGGGACAGTGCTCCTTTTTATTAGACCTTCCCTTGTAGAGCTCTGACTGTTACAGTGTCCCATGTCACCCTCTTACCCTGGACTCCCCAGCCCTCACGCTTGATCTCAGCCTCCTGTGTGCCCTGCTCTCCCTTCCTCCCCCCTTCTGAGAGCAACCTGAGGCTGGGCTCTGTCCCTGCAAGGCCCAGATGCTCTGGGTCTGCACAGACCTGAGGAAGAGGAGGTGCCATGAGGATAGAGGAAGGCTAAAGCCTGGAGGAAGAGGTGTGTGAGGGATGGGGCAGATGGGCTGAGGGGAAGGCTAGAGGAGAGGGCCTCCCTCTCTGTGGGATTGTGGGTGCTGGGTACCAGGCTGTGAGGGTTATATTCTGAGCTATCTCTGTGTTCCAGGAGCATCCCTTAGGGACTCTTCCCTTCTGACCCTAAATGGCATGGAGGCTGCTTAGTTCTGACCTCGCCCTTTCTGGGTGAGGTATCTGGTAGGCAGGTAGGCAGCCCGATGGACTCAGGCTTGTGTTTGAAATTTCTGTTACCATTCCAACAGCAGTCCCTCTAATGGCTCCCAAAAGACTTCGAGAAAACACAGATACTTACATTATGATTCGTAATTGGAGCAAAGTTACAGTTATGAAGTAGTAATGAAATACTTTGACGGTTGTGGTCACCACAACAGGAGGAGCTGTGTTACAGAGTCACGGCATCAGGAAGGTTGAGAACCTAATGTCGTCGGAGATTCCAGGGGTCTTTGTGTTGGAAGCTAGGAAAGCACGTTTTTTTCCACTCAGCCAGGCACTTGGAGGACAGAGTCTCTACATCTCAGGCCTAACCACCATGCTGAGAGCTCTCTCCCATCTGACCTCACTTCTTCCTGTTGAAATTATAATCCTTTTAACATCCGGATGCCAATAGAGATGGGGGTGAGCACCACTCTCACAGATCTTTGCTGGTCAACCTGGAGCTTGTCACTAATATCTTGTGGGGCTGGGACAAAGTGTAGATGGAGGGCGACTCGTAATAATAAGATTGAGATCTCTAGATTCCCAAGGACACTGGGGCCCTGGGACATGCCACCTCAATGCCATCTCACTTCTCTCAGTAACAGATTACCCCCTGGAGACTCTCCAGGGAGGAAAGCCATGCCGTGAGCCAGCAGGAGTCCATGCACACAAGTCAGATTTCAGAGTAGTCTTTGGGTTCATAGAATGGGCTGTATTAAAAAAAAAAAATGGTGGCTCTATTGAATTTTTTTGTAAGTATAAAACATGTTTTTTTGTGGAAAGTAGAAAAACCTGAAAATGTAAAACAGACTCGGTTGTGGCTCATGAGGCTGAGCTTAGCTTAAGGCTGGCAAAGGGCCATCAGAGGGTGGCAGCTGCACTCACAGGTAACTCACAGGTGCTGGCCGAAGGCACAGATCTCAGGAACCAACTTTCCTCCCAGGCTCGTTTTTTATACATATTTACATATTCATATTTGGGAATACCGTTGAATATGAATTTTGTGGTCTGTGTTTACACTTGAGCTCATAGCTTGAAAACATTTCCAATGTTCTTATAACTTTATGGAGAACATAATTTTTAATAGCTATGTAATAGGTCATCTTGAATATATCTCCCCATATATGTGGTTTTTCTTTTTTTTTTTTTTTTTTTTTTTTTTTTTTTTTGTTTACCTCCCATTGGTAGGTACTGAGATTCTTTCTAGTTTGGACTTCACTATAGGACACTTCTACCATCTTTCTTTAGGAGCCATGCTGTGGTTCAGTCAATGGAGTGCTTTCCTAGCAAGCACAAGGCTCTGGGCTCAATTCTCAGCGTTACATGAACGGGATGTGTTGATGCACACCTGGAATCCCAGCACTTAGGAAGTAGAGGTTGGAGGATCAGGAGTTCAAGGTCATCCTCAGCTACATAGTAAATTGGAGGCTAGCCTGGGGTAAATGAGACTCTGTCTCAATAAAAGGACTTTTTTCTTTAAATGTTGTTGGTATATCTTTTTTATTTATTTATTTATTTTTATTTTTTTAATTTATTTTAATTTTTAAAACTTTTTTTTGTTGTTGTTGGTATATCTTGAGTATTGTTTTTTTGTGGAGGAGAGAAACAGTTGAAGGAAGACTTATTTGGCTCACAGTCTCAGAGTTTCAGTCCTAGGTCTGCTGGCTCCGTTGTTCTGTCCGTGTGGTGAGGCAGGAACAGCATACGGGAAGTGGTGTGCAGAGGTGCTCCCTTCATGGCAGCCAGAATCGGAGGAGAATGTTAGCGATGGGCGCTCTCCTCCTTTTGCTCTGTTCAGGCACCCAACCTATTGGAGGGTGCCACTCCCAATCACAGAGGGTCTTTTCTGCTTAGTTAAGTCTTTTCTGGAAATGTCACAGACACACTCAGAAACGTGCTTTCTAGTCTCCTAGGCAGGTCTCATTTTAACCAAGCCGATGATCTGGGTCACAGAGCAGGGAGATGGCTCTGTTAGTGTAGTGCATGCCAGGCAAGCACAAGGACCCGAGTTCAATCCCTGGAACCCATGTGAAAAGTCAGGTGTGATGGTTATGTGCCTGTAATCCCAGCACTGGAGAGACAGAGAGAGGAGGAGCCCTGGGACTCACAGGCCAAACAGCCTACCAAGTGAGCTCCACCTTCACAGCAAAGCAAGGTGGACAGCTGAGGAATGACACTGGAGGTTAACCTTTGGCCTCCATAAGCACATTCACACTTGTGCACCTGCGCACACTTGTGTACCCACATACACGGAAACATGTGTTCTCCCCCACAAGAAAAGACTACCCGTAATACCTACATATACTGAGGCCTAGGCCTCTGCAAAAGGCCTAGGGCCTTGGCAAAAACCAGATCTGAGACTGGTGGTTAGATCTGTGGGGTAGGGTCCAGCCCAGCTGAAGGACAGGGTGCACTCAAGGGGCCTTGGGAACCCAGGCAGAGGGGACACAGGAATGATTCAAAGGTCTGAGGCGAGGTGCACACAAGAGGATATCACATGAGGCAGGGTCTGGGAGCACAGCAAGGGTGACGAGCCTGGGGACAGGAAGAACATTTTCAGTGATGGCATCTACTCATTTTTCACGCCTGTTCATGAACAAGTTTTGCTTTTGCAATTCCCTCCAATGTATGTAAATTTATTAATAAGGAATATCCATGCACCACTTGCCAGTGCGCACTAAATATTTAATAAAATGACTTTTCTCCTGTTAGATCAAATCATACACTGAGGAGATTTAATATCCCCTCCTACCTCCCACATGCTCTGCAGCCCTGTGCCAACACCACTGGAGAGTACCTGCCATAGGGTGGGAAGCCGAGTCCAGCCTAGGGAGGGATGGTAACATCAGAGCTACCTGAAGGACATTCATGTAGAGGGAAAGGGGCCCTAGGAGGGCTCAGAATGACTCCTCAAGAATTATTCCATTCTTGATTACTTAGTATTTTATCACGAGATTTGAAAGTCTGTATTCAGTATCTGCAAGATGGCTCAGTGGGTTAAAGGTGCTTGCTGACAAGTCTGATGACCTCAAGTGGGTTCCTGGGGGCTCCTACCCCCAAAGCTGGCCTCTAATTCTCACATGTGCCTGCACACCTATATACACAAAGTAAATAAATAGCCAGGCAGTGGTGGCGCACGCCTTTAATCCCAGCAGTTGGGAGGCAGAGGCAGGTAGATTTCTGAGTTTGAGGCCAGCCTGGTCTACAGAGTGAGTTCCAGGACAGCCAGGGCTACACAGAGAAACCCTGCCTCAAAAAGAAAAAAAAAAGGTAAATAAATATATATATGGAAAAAAAGAAGTCAATATTCATTGACTCTCATGTATAAAGTTTAGACTTGCTGATGACATAAAGACCATGCATGGGGTAAAATCCTAAAACAGATAAACTACAGGTGAGACTTGGCAGCCGATGAAGTAATTGCATCTGAGGGAATCTGTGGTGGGGCTTCCAGCCTGGGCTCACTTTAAGACACACACACACACCATGTTTCACAGAGAAGCCAGCACCCCCCTCCCTGCTGAGTATTTTATCTGTGTTAAGAGACCATTTTTCTCTGCTTTTATCCAGAATGCTGTCAAGTTCAAATGGTGGGTAGTTTTCACACCCGTCAGAAGTTGTGGTTGGGTTTGATTAATCTGCGGCTGGAAAAAGTATTTTCATTATTTCTTGGTAAATGTAACTTGTTCTCCAGGCGGGGTTTCTTGGAACCCAGAGGTTTTGTTGCAAAGAGGATCAGGGAGAATAAATTCAGAGGGTCCTCCTTCGAGGTAATGTTGAACTCCTGCTAGGAATGTGAGACTCTACACTACCTACCAGGACACTGTCAAGGACAAAGAAAGTTTGACGACCATACAGATGTCAGTTGGAAACTAAAAAAAAAAAAAAAAAAAAAAAAAAATCCCAGCCCTGTGAGAGGCCATGGCCCCAAAGGGTGGAGAAATTTGCATTCGATGGTCCTGGTGATGGCGGCTCTTCATCACAAAGACTGGGATGCCAGCTCAGGCTCCCGGGAGTCAGAGTTCTCACCCTGGCATTTACTGATAATGCCAAGGATCTAAGTAGACACCACTGCTGCTGTCACAAGCCTGTGATCCCTCCTATTTGGGAAGCTGAGGCAGGAGAATCTCGAGGTCAATGGTAGCCTGGGTTATAGAGGAAAACCTTGTCTCAAGAGAAAATGTGGAAGGATGGCAGGGTATGGTGAGTGAGTGCTTCTTTAGTATGCTTGAAGCTCTACCTCAGTACACCAAAACAACACACACACACACACACACACACACACACACACACACACACACACACAAACAACTCAAATAATCAAGAAGTAGCCAGAGGCCTGGTATGTCTAAATCTTTCCTTCCCCTGCCATCCACACCCCTCCCCTCATTTCCCTCCCCCCTTCCCATTTCCTCCCTTCTTTTTTTTACTGGGACACCTTCCCTCAGTGAAGTGCCCTCTGAGAACCAGCTGTGGGCACACATCTTGCACACAGAAAACCGTGTTGGTTCTGAAATGTCCGTAGTTTTTACTCGGTTACATAGCTTGTGTAACAAAACAACATTCATGCCCATAAATGAATAATCTCCTTATTTATTCCCCACAAGCAATCTCATGAACCAGAACATCTACTGAGTACTTCCCCCAGGTGAGGCCTGACCACGCCTCCCGTAGCTTACACATCTCTCCTTCTTTCTGTCTCAGTGAGCTGAGACCTTTGGGGATCCATCCACAAGAGTAGCAAGGGAATTAACGCTATCGAAGCCATCCTCAGCCACTGAGGATGACATCGGAGGATAGATACTCCCTTGTGTCATCTCTTGGATGGACACTTCAAGGATGGGCACCAAGCATAATTGAGTGTAGTTTCTTGCACCCAACTCAACAGCGTCCTGGCACTGGCTCTCCCTCCTCGTTTCCCTCCTCTCACCCCATGTGCCCCAACAAAGGATATGAGTACACACACTCATTCACGTATGTACACAGGCACCCACACAGGCACATTGTATTTTGCCTTGGGCTCTGCTCTAGAGGCCAGTATCCTGGCCTAAGAGGCTCTACACTATCACTCACTTAGTGAGGCTGTCACTGACTCCTAAGAAGCCATGCTCCTAGTGTCTCCCCTTTTACTCTGATTTCTTGGACTATGTGGTTTGTAGATGCTTGGCCCAGGAGTAGTAGCCCTATAAGAAGGTATGGCCCTGTTGGAGTAGGAGTGTCACTGTGGGTGTGCGCTTTAAGACCCTCATCCTAGCTGCCTGTAAGTCAGTCTTCCACTAGCAGCCTTCAGATGAAGATGTAGAACTCTCAGCTCCTCCTGCACCATGCCTGCCTGGATGCTGCCCTGTTCCTGCCTTGGTGATAATGAACTGAACCTCTGAACCTGTAAGCCAGCCCCAATGAAATGTTGTCTGTTGCAACCCTCTCGCTCTACCTGGCTTGAGACAAAAGACTTAAAAAGCCTGGTTAGTTACTATGTTGCGGCCTGCTCCGCTCTGCCTGGCTTCAAACTGCCACTCTTGAGTCAGGGTCTAGAGGGAGAGAGAGTGAGGATGAGGAGAAAAGATGCAAGGAATGGAGACAAGACAGACGTTCTGATCAAGTCTCTTTTCAAGTCTCTTTATTTGAAGGGAAATCTAGGGTATTTATACACTTTTGCCACACCCCTTGTAGGCACGTGGATATGACGTAAGCCTTGGAGGCGTGGCTAGTATGTGAATAGCTGCTTTCTAGCTGCTTTCTGCTAAAGGTTGGCTCCCAACAGTTGTCCTTATAAGAGTTGCCTTGGTCATGGTGTCTGTTCACAGCAGTAAACCCCTAACTAAGACAGACTATGACTACAGGCCAAACTGGGCTCCCAACCATGTCCTGCATTGATGCCCTAACTCCCCAAGTGCCTCAGACTCAGTGCCTTTAAGGATGTGGGTGACGTGGGTTTCTACGGCTGGCGTACCAGTAAGCAGCATTCCTCCACGGTTTCCGCTTCAGTTCCTGCCTCCAGGTTCATGCTAGACTTCTTGCCCTGACTTCCTTCAATGATGGAGCCTGATGTGAAAGTATAAGTCAAATAAACCCCCTCCTCCTCTTGGCCATGGTGTTTTATCACAGCAATAGAAACCCTGACTAAGACAGGTAGCTCTTAGCCTGTGTGACTGATGACCTTATAATAGATGAGGGCCCATAGCTGTCTACAGGGCAAGGAGAGAGGCTTTGGGAGAAGGCACCTCAGGTTTTTAAATTTTTATTTATTTATTTTTTTATTCTCAGCCTCCAGCTATGAGAGGAAATACATTTCTGAGATTTAAAACACTCAGTCCTGGGGAGTTGGCTCCAATAGCCCTAGGGGGTGAATATAAATGCATTACAGCCAGTGTTCCCCCGGTTATGTAATTATCCCAGGGATGTTGACTCCTAGAGGCCTGGGCTCCTGGGGCTTGAGTTCTGTATTCACCTATGTTGCCTTTCTTGTTCTTTTGGTTGTTGGTTTTGAGACAGGCTGATCTCCAACTTAATAAACAGCAGAGGATGGCCTTGAGCCTCTGCTTCTACTGGCTTTCCCTTGTGGATGCTGGGATTACAGGCATGAGCCACCCTGAATTATGAGGCACTCTACTGGCTGAGGTACATCCCTCTCTCTCTACTTGGTGTCAACAGTTTCTGGTACTTAATGGATTTTTTGCTGCAGGAATCAATGAGTGAATGAAAGATGTGGAAAGTGTTTTGTTCTGTCTCTTTGTTTGTTTGAGACAGAGTCTCATTATGTAACCCTTGGCTGGCCTGAAACTCACTCTAAAGACCAGGCTGGCTTCAAACTCACGGAGATCCACCTGCCTCTGCTTCCCAAGTGCTGGTTCAAAGGCATACATTAACATTCTTGGCTGTAGTGGAAGCTTTTGAATGGATTGGTGTCGTCTGTGGGCAGAGTAGGGACAGCCACATAACAAAACGACTTGGCGTTAGTTGGGACCCAGGAATGACTGGTAAGGACAAGAGGACAGCTGTGGAGTTGACTGGGTTTAGGACTAAAGAACAGATAAGACAGTGTACGTTAACCAAAGTACCCACTACATTCAGCACATCCCTGCCTCTGTCTCCTGAGTGTGTTAACACATGATATTAACAAAAGGTACCTACCCATCTGAGCAGAGGTGCACTTTCAAGAGCTTAAGAGAACCAGGCATTGCTTTGTTTATCCCAGCAGTATTTTCAAGTTTGTGGGAGACTGGGATGTTTGGGGTTGTCCTCGATGATGTCTTGGTGATCACCCGTGGGACAGTACCTCTGACTGAAGGATAGTTCCTTGGCCCTTAGCAGGAGGGGTGTGGTGGGCGTGTTTCTATGCCATCCTTCTCAGGCCTTTGTCCCTTTTGTTTTTGATGGCTGTCATATTACGGGGCTTTTAGCAAGTAGCATATACTTTTTAAAATTTTAAATTAAAAAAAAATCAGCCTATAAGGTATTAGATACTACTATGGCATTTTGGAACAAAGTATTTTCCCTCCAAAATGTACACTTTCACCGGCATTATTCTGTTTGACGTTTCTTACGTCCCACTGTGACCATCCTTCCTGTTTTAAGGACAGGGGACCGAGACTGATGGAGGTTGAGGGGCCTGTCTTATGTGGCATAGCTGGCCGATTAGGAGGGTAGGGTTTGCACCCAGGCTTTCTCATTCCGTACTTTATTTCCTTGTCTTCTAGTGAGGTCCCTCGAGGCTGAGATGAAATGAGGGGTCTAGTCAGAGTCCTGAGTACACTCACGGAGGCTGTGGTAGCCTGATGGTGGAGGAGTCTCGGGGAAGTTGAGTGGAGGCCTTTGTCTTCAAGCTACTAGCTGAGCAGTCCCCATCAGTCACTGGCCACACTGGGCTGAGACGAGCTTCTGGGATCCTTCCTAAAACCCTGTCCTGGAGGTTGGTCCTCAGAGCAGCAGCTACAGGGATGGACACATTAAAGGGGAAGGGAGCCCAGGATGTCCGGGAAGGAGCACAGTGGACAGGTCCTCAGGGGAGCACAGGCTTGGCCGATGGGAGGTGTATGGAGCACTCTTCGTCCCTGCTGCAGGCACCTCTGTCATTCCTGAGGCATACCTGCTCAGCTGTGTGCTGTCAGACACTTGCACGCTCATCAGCCTCTGGGGACAGTGGCCAGGGAGTGTTTCTCTGTGCAGATGATGAAAACAGTGCCTGTCCTCTGATACCTGGGAAGTGAGAGCTGATAGCAGAACACAGCCTCTTGGTACCCAAGCCCTGACCTCTATGCTTCTCACTCTGCTACCCGAGCATCATTCTGCCAGGGGGCACAGGTGGGTGTCAGAGCTTGGAGCCCCCTAGATGCTTAGGGAGGCAGGGTAGTACAATGCAAGGGGTCCCAAACAGGGGCCTGAGGATTTTGCCTGCTGGCTAATGGTTTTAGGGGAGTCCCTAGTCTCTGCCATTGTTATTTCTGGCATTCAGGGAAGTTAAGGAGTTTGCCTCCTATGGGGCACAGTAGAGGTGTGAACCTCCAGTCTGGAGGCTACCCCAGCCCTGCTGCTTTCTAGCTATGGCTTTGGGCAAAGGGTATAGCCTTTCTGGCTTTGGGCAAAGGGTATAGCCTTTCTGAACCTGGTTCATTTCATCTGCATGTTGGCATGATTGTGCAACCCGTGTCTCAGACTCATGGTGAATGACTTCACGCTCTGATCAGATGAAGCCATCAGCACTAGCTCAGTTGTCCCTAACAGGTCTTCCTGTTCAGGTAAAAGCTCAGAGGTTTGTGGCTTAGCTGGGATATTTCTTTTCTACTATGCTTGAGCCTCTGAATTTGATTCCCAGTGCCTCAGGAAACAAATGTAGTAATTCATCTGCCATCACAGGGGGCAGAGATCAGAAGTTCAAAGGTCATCCTTACTACCTGGTAAGTTTAAGACCAGCCTAGGCCACATGAGACTGTCTCAAAAGGGGGATGGGGTGGGAACTGGAGAGATAGCTTAGCAATTAAGACCACTGGCTTCTCTTACAGACAACCTGCGTTTGGTTCCCAGCATCCACATGGCATCTCACCACTGTCTATCACTCAGGTTCCAGAGTCTCCAGTGCTCTCTTCTGGCCCTCCATAGTACCTATGTACACAAATGTGGTACATAGATACACGCACATAAAATAAAATGAATATTAAAAAAGAAGGAAAAAAAGTAGGGTGCTAGCTGGGTCCTGACCCTTTCCATCTTTCTGCCTAGATATGTCACCCTTTATGTTGTCCTATACTTGGGGGTACAGGGTCACCTGGATTGGGCAGATGGCTTAGATAAAGCCACCTTGACACTTGGGACTCTTTTGGTCACTTTAGCTCTAGACTCCCAGGTCTTATCTCTATTTTTGCTCCCTATGGCCTTTTGCCCATGGTGCCGCTATGCCTGCTGGCCCTAAACACCATGGGCCTTCAGGGTCCAGGCCTCCTAAGTGGTTGGTCCATCAGAGGTTTTTCTTCTCTGAGGACAGTTCTCTCTCCCTGGTGGCACCTGTCTCCCTTCAGAGTGATATAAAGCACTCGTGAACATTCTGGATGAGAACAAAGAGTCTCGGTGACTTTCAAAGTCAGGGAGCCTGCTTGGAGGGTTGGCCTTGAGAGTGTCTAGGATCAAGGATGTGCCCATTCTCAACGGTGGGCTACCTTTAGCATGGTCTTCAGAACAGCATTCTCCTTGGCTTCTGGGGGAGCAGTTAATATAATGAACCCACTCTGAGTCTTATTCTCCACCCTCTATCTTTCCTGGCCTGGATTTTGGGCAAGGAACCTGCTGTTCCTTGTCTATGAAACCCAGCCTCATCCGGACAGGCCCTCTGAGGTTACAGCTAAAGCCTGGTGTTACGAGAGAATCCAATTGCAGCAGTGGGGACAATTTAAAAAAAAAAAAAAAAATGCCAATTTATTTTATCTCAGCTGCTTGGAGTTGAAGGTCTTTTTTTTTTTTTCAATTGAAAATGCAAATTTATGCAAATTACATGAAAATCAGAGTCTTCCCTGGATGAATAGAAAGGAGAGGAAAGCTGTAGGTAGTGCCCAGGGCCTGGCATGGTGCTGGTACTGGCTGTGCTGTGAATTGTGAGTGGGTGAACAGGCTCACTGCAGTGGTGCCCTATGCTTCAGAGTGGGCTGGACCATGGGGTCATCTGGAGTGCCCTCCTGGAGGACTTGGTGGTCAGAATCAGTGACCGTCAGACATTCTGAGAGAGGCTAACTCAGAGTGACTCAGAACCCTTCCTCCCAACTACCATCCTACCTTCTAGGGACTTCTCTTGGTCTGGTTTCTGACATGCTTAGGCAATGGTCTTTGGAATCCTCTGGCCCTTAAATTCTCTTCCTGGGTCACAGAGGGTTCAGTTTCGTTCTCACTAACCCTGTAGACCACCTTGCCTTGAACGTGTCTTTTAAGAGCCCTTTACAAAACCTGTGCTTAGCGTCTACCCTAAATCTTTCCTGCTGCAACAATCCATATCACTGTGTTACACCCTCACTGGACACATGTGAGCAGAGGCCTGGGATTAGGGCTATAGAATAGTGTCTCCCAGGGAGCCTAAGACCCCTGGAGACACTCATGTTCTAGGAACCCGTGGGGCTTCAGCGACTTTGAGAGCAGCTCAGTGAACTAACTTGGCAGGTCATGGGACTTCTCCTTCCTTTAGACTCCTTGGAGTGATAAAGCCCCGTTGAGCACCTATAAAGTGGAGGTGCTTTCCATGTACGTGCCCTTTGACCTCTCGTCAGCCCTATGAGGAAGAGCCACCTTTCCACATGGAAACCAGGGCTCAGACATGATTTTTTTTTTTTTTTTTTTTTTTTTTTTTTTTTTTGCCTAAGATCACTCCGCAGCTACAGCTAAACTGGAACCACTGCCCGGCACCCGGAGGCATCAGTTCTTGCTACCCCTCCCTGTGTTCTTCCTTCGGCTGGTGCAGTAGAGCTGGGAAGGGCAAGGGCTTTGGGTCTGGGGTTACTGCTTATTCTGTTTGTCAGCTTCAGCCCCAGTCTTCCTGGACTTCAGCTCTGCACAGTGGGACCAACAGTGCAGCCCTTCCCAAAGTGAGTCAGGTTGCTGTCAACCACACAGGACGCTGTTCGTGTTAGGGATAGCTGCTGGGCATCTCCCTGTCCATATCGTGCCTGCCCTCAGCCTCTAGTCCCCCATCCCAGTCGGCAATCCTTCTGCCCCCAGCTCCCAACTCCCAGCCGCCAGCCCCCAGCCGCCTCCCCATCCCAGCACACAGAAGGGTTCTGAAACATGGGTGTTCCTGTTTCTTGTCTGCACTGCTCCAGGACTCAGTTTAACGCTCTGCACCCCACGGAAGGCAAGTGGGATCTCCCAGGGAGAACAGGGCAGCAATTAGGTTAAATAATTAAAATAACTTTTAATTTTTAAATAATTCTAATTTGCATTTGTGCGGTTCACCGTCTCCCCTCCCCGCCCCCTCATGGCTTCCTCTCGACGTTTGCTTATTTAGTTAACGCCCCTGTTTTTCTTACCCTGCTGGATAACCCATTTGCTCTGAATGGCTGTGGGCCAGCTCCACCCACAATATCCACCGACTGTAGGGCAAATCTGCTGACTGGAGACCCGTGAAAGGCAGCCTCCTTGCAGAAGGAAGATAAAGGAAATGTGTGACTCCTGTCAGATTGCCCATAAGGGTGGCCACCTGGGGCTGGTTGGAGCTGGGAGAAGCCCCAGGTGTGAGCCTGCTTTCTGGGTGCATGGAGACCTGCTGGGCTGTGGGGTGGAAGGAAGAATAGGCTTGCAACTATGTCTGACAGCCCAGCTCTGTTCCCAGGGAAGGGCCTGGGAGCATCAAGTTCTCTTCAGGCCCCTTGGCTCTCTCAGCGTAGGTGTCAGGGAGGTACAAATGAAGGTGTCTCTGGGATCTTCACTTTGTAGATGTGGAGCCCAAGGTGAAGACAGGCTGTGCTCCAGAACTCTTGCCTGGGTCCAGATGCTGAACTGTCGAGTGGTGTGTGTGTGTGTGCTTGCGTGCGAGAGAGAGACAGAGAGAGAGAGAGAGAGAGAGAGAGAGAGAGAGAGAGAGAGAGAGACAGAGAGAGACAGAGAGAGAGACAGAGACAGAGAGAGAGAGAGACAGAGAGAGAGAGACAGAGAGGGAGGAGGGGGAGAGAGAGACAGAGACAGAGAGGGAGGAGGGAGTAGAGGGAGAGACAGACAGACAGAGAGAGAGAGAGAGAGAGAGAGAGAGACAGAGAGAGACAGAGAGGGAGGAGGGAGAGAGAGAGAGAGACAGAGAGAGACAGAGAGAGAGAGAGAGCGAGCGAGAGAGAGCGAGAGAGACAGAGAGAGAAGGGACTTGCATACGCGTATCCTGTGTATGCAGAGGTGACCTAGCCCGCTGGCTGGTCATGGAGATGAGGAGTGGAGAAACGGAGCTGGGACTGCTGTGGACAAAGGCTTGGGCAGCCGAGTCCCTAGATTCCAATCGCTCTCGAGAAATGTATCTTTTCCCACGGCAAAGTCCTTTGTAACCTCTGTGTTGGAATGGTCCCAAAGCAATATGTTTTAGAATTTGGAATTGGAAGGGAAGAAAAGCAAACATTTATGAGCTGCCTTCTATGTTCTGTTGCTTTCATACAGTTCATCTTACCTCGTCCCTCCCGTGTACCTCGTGAACTAGCTAGTAATTAACGCACCTGCTTGGCAAGGAAAACAGGCTCAGAGAGGTTAAGCAACTCAACTTAGGGTTCACAGCTAATAGGTGTCAGATCTGGGATTAAAATGTAGATGGACTGGGGTTGGGATGTAGCTCAGTCCATAGAGTGTTTGCTCAACATGCAAATAAGCCCTGGGTTCCCTCCTCAGCACTGCATAAACCAGGAGTGATGGTCAAGGCCTGTAATCCTAGCACTTGAGAGGCTGAGGCAGGAGGATGACAAGTTTGAGAACTTTGTGGGCTACAGAGTGGGTTCAAGGCCAGCCTGGAGAACTTAGGAGAGACCCTGTCGACAATCAAAGGAGGGGGTTGGTGTTTAGCTCAGTAGTATGCTGCTTGCCCAGCATGTGGGAGGCCTTAGGTTCAAAGCCAGCCACTGTATCCCATTTAAGTCACAGCTTAGCTGTCACCAGCTCTGTGACCTTGGGCAGGTTTCTCAGCTTCTCTGTGTTCCAGTTTATTTTTCTATAAGAGTGCCAGTCATGCCTACCATAGCTGCCAACCTGAGAATGAAAGTTCTGTCAACTGCATAGGTTAATGTGATTCGCACTGGAGACTGAGTTTCCACGGGAGTGGGTGTGGTCTCAGCATGGGTAGAGGGCCTAGGACGGTGGGGACCATAGCGACTGCATCGTAGGTGTTCTGGCAGTGAAGAAGGAGTTTATCAGTGACTATATTTATTTATCAAGGGTCAGGCCCTTCCTTGGGGGCTATTTTCCACAGCATATGTAAGTGGCCTGTCTCCTGTCTCTGACCTGCTTTTTGGGAACTACCATGGTGACCTCAAAGCCCTTGGAGAAAAAGGCCAACTTCTTCAGCATGAGACTTTGGCAGAGGACAGAGGCAGACGCATGCAGTATGATCCCAGGTTGCCCAGGTGCTGGCTCTTCCTCTGAGAGGTCCGTGTGGTGCGGTTCTCTTGCCCTGTGAGGTCGAGCAGTCTTTGTGAAGACTAAGCAGCTGGTGCTGAGGTCCTGACATGCCAGGGGCTGTTATTGGTGGTGGTGGGGTCTAGGAAGAGAGATGATGAAATGCCAGCAGATGTGCACAGGGTCACAGAGGAGAGATCATGGAGGCTGCAGCCATCAGGTCTGCATGGGACCTTTGGCTTGTTGGTGTCTAGCTGGATCGGATGCTTAAACTTTTGGACCTTGAAGCTCTGCATCTGTAATTCCTGGGCTTTGGGACCTGGCAAGGACAGAGTCCTGCTGTCAGCTGCTGGCTGCTGCTGCTAATGGGGAGTCTGGCCCACAGGAGTCTGTCTGTGTGTCCTGCCTAACAGCCCACTGCTACCCCCCTTCTTTAGTGAGATGTCCTCCTACCTCCCAAATTCTTACCTTGCTAGGAGTGGATCCCCAGGCTTGGCTGCTGAAGGGGCTCCTGACATTTGTGGGGATCCTAGGCAATGTATGCCTCCCACGAGAGGAAATCTGGTTATATCCAAACTGTCCTGCGGTATGCATCTTTCTATTCCCACGGTGTTTGGGATAGAAGTCCAGAAAGGAAGAGACTGGGTGCAAACACAGCGGTATCACTGTGGAAGAAAGGCCCTATACCATGCTGTCTACTTTATGTTGACTGTGCTTTGGAAGCGAGGTTGAAACTCAGCCTTGAGACACAGGGAAACTTCCCCAGCAGCCGGAAGTCCTGCTGGAGAGAGGCTCAGGCTTCTTTGCAGAGCTGTAGGTTGCAGGGGAGGGTTGGGAATAAGTCACTGTCCCCAAATCTTAGAGGCCTCTGTATCACATTCCTCGAGGGAGGTTCTCTAAACATCTTGTCAGCAAATCGGTATTCATGGGGCAGCTCTTGGGTCCTGGGGACTGTGGGGGTGCTGCCACAGAGGGACAGAGGAGGCCTCCAGGGCCACGGCAGAGAGCCTGGGTGGAGAACTCTGTGCTGATCAATGTGCGGTGCCCAACTGCAAGTTGGGTTGAAGGAAGGGGAGAGAACTTGAGTCCCAGAGTGTATGGGGGTCTGTCAGGGGTGCTCTCAGGAAGGGACACCTGGGCTGAAGGAGATCACCAGCCAAGAGGGGAAACTACAGACAGATTCCCCCCCTCCCCCGTGTGTATGTGTGTGTGTGTGTGTGTGTGTGTGTGTGTGAGAGAGAGAGAGAGAGAGAGAGAGAGAGAAAGAGAGAGAAAGAGAGACAGAGAGAGAGAGTGCTAGAGAAGTCCATGAGACCTGGTAGAGATGAGAGGCATTGAAGCTAAGTGGTTAGGGTAGGGGGAGGCCCTAAGGCATGGCCTGACTTGTGGTTTCTGTCCCCTTCCATGCAGAAGGGTTTACAGGAGTATGTGAGGTCACTGTGGGTAGTGGGGAGAGTCAGGGTGACAGGGGATAGGGCTCTGTCAGGCCTAGTTTGATGAGCTCACCTTGCTTTGTGGAGGGGCTGGCTGAGGACTTCCAGTGGGATTGTAGGACAGGCTTGGGCTAGATCGTGGCCTCTGTGTGAGACAGAGTGACAGCGAGGATGTGGGTCAGCCGAAGTAGAAACGGCATCCTTGGTAGGGATAGGTGGGGCCACAGAGACTTTCCTGATGCACACCAGTGTGTACACAGTTGAAGTCTAGAGCTTGGTGAAGGACAACATATTCCAGGACAATCGTGCTGTAACCAAGGAGTTGGAGGCATTCACTGCCCCCTAAGTTTCCCTCGCCAACACTCCTGATCCCCACTTCCACATCCTGGCAGCCATAATCCTGCTTTATGTCTTTATGGATTAGGATGCTTTACGGAGATTTCTAGAAGAAGTGGAAGCATATATGATTAATGTACACTCTCTTCTCTCTGCCTGTCTTCTTTCATGCAGCAAGCTTTTTTTTTTTTTTTTGAGATCCACGAGTAGAGGACATGCAAACTCTTAAAAGCCTGTAAGGCTCGTGGAGGTCAAAGTCAGGCTCACAGATAGCATTTTCTGTACAGTCTACACTGAGGGAGCTTGCACAAAGAGGTTTGGGGCAGGCAGAGTGCTTGCCTGGCATGCCTAAAGTACTGGGTTCGATCCCCTACACTATATAAACGGGCACAGTGGCTTACACCTATGGCGTCAGCACTTGGGAGGTGCAGGAGAATCAGAAGTTCCAGGCTAACGTAGGCTACCAATTTCAAGGTTAGCCTGGGCTACATGATAGCCTGTCTCAACAAACAAAAAGCAGAGGCTTAACTCCAGTCATCTGCACAGTAACGAGAGTGTCACAAGATCTGAATGCACCAGGGAAGTTAAGCCAGATGAGCGAGGTGGGCTATCTGAGACCAAGGCTTGCAGCTTGTGACTTTCTTCACCACTGAGTCAGGTGTGGTGATTGGAGCTCAGTGGACCCCACGCAACAGTTTATCATCATGATACAGCTTTACGATTTTGCCTTACGTATATTCTCCTGCCCTTGTCCTCAGTCTCATACGTGGCCACTCTAATGGGTTTGGAATCTGTTGCAAAAATACAAAAATACTTAATGTCATTCTGTGTGCTTCTGCCTTTTAAATTTACACACACTATTTTTTTTTTGTTTTGTTTTGAGACAGGGTTTCTCTGTGTAGCCCTGGTTGTCCTGGAACTTACTCTGTAGATCAGGTTGGCCTTGAACTCAAAGATTCACTGCCTCTGGGATTAAAGCACATGCTGCCACTGCCTGGCCTAATTACACACACTCTATGGTGCTTCAAATTCCCCACTCCCAACTTTTCCCAGCAGCATCTTGCTCTGCCCACATCTTTCTGAGGCTGGGTGGCCCCCAGTGTATGAGGTCCCACTTCCTGTTGTCACCTCATCCTGACAGGCTAGGACCATCAGCAAGGCCTCCACTTTGCCTCCACTACAAACAGCTTTCTCCCTGAAGGCCAAACTTGAGTCTCCAATTGTGGTCACAGACTAAATGACCCCAGCCCCCTCCAGCTGTGGCTGCTTTTGCAAAAGAAAGACCGTGGTGAGCTGCGAAACCTCTGTGCTGTCAGACTGGAGATCTGAACAGTTATGTTTTCCTTTGAGTTAAGTTTGTGGCTGACACCGCAAAGGGGCTTCAGTCCTTTGATTGGCAGAGTCCCCAAGCCCTTGGCGGTCCCCCTGAGCATCTGAAGTTTTTTTTTTTTTTTTACCTTGTGAATAATACAGCAGCTTCTCCGAGGGAGCTGCAGGTTGCAGTGGTCTGCAGGCCTGCTTTAAAATCCCAGTTCTGCCAACTCCTCAGACGGGAGTGACAGTTCCTGCTTCTGTGTAATCATTTATAGATCAGGTAATGATTTCCCCCCCTTGGTGTAACGACAGCGCTATTCTTGGGGGAGCTGGTCAGCTTGTCAAATACTGCTGATGCTCCCTTCAGTGTGGGCAGAAGGACAAAGAGCCGGGGCTCTGTTTGCTCTCTCTCCTCACTTCTGGTAGCAAAAGTCACTTCTTTCAGAAGACTCTTGCCTTGTGACAGGGACACGAGGGCTGGCAGATTCTATCTACCTTTGGTTCTGGGGTCACTGGAAGACAGTCTATCTACCTCTCTCATGGTTCCACATGCTGGAAGTCCTGAGAGGGGCTGGGTTTTTTTTTTTTTTTTTTTTCCCATGGAAGAGACTCTGTGGTCTCTTCATGGGATAGAGTAACGGGTAGTGGGGGGTCCTCTGTGGTCAGGAGGCTTTCCAGTGACCTTCAGTGGAGTTCAGCGACTGTTACATAAGACTGCATGTGAGCCACTGTGCTGGTTTGGTGAGGCTTAGGGTTGAGGGTGTTGCTGGCTGCCTAAGACGGGGTATTGCTTTAGAACTTTCTCTAGTGGAACACTTCCAAGTTAGGAGGCAAGCAGGTCAGTGCTGGTAGAACCAAAAAGAAGGTATACAAGATTCCCGCATCCTTGCGAAATGGGCTCTGTGCTCTATTACCTGGGCTGATGACCACCTAAGACAGCACTTCTCTGTGCTCTATTACCTGGGCTGATGACCACCTAAGACAGCACTTCTCTGTGCTCTATTACCTGGGCTGATGAGCTCCCAAGACAGCACTTGTTGCCAGCATTGTGTCCTGGTGCACACGTAGTAAGTTTGAAGCTGACCTGGCTTCTTTCTGGTTCTATTGAGGCAAGGTCTCATCTATCCCAGGTTAGCTCCAAACTTACTAGGCAGCAGAGGATGTCCTTGAATTCCTGAGCCTTTGCCTCCCCACCCCCCCACCCCCCCACCCCCGAGCCCCAAAGTGTCAGGACTGCAGGTGCGCACCAGGACACCCACTTCTTAGGGAAATAGAAAGCAACACACCTTCAGGGCCAGCCTGGACTTCGTAGCAAGACCCTATCTTAAAAATATATATTTTTTCCTTAAAGAAAACTGGAGCAGAGTGTGGTAGGACATATAACCCTAGTGTTTTGGAAGGTAGAAGTAGGATCAAGCATTCAAGGTCAGCCAATTGCTGCATAATGAGTTTGAGGCTGGTCTGGGCTACACGAAGAAATCTGTCTATAAAGAAAAAACTGTATCAGAGTTGGTGGATAAAGAAGTCTGTGCCTGTGGCTCCCAATGTTGATCTGTGAACCTGTTATAAAATGCAGCCATCCTTTCACGGACGTGTGTAGGAAAAGGAGGCTGCTCTAGCCAGGGATTCTAGCTGCACATCCACTACCAAGCATGGTTCTTTATTCTAAGACTGCCATCTGCATCCTTGGGATGGTCATGGAAGATAATGGAAGAGGTGGGAAAGTCCTGCTGCATCTACACAGAAAACGGGCACATTTCTGATTGGCCGTGTGTGTGTGTGTGTGTGTGTGTGTGTGTGTGTACAATACGGTGCATAAATTTTACCAGTTCCCTCAGTAGCTGCATTTAGGACTCTGGTTCTCAGCTTTCCCCCCAAATGAATATCTAACACATGGGATCCAATTTGTGCCTAAGTAATAGGTTACTTTGTTTCTAATAATGATTTTTGCTAAGATTAAAATCTTTCCTTTGGAAAAGGAGCAAATTCACAAATTGGGTTAATTTAACAAACATTTACATCTTAATGAATAGATTCTGTCAAAGTCTCATAAGTTAACATGCAAAATATGCATGCAACCCAGAGGAGGGAAGGGTAGTGGGTGGAGGGTGACTGCCAGGGTTCCCCCCCCTCCCCCCCAGCCCTGGGACCACAGCCAGGGCTTTGAAACAGGAAGCATCTAACTGTGGCCCTCAGTTCATCTGCTGTATTTAAGGACAGGCTCAGAGTGAGAACGTAATTAAATTGTGGCCATAGAGCTAGACAACTTAACTAGTGCCCCTCATGCTCCACGTACCAGAATTTAATTTTCCAAATAAACTCCATGTGGCTTTGCTGCCCCGGGAGGGATCAATAGAATGGAAATTGCTTGCAGTTTCCCCTAAAGTGCTACAATGCATCGCTGATCTCCCATGCCCCCGCCAAGCTCCTTCCCACCCCCACCCACCCTGTGGGAGAGAGCCTGGTGTGCATTCCAGGCACACACTGTTGGAGGAAGCAGCAAAGAATAAATGGATAAGAAAGGGAAGTGAGGAATTACAGTCTGCAGAGAGAAGCCAGGACGAGGACCCGAGGAAACTGCCTCCGGGTCTGTGAGGTGGTACTGTCTCCACATGAGGCTGAGTCTTCTTCCTGCTTGGTCACCTTCCCAGAGAGACTACCTTAGGTGGACCAAAGCTCAGGTTTCAAGGGTGCTGACACCCAGAGTATCAGTCCTGTTTACCTGTTCTGGGATGGTGGGAAATGTCCTAACTCCTTCATTTTCTCTCAAATTGTGGTGTCAGGGAAAGGCCCTGCTAATACAGGCTGGTTTGTTCCTTTGAGCTCAGCTTGCTGAAGGTAACTGTAAACCACAGATTAGCTGGAGTTTGTTTGTTCATTTGTTGTCATTGCGTTTTTGTATTTATTTGTGGGGAGGGTGGAGTGGGGGGAGGGTGTGTGGCAGAGAGCTCTCGTGTGGGGACCAGAACCATGATAGAAGAATCTCTTCTTTTATCTTGTGGGCCCCAGGGATCGAACTCAAGTTGTCAGACTTGGTGGGCAAGCTCCCTTATCCCTGGAGTCATCTTATTGGTCCTATCCTGAGTTTTAATGTGGACTCTTTAAACCGTGGGGCCAACTTTAAAGGATTGAATCTTAGGTTCCTTTTTTGTTTCTTGGGAAGATACTAAGGAGCTGTACAGATGGCAGGGATGTGGTACTCTTAGAAAGGAGTGTCCCTGACTCTCAGTGGGGTTTCAGGAAACCCATTCAAGATCCCAGTGATGCCAGGTAGTCTGGGGCCAGAAGAGGATGAGGCAATGTGACCCCACAAACTTCCAGAGGGTGCAGTTTGGATGTGAAATGAAGCTAACACTATATGTTCTGTGTGAGACAGGATTGAATAAGACTCAGTTCTTACCCACAGGGTGGTTGTTGATTCCAGACAGACAGGCAGACAGACAGACAGACACACCACACACACACACACACACACACACACACACACAGAGAGAGAGAGAGAGAGAGAGAGAGAGAGAGAGAGAGAGAGAGAGAGCTTTGATGCCCGTCAGGATGACATGGGGTCAGTACTCTTTGCTAGTCAGCCTTTGTCTCTGGGACAAACAGTTTAAAGGAGGAAATATCTTTGGCTCATGGTCTTGGAGGTTTCAGTTTATCAGTGAATGCATTGTAGAGGCGATGGCTCCAAGCCTGTGGGAGGCAGAAAATCATGGCAGAGGTGAGGAAAGCTGCTCATGTTCTGGCTGGCAAGGAGGGAGGAGGGAGGAGGGAAGAGGGAAGAGGGAGGAGGAAGGAGGGAGGAGGGAGAAGCAAAGAGGGAGGAGGGAGAAAGGAGAAGGGAGAAGGGAGAGAGAATGAGAGGGAAAGGGAGAAAGAGAGGAAGACAGAGAGAGAGAGAGAGAGAGAGAGAGAGAGAGAGAGAGAGAGAGAGAAAACGAACATACCTTTTAAGCACACATCCCATAACATGCTTCTCAAATAAAGCCCATCACCTCACTCTCACCCTGTCCACATAATGCAGGAGTGATGACTCCATGATGGATCAATCCGCTGATGACATCAGCTCCGGTGATGTCATCATTCCTGGAGCCCCAGAGTCCTAGCTGATAACCAAGGCTTTAACACAGGAATCTTTGACGTTGTGGGGTCTGATTTCAGATTCAAAGCACACGACATCTGATGGAGCACAGATCTGGCTCTCCTCTGTGGCACACCCTGTGGGGTGTCGTTCCTTCTGGCAAGAGCCGGTTCAAGAGTCTGCTGGTGAAGCAGCGCAGAGAGTCCAAGTGGGTGCCATCGCTGACTCCTGGCTCCCTGTAGAAGAGGCTCCTCTTACAGCTCCCCCAGAGCAGGGCCTGTGACACTTCCTGGGGCCAACAGATTGACCCTGTTTCAAGACATCCAGAGAGGAAAGTTCTGGAAATTAATTAGCGGTGGTTAGATGTTGGCTACCCAGAGGCTGCAGGAATTTATGGGGATTTTGTTTCCTTTTTGTCATGGAATGAGTTAACAGCATGTGTGTTGATTGATTTCCTGCTAAATTCCTTTCTGTTTAAAAGGAAAGAAAGAGAGAGAGTGAGAAATATTCTCAGAGTTTGGAGTTCCTTGATGCATTTTAATGAACTGCCCCCTCAGGGTCCCTTGCCTTCCCCCCCCCCACCCGGTTCCCTTCTGTTGGTGCCAACTCGGGATCCTGGGCCAGGTCCAGAGGTGAGCCAGGTACCTCCAACTGAAACATTCAAGGAGACATGGCTGTTAGGCTCCACAGGAACAGGATGCACATCTGAAAGGTGAGGTTGCCACTGAATTAGAATGCCCCAGCCCCTGTTTGCCTCAACCAGGTTTTGAATTTGCTTTCCTGGCCTGTGCTGTTACCTCAGTCAGAGGTAGAGCCAAGGGTCCAGCTGGGAGATCCAGACAGAGCCTCGTGGGTAAGAACAATGTACAGGGCAGTGCTCTAAACAGCCCAGGGAGCACGCCTCACCTGGAGGCCACAGTGACCCAGATGAAACTCTCTGCCTGTTCTCTGACTCACAGAAGGCAAGGGACTCGTGTTGCTTTTGGGAGCTGGTGATCTTTATTAGGGCTTCAGTAGAGGTGAAACTGGGGGCTAGTTGCCGGGGGTGGGGGGTGGGGGGCGGGGAATCAAACCACAGCTGTTACTGATTTAAAATATGACATTCTTCTCGTCCCACCCACTGGAAGCCCAGGAGAGACTTATTGAATATGTGACACAGGCAGAGAGAGATTACTGCGCAGATGGAGCAGGGAGAAGAGTGATTGCCCAGTGGCTGATGCAAGAGGGCCGGTCACCGCGGAATTAAACACACAAAAAAATTCAGCGCAAAATAATTGTCTATACATTACGGGCATGGCATATGGGAAGGTTTCCAGCTTTTAAGAGCCTTGTGGAAGTTCTTGGTAACCCACTTAGCTGCCTGGTTCCCACTGCCTTCTGCGCCCCAGCTGAGCTGCCTGGCCACAGAAGTTCTTGGCTTCTAATTTAACCCTCTGTGAACATCTTCCAGTTACACATCAGAACAATCTCAGGGAAGAGGCGGTGATCTTGTGACCTCTGGGGTTTCTCTCTTTCTTTGTGTACCCATGTAAGTGTGCAGAGACCCAAGGACAACCTCTGGTGCTATTTCTCCTCAGAAGACATACATTTTGTTTCACGAGGCACGATCTTGTTTGTTTAGTGAGCTCCAGGGATCTGCCTGTCTCTGCCTCCTTATTACACCATGTCCCTGCTACCTATGTGAAACCTGAGGATTGAACCCAGGTCCTTGCATCTGTGGCAAGCACATTACTGACTGAGCTATTCCTGCAGCCTGGTCTCCAGGATTTCTGAGCTCCCTTTGGTTATGTCAATCAAGTTGAGGAATCTCACAAGTTTTCTGTCTTTCTGTTTCCCCTCACCCTCCAGGTATAGCATCCTTGAATGGTAGGCTGATCATGGGTAGCTCAGTTAGGGAGGGGGGAGTGGTTGCCTGGGGTGCTCAGTGAGCCTTTCATCATTTAAAAGAATGTCCTCCTTCCAGTTCTGGATGATGGGGAACACTCTGTGTCCTTCCTAGGTTCTGGGGAACACTGACGTTTTTAGAACTGTTTCTCAGGTGGGTAGGAACTCCCAACCCACAGTCACTGTGTCCAGGTCACTCGGGAATCCTCCATGGACCTATTCTAATGCAAGAAGGCTTGGGGGAAGCTAGAGGAAGCACTTTGCATCCACAAAGCCAGTTTCCAGGCCACTATTGTTGGAAAGGGAATTCTGGGCCTGTACAGTTTAGGACAGTGGCTGCTGGTCCCAAACAAGAACTGAACCCTCAGGGTGTGGCTGAGGATCTTGAAATTCAATTTGCCTTAACCAGTTTAGTTTTACAGAGTCATCTATGGCTGTCTTGTTTTAAAAAAAAAGTATAGTATTAAACTTTTGGGGTCTCTGGCCTCATCCTTCGCTTTGGGGAGACATGTCAGGTGATCACTTGCTCCACCATAAGGTGGCTACAAGAAAAAAAAATTGGCTGATGATTTCTGGACTCAGGCAACATTTGTCTGAATCACTGAGGCCAAGCTGCAATAAGGGCCCAAGAATAGCTCACAAAGCCCTGAGGGAAGGACCCATCACCAAAGGCTGCAAAGCTGGGATAGGGGCCTATGAGAGGGAGAGATAGTATGTTATTACCTGGGGCCATAGAAGTGGGTATGAGCAGCCCCTCAGAGGTCTGTGCTGGAGCAGGGGAGATCTCTTCAGGGAGCAGATGAACAGCGTCCTTCCCCTGAAGATTGGTGGCTCTCAGGGGTCTGATGGGAAGGTAGCTTGTAGTTTGGAGAACAGCTCTGCGTTGTCTGTGAGGCTTCTCTGGGGGCAGGGCGATCATAGCTGAAGAAGCTACAGTAAACATTTGGTCATGGAGGGTTTCCATAAAATTTCCATAAAATTTGCCACCTTTGTTAAGACTGTGAACCAGAAGCACCAGCTCACTTTGGTTGTGGCCAGGGATGGCATGCCCAGGTAGGAGGCAGGGTACTGTTGTTCAAAGGGATGAATATAAAGACCATGGAAAGACGTGCTGTAGGCCACGGGACAACCTGCAGCCCTGACTTCCCCATGGGAGCTGGCAGGAGTGTTCGAGGCATGAAGATGCTGCTGCAGATATGAGGCAGGGTGGGGTCTTTGAACCCCGAAGGCCACATAGCTTCTTCCAGGACTACAGGCGTCAAATGAAAGAGCTGCACTTGTGGAGTGCCTTGCTCTTCTTTGAGTCACAGCCTCCCCATCACTCTGGGGAGACATGTGGTGGTCAGCCTTGGATTCTGCAAGAAGAAGATGCCGTACTCACATGGGGCACTGAGGGGTGTGGGATAAAGGGTCTGTTTACAGAGGTGTGGCTGAGTATAAGGAAAGGGGAGGGGTGAATAGTGAAGGATGAGTGATAGTGGGGTTTATTCCTACCCTAGACTGAAGGAGTAGGGGAATGGAGAATTAGGAGAGGCAAGGACAGAAGCAGCTCAAAGTGGTCCTCCAGGGAGGAGCCAGTGCAACATACACCCCACCTTCCTCCCCTCACCCTCTTCTCTCTGCCAGTGATGCTTACTAGTGATTGAACAGAAGAACAGAGCGCATCACCCTAGATGATGGGGCACATGTATCAAGTGGCCTTGCGGCAGTTGTGTGGACCATCCAAAGCATGGGTTTCTTGGGTCCCTTACAAGACAGCACCTCCCCAGCCTGCCTAGTCAGAGGTGACGGTCACTCTCTGGTTGTACTGCACACACTTCCGACTTCAGCCAGCCCTGGTGCAGGCGGAGGGCCATCTCCCTCACAGCACCATCCTCTGCCACCATCCGTCACTCTGCCAGCCGAGTGAAGTCATGATAGATTGGTACACATTAGGCCTCCAATCCTGCAGGCCTAAAAGCCAGGGCTTTGCCAATCAGTGTGGGACGCAGCTGGGTGAGGGGAGCTGGAGGCACCGGGAATTAATAAGGGCCGGGAGATGGCGGGGATATTGAACTGGTTCCTTAAATCAATCCTTAACCAAGAAGGATGAGGGAGCGAAATTTTGGGCAATTAGTGGGCAATGACAACCTTGCAAAGGGAGCTGGCGATGAAGGGTGAACAGGGAGAGAGGGTGATTGGCCTGTGGAGGGGGAAGAAACTCAAATGAGGATGACTCCTCAGGGCTGGGCTGGCCTCAGAGAGTGTGATGGGTTTCCTCGGGACGGGGCTGGCGACCAGTAAGGCAGAAGAGTCTCCGTGTGGCTTTCTCACTAGGCTAGGAAAATAAATTAGGTAAAGAGAGTATCCAGAGATGGGAACAGGGTGGCCCAGAACCCAACACTCTTGTCAATTTCCACGTCTCTACAGTCCAGCCCCAGCCCCAGCCCCAGCCCCAGCCCCAGCCCCAGCCCCAGCCCCAGCCCCAGCCCCAGCCTAGCTCTTGTCCGGGCAAGAGCCCAGCAGTCCCCTCCAATTGACCTTGGAGTCTCAGAGTATGTGTGGTGAGGGCCTCATTGTCCGGCCTCAGCTCAGCACTCCTGGTTCATGACACTGTCTCAGAGGCAAGGGCCTCTGCTACACACGGAGCCAGCTCTCCCAGCCATGCTCTGCCAGCTCCTCCATCTTTGTAACTTCCCCCTAGGCTGAGTCTGAGTTAGGAACTGTTTGGCGCATAAGGCAGTTTTTCTCCTCAGCCTTTCTCAGCAGTCTGCCTGGGTACTGCGATCATCAATCATGTGGAGACCTGGCACCCACAAAGTCCATGGGTATGTAGGAGCCATCTTCAGCACTTCCTCAAGAAGAACTTGAAGACGGGATTCAAGACCCATTACTTATTCTCCGATGGACTTTAGAAAGAAACGGGAATTAGGGAGGGAGGAAGCAGGCCAAGGAGGAGGTGGAGAAGAAGAAGAAACTGACTGAGGCTTCGTGTCTAATCCTGCCTTGTCCTGGGCCATGGTAGAGAGTCTAGAGTTAGAAGCAGACCTCAGTTTGGTCCTTGGGTGGGGAATGGGCCAGCCTTGAGTCAGTCAAGCCAGTCAGACAGCCAGTAAACCTGTCAGCTAGTCAGCAGCTTGCATGCCAGCCAGTCAGTCAGTCAGTTGGGTAGTCATCAGCCAGCCAGTCAGTTAGCCAGTCAGTCAGTCAGTCAGTCAGTAGTCATCAGTCGGTAGTCAGTCAGTCAGAGTCAGTCAGTTGGGTAGTCATCAGCCAGCCAGTCAATCAGTCAGTCAATCAGTCAGTAGTCAGTCAGTCGGTAGTCAGTCAGTCGGTAGTCAGTCAGTCAGTCAGTCAGTCAGGTAGTCATCAGCCAGCGAGTCAGCCAGTCAGTCAGTCAGTCAGCCAGTCAGCCAGTCAGTCAGTCAGTCAGTCAGTCAGTCAGTCAGTCATCAGTCGGTAGTCAGTCAGTTGGTAGTCAGTCAGTCAGTCAGTCAGTAGTCAGTCAGCCAGTAGTCAGTCAGTCAGTTGGTAGTCAGTCACCAGCAAGCCCGTCAGTCAGTCATTTGGAGAGTCAATCATCAGGCAACCAGCCAGCCAGTAGGCTCTCAAGAGGGGTAACCTGCCTCTGGACCTGAGACTCCATTCAGCTGAAGATAGTGAAGAGAATGGGAATTGGTGCTAGGAAGTGGCAATCTTCAGCAGCCCACCTGGGGAAAGTGGGGAAGGGACATCACATGTCCTCCACCACGGTACCTCAGATCCTGTGACTACTCTCTCCTAAGGGATGACAGTGTGAAGAACCCATATGTGTGTATAGCTTACCAACAGTTATGTACTTCAAAACATCGTATTTTATCCTTCACAACCATGGCGTCTCAGGCTCAGGTTGAGAACTCCCTATGCTAACTAGGGAGCTTTCTCTGTAGAACTGTTCTCTTAAGGGAGGGGAAAATGGCTCTGGGGATGGGGGTGGGGAGGGGCAGGGGGAGGCAGTCCCCAAGAATTTGCATGCGCTTCTGACACACTTGCTGCTGGCTTAGCCAGTCTCTTGGAAAATGCTGGGCGTCCAGAAGTGTTCTCCTTACTGGACCAGCCTCTCATAGGCCTCAACTCAATGCCTTCTCTCCCCAGGTGTTTCCTGTGCTCCATCTGGTTAGTCATCCACCATAGTTCTTGACTTAGGCCTTGTTTTTGACTCTTATAATTACAGGGAGAAAGCTATCATGCCCCAGTGAAGTTTTATTTTATTTTATTGTGTTTATTTGTGGGGTGTGTGTGTGTGTGTGTGTGTATACGACGAGAAAGTTGGCTTCCTTCTACTCTGTGGGTCCCGGGGATCAAACTCAGGTCATTTGTTTTGCCACAGTGAGCTTTTTACCTCCGAACCCCTTCTAGATAGAAACACGAATGAGAACCCCACTTAATTTTAAAGGACATGTTCAATTCCTCTCTAATTTTTGTTTGTTTGTTTATTTGTTTCATTTTGTTTGTTTGTGGTAATGGTGGGGCAGGAGTAGACAGTCTTTTAGTTAATTATATCTGATGGTGCAAAGGAAGCTGTGTTGGAGTTTTATACTGTCACTGAGCTTTGGAGCCCAGCCCCTGGGGTGGTGGGGTGAATGGAGCCCAGAAGACAGGAAGATTGTATGTGGGTTATACCTTACACAGCCCTGGGTGAGTCTGCTGCTGCAGTGATGGTCCTGCCCAGTTTGTGGCAGGAAGACTCTAGCCTGAGCAGGCAGAGTCCTGCCTGAGGATCCAGGGCCACCATGGAGCTGTTCTGGACAGGAAAGCTTTCATAAGGATTAGCCACAAAAAGTAAAAGAAAACCTCGCCAGGCACGAGGCTTTCCATAGGAACCAAGGACGTGACATCTTTGAACATTTTCCCCAAGGGAGATGTCAGTGTTGGCTGAGGCGGCCAGAATTTACGTTAGCTATTACTATGGATGAATAATTATGGGCATGCCAGCAAGAACTGTGGGTTCATGGCAGGTTAATTGGGAATAATGGGTTTCATTCCAAACGATGAGAAATGATATTTCAGAGAAGGAGAGACGGACTCTGCTGTCTGTCACAACAGCAAGGCTGCTTTCCTTACTATTCCAGTGGTTTGCTGCTGGTGGTGGCCAGGCCTCTGTAGGGGTTTTGTTGCGGGGGGCAGTGCTAAAGCTGGGGAAATCCTGGAGTTTTCCCTTTCTCGAATCAGGATGGGTGCTGGAGCTTAATCCTCAGGGAGTATTCCCTGAGTATCTGTGCCGAGCAGGGATGGGCGAGAGCCCTGGACCTGAACACCTTCAAAAGGTGCAAGGTGACGAGCTCAGTATTGTCCTTCAGGGAGTCAGTGCTCAGTCATAAAGTGCTTGGCTGAGTTGGATCCCCAGAATCCGTGTAAGACACCCCAAAACCTAGTTCATTCTTGTAATCCCAGCACTGGGGAGGTGGAAACAAAGGGATCCCTGGGGATCACCACTTGACAAGTTCCAGGCTAGTGAGGGAGACCCTTTCTCAAAAGCAGAAAGTGAATTGCACCTGAAGACTAATGACCAACGTTTTCCTGTGGCTTCCAAACTCATGGGCATACACGTGATTCTGTATGCACCTGCACATACATACAGACATATATGCATGTGCACGCCAAGACATGCAATGCCAGCCACATGTACAAGTCATGTATGGGGTTTAAATTTTTCTAGTAGCTGGGGATGGTAAGCTGGCTCAGTGGCACTTGGTGCCAAGCCCAAAGACCTGAGTTCAATTCCTGGGACAAGATCGGATCCTACAAGTTGTTCTCTGACTTTATATGTACACTGTGACAAGTGAACACCCTCTAAGTAAATACATGTCATATTTTTTCCCTTGGGGTTACCCTAAGAAAGGTAGATGGAAAAAATGACATTAGTTTTGATATACTTAACCCAGTATCCAGAGTATTGTGTTATCATATCATGAAATCGATATGAAAGCTGAGTGGGGAATTGTTGGACTCTCCAACCCATTTCAGGGTAGTTGGCCCCATATCAAGTAATCAATGAGCACAGTGGCCAGTGGCTTCTCTCTTAATATTTTGGAGTGGACTATCATAGATCTCACACCCACAAGCCACATTTGTGGGCATCTAGCAGGCTTCGAGAAGAAGCTGCCTCGTGTCTGTACTCCACAGGCCCACAAGAGATGCAACAAACTTGCCTTCATTATATGAGAAAAAAAAATAAGGCTAGGTGAATTCTTTACCCAGAACCCTTAGCCACTCAGAGATATACCTAGGACTGACGTCTATGACCCCTGACTCTGGTTTAATGTTTTCCTTTACTATCTGGTCTTAAAGAAGAAAGACCTCTGATGCAAACTCAGGAGACAGTCACTATGCATAGTGATCCAGTCCCATTCACATCTGCTGATCATGTGATCAGGGACGCCAGAGATGTGTACTGCAACCACCTTGAGTGCAGGGTGGTCCAGCCCTCCTGTCACAAGCCTCCATCGAGCAGGCTGACAAAAGGCGGAGGAGCAAGGCCGTGCTCACAATGACAGCCTGCCCTCTTTAGCTTGGTTCACACTGCCCAGTCTGGCAGGCATCTCTGAGGTAGACAGCCTTTTTGTATTTGCTCTCGCAACATCTGTACTTCAGGATGGGACTGGAGGGCAGGGTGTGGGGGCTTCGATTAGGGGTAAGTTGGGCTTGAAGGCCACATTTCTGGTTGGCTCTTCCTCAATCTCCCCAACCCTACTGATACGCTAAAATTAAAACGGTGACCTCCCTTCTAGAATGTGCCATATCAGCAGGTCCAGTGTAGATGGGGGGAATTCATAGGTGAACCTGATACCTGAGCCTCTGCTCCTGTGGTCTGATTGGATGCCTGCTCTGCTCAGCTGCAGGGTGCTTATTCAGAGGAGAGGCTGTAAATCCCGAGGGGGTATTAGGACAGCCACCTGGAGCTCCTGGCAGGTCTTGCTCGGGCTCCATGGTTGGCTGTCCAGACAACTGAGAGCAGAGGGGACCAGCCCAGGCAGGGCAGGGAGCCAGGAGGACTGACTAGCTCAGAAGCTCCAGGGAGGAGACAGCCTGTAAAGGCCACCTGGCCTGACAAGTATGAGGTCTGCGTTCCCTCTGCTGAGGGGAACTCACTACCTGTCCGCTCAGCCCAGCTTTGGAGAGTTTCTCACCTTCAGTTTACAAACTCTTCCCTTCTCTCAGCATGGAATCTACCTTGCATTTCTATTTTTTTTTTATCCCTTGAGCCAAACAGGAGCCTGAAGATAGAGTAGTGCCTGTGTTTAACTTCTCCGCTAGCTTCAGAACCCTATTCATTTAATCCTCTACACAACAAGCAAATCAAGCATGCATACTTTATGATGTTGTAACGGCTCCCAAGGTGCAGGCCTTGGCAGCGGGCAGGAGCCCCGAGGCCCCTGTTCAGCGTCTTTGCCAGCACAGATGGAGCTGCTGTGTGTCACAGCCACTGAGTCGTCGTTGCTTTTTTTCCAGCCTCTTGGGCTTAGACTTGAATGCATAAGAGCTTTTTATGTTACAGCTTGCATCCACCCAGATAAGGGGTGCTCCGAAGGTGACCTGGGACATTTGCAAGGGTCCTTTTGATTAGATACAACATCTATTTGCCACACATGATTTGGCATAGCCTCTACCTGAGCAGTCATAAGCCACTCAGTTGTGTTCCTTCCTTTTTTTTTTTTTTTTTTTTTTTTTTTTTTTTGAGACAAGGTCTCACTATGTAGCTCTAGCTGTCCTGGAACTCTCTATGTAGACCAGTCTAGCTAGTCTAGCCTCAAACTCACAGAGATGCACCTGCCTTTGTCTCTTGAGTGTTGGGATTAAAGGCATGGACTACCACTCCTGACTGTTTCTTGAAACAAACAAATGAATGAATATAAACAAACAGGGGTTGGGAGTTTTTCTCAGAAGTAAAGCCCTTGTCTAGGGAGCACAAATACCTGGTTTTAGTCCTTAGTTCTGAAAGGTGAAAAAAAAAAAAAAGAGCTAACCAATCTACCAACCAACCAACCCAACTAGTCTACTAACCAACCATTCAAATCCACCAACCAGCCCAACCAATCAACCCACCAACCCACCACCACCACTACAACTGCCACCACCAAAACCTCACAATAAAAGCCAACAACACTGGGCTGGCAAGTTGGCTCACCACTGCTGAGTCTGACAACCACAATTTGATCGCTGGTACCCACATGGTGGAAGGGTAGAACTGGCTCCTATAGGTTGTCCTCTGACTTTCACGCATGTGAGCACATATGCACACAAATGAATACACACAACTAAAACAGCTCTGAGAATTCACTGTTCCTATAGATGTGTGACATGAGTGGCTTCTTGAGGTGGCTGTCTCTGATCCTGGTTCTGCCATGCCTGCTTCTTTATTTAGCACTTGCCACAGCTTCAAGTCCTCCACATTGTAAATGGCCAGTCCTAAGTACATCAGGGAGTCCATTCAGTGGGTTTCAATCTATCTTAGAATGGCTAAAGGCAGGAGGAGAAGGCCTTGTGGATAGCTCAGTGGTTAAGAGAGCCGGTTGAACAACCATTAGGATCTGAGTTCAAATCCCTAGCACCCATATGAAAACAGGAGTATTCCTGTAACCTCAGAGCTGCAGGAGGGGCAGAACTAGGAAGATCCCTGGGGCGTTCTGGCTTCCAGCCTAACTCCAGGTTCAGTGAAAGAATAAGTTCAGAGAATAGAGAGGCTCAGAGGACACCTGGTTACCTCTTCTGGACTCTGCCTGTACACGTGGGAACACTCATCTGCACACACAAAGCTAGGCATGACGGTACAGACATGTAATCCAGCACCCAGGAGCCTGAGACCAGAGGATCAACAGCTTAAGGTCAGACTTGGTTTCATAGTAAGATGATGTCCCCCCAACTTACAAATAAAAAAGCAGAGGTGGAGACACTATTAGGATGGCCACTGTTTCTGTAATCAAGGTTTAAAGTGGCAACGGTTAGCAGACAGAGCTGCTGCTCCTGTTGGAAGCCCCTGGGCGGCCTGAGAACCCAACGGGTAATGTGTCTCTCTTCTGTACCGCTATGACAAGCATATCTCAGGTGCTTGCGAAGGTCTGAGGGGAAGGGGATGAAGGCTTGTTATTTTCTCAGACTCAGGGTCCCCAGGTGAGTGGATTCCAGCCTGCCCGTGTCCCTTTGACCTGGATCCTGGCATCCTCTGATGGCTTGCCATAGTACCCTGCTGCCTCTTGTGGAGTCTGCCTGGGACTCCAGAGGTCCTAATCTATCCTGTCTTTTTTTTTTTTTTTTTTTTTTTCCTGATGTTAAGGGCCCTGTGAGTTGCTCTCCGGGTTTCACATGAGCTTTTGAGGAGGAAATGGAAGACCTTTGGGTGAGGGTGAGCCAGGATCTCAGGCCACAAGACGTTCTCTTGCCGGCTGTGGTTCTCCCAACTCCTGCAGCAGCTCTACCTGCCTCCTCTGCCCAGATCCCCACCCCCGCCCCCAGCAAAGCTCCCTGAAGCACTGCTTCATGCTGCAGCCTTCTCCTCTCTCAGACTCTCACAGCCTCCCTTTTGCCTTTTTTTTTAACCATAGCCCTGTGCCTATTTAATGATGAGTAAACCATTCCTCCTTCCCCATTCCTTTCCTTACCTTCCTCTCTCCTTCCCTCCCTCCTGACCTCCCACCCTTTCTTCCTGTCTTCCTTACTTCATTCTTTTCTTCCTTCCTTTTTATATTTGAAGATAGGATCTCATGTAGCCCAGGCTAGCCTCCAGCTCTCTTTGTAGTGCTAATCCCAAAGATGGAGGAGAAAGACCACTGATCCAAATCACCGTAAGCAAAATAATTAAAGCAAGCTTTTTTATTTGTGCAGATAGGCTGCCTCCTCCTAAGATGGGGTTTGAGAAGTCAGCATTGGAGGTGAGGGAGACAAGGATTTTACAATAGTTTAGGGGCAGGGGTTTCCCAAATGGGGGATTTGGCTGGCAAAATAGGCAGGGTTGCAGGAGCAGAACGTCATAACAAGTTCTTCCTGAAACAAAGACATGGTTGTAAGGTGGGCATAGTAAGGTACTCAGAGGTGGTCACAGAACCTTTAAAAACAAAGGCGGGGTTGCAAGATGGTTATAAACAACTTTTTCAAACAAAGACAGTGACTGCCATTCCTGGAACCTGCAGAACCATTTGTAGTTAAGGTTACAGGTGCGGCACAGTCCAGTCCTTGAGAAACAGAGGTTTAATCATAGACAGGAATTAAACTCGTTTGTCTTTATTATAAGGTAGCTTTTAAGCCTGAGATGAGGGCAGGCTGGTTCCTCAGCTGCCGAGGATGACCTTGAACTTCTGATTTTCCTGTTTCCACATTTTCAATGCTGGGATTACATATACACAGGACCATGCTCAGGGTCTTCTGTCTTGAGTATGGAACCCAGCGATTCTTGCATCCTAGCTAGGCCAAGTAACATATTTTCTTAGCCATCTCCTCTGCCCCATTAAACCCTGTCTCTAGGGTACAAGTATGTATATGTGTGTACCCTTAGCGCCTAGCAGACACCTCATGAATGTTTATTAAATAAAGTCTATTTAAAATTACACCTCAACCATACCTGTGTGGATGTTAGCTGAAAGCCAAGGGAAAGTATCCACTGATTTAAACGGATAAGGTTTCTGCTTCTCCTGTAGTAAGCTTTCTAGAGATGCAGTGCCTGGTGCTGGTGCAGTGGTTCTATGGCAGTACTGGAGACTTGGCCTTTCCTCTACTGGTTCTGTTGTTATTTGCATATATTTTTCCTATTGCTACACAAACACTGAGCAGCCAGCCAACCAGCCCTGGGATGTTTGGTGTTGCTGCACGGTTACAAAGTGGCTACTGCACCCTCGGGCATCCTGTCCATGTTTCTAGGGAAGAAGTGGCTGGGGTGGGAAGGTCTTCCTCAAACAGCTTTTCTTACTTAGGAGAGAAAGGCCTTCCTTCTCAACAGGTCAGCATCTTCCTTCACTGCTATAACAGGGACATGTCTACCCTACATCAGTCATGACCCACAGAGGATGAAGTCACCTGTCTTAACTCATCCTTTGGGACTGGTGTTTCTCCTGGGGTACAATGGCCTCCTCCTGTCATGTGGTCAAAGAGGGGTTCTACTATTGTAGAGGTGGTGGCCTCATGGGATGTATCTGGACTGCCCTATGTTTCCTTATCTGGAAGAGCTGTGATGTCTCAGGCATCTTCTCCCCCAGAGAACCTACCTAGGTCAGGTCCTGGACTCACAGCATGCAGTATCTCTCAGGCCCTTACTTGCTCTTCTAATTGTCTTTCTAGACTACAGCCTCACAGTGAGGTCTTGCAGTTCCTTCTGGCCATGTGCCCCCATTTCCTTAATGCCCCATGTCCTATAAGATCACAGAGCTTTATAGTGCATCCAAATGTGGTCCACGTGTTAGTCCCAGGGTCTACAGTGCAAGCCTCTATGGCCCCTCCCTTCTCCATGTCCTCCCACAAACCTCCAGGTCACTGAGTGGCTGGTGCTGATGGGTACATAGTAACCCATAGGTGCACAGAGTGTTCGGGGTGACTAGTGCCCTGGGCCAGGTCCAGCTAGCTCTCGGGATCAGCGAGGGGCATTGCTTTCTGAGGATTTGGTTTCTCCCTCTACTCCATGGCTCCTGAGAAAGACAGTGTATCAGGATGGACACCACAGGCACTGCACTGCTTGACGTGGTCGGTCAAGTAGAAGACAGGACTCTGAGACTCACACCTTGCCAGAGGATGTGAGTCCCAGATTCCAAGATCCAGGGCCCTGGGCCTGTCCTTGCCCCTTGTTCCTGTGAAGACCATGGCCAGGGCTAGAGTACTATAGGAGAGCTCTGTGCACTTCGACATGGAGTCTTGTGGGAAGAACACGGGGCCTTAGGTCTCCCAGTCCCACGTCTGCGCCTGTGGACTGAGAGATCCTAGCCTTCTGAGTCTCACCTTCCTCATCTAGATCATGGTGGAGGTAGGCACTTGGGAAGGCTCAGGGACCCTTTAATGAGATCCCGTCTCCCTCCTGACTTTGTCACTATTGCTCCAGGTTTGCCCAAACATGTAGGAGAGTGACTCAGCCTAAATTGGGATCCTGTTCAAGGTTGGGTGTCAGCGGTGACTTCAAGTTGTCCTTGAAAGTTCCCCCAGAGAGCTTGAGGCAGGCTCGTCTGCAAACACAGAGCTGAGGTACCTACAGAAGACAAGGAGGTGGTTCAGCTCACTGGGCCTGGGAACTAGCTGTTTGGCTCATTTGAAGAGGTGGGTTCACGTGGTACACATGGGTGCAACAGAAACAGGCCCCCGGGTCGGGGATTCAGGCACCTGAAGACAAAGCTAACAGTTGAGAGTTGATTTTTCTGCTGTCCCTGGTCAGGGTAAAGGAGCCTGTGCTTTGGTATGTCCTGTGACAGCCCTTCATCTTGGGTTGCATCCCCATGAATTGCCATCAGTAGGGTGTATGGGCCTGCCTCCCCCGTGTGGCTTTGGATGATCAGAGGGCCATCTGTGCCCAGCACAAGCAAGCATTGTTGAATCCAGTTACCCAAGCTCCATTGCCAGCCTGGATAGGCTCTGCCGACGCTGAGTCCAGATATTCCCATTAGATGAGGAAAGGGGATTTGGAAAAGGAGAAATTCTAAGTGGTTGCCTCTTGTTCTCTACCAAATTCAGATGACCTTCGGCTTCTTTCTCCCACTTCCTAACTGCTGGAGTCAGACGTGTGCTGCCACACCCACTTGCATATGAGACTAAGGATCCAACTCAGAAGTCTGTGCGTGTGAGGCAAGCACTCCACCCACTGAGCTACATACACCCCACCCACCAAACAGAGCTTCTGACCTGACCACTGACTGCCCAGGAAGGGAGGCATATCTATGGGTGGTGCCAACTCAGGATGGCATAGGCCCCTGGTTGTTTGTCTTTCCCTTGTGGGGGAGGCTGACAAAGATGCTGCAGAATTAAATAGTGACCTTTTAAACACCTAGGGCTTTTTATGGAAAGACATCTTTGGAGACTATAGCCACCGGCATTTTCAGCCCACTTGTGAGCCATTCTGGGCAAGCTGGCATCCCAACGGACAAATGGCAAATACTGAATTACCCGGAGAACAAAACCCTACAAGCGGGGCATGGGCAGGTACATCTGTTTGTTAATTGAAAATACAATCCCGTTGTCACCTTAGTGGTTGGCGTGTACACACAACTTCATAACCCCTTCTCGTTCCAAGTTAAAAAAAAAAAAAAAATTCTTACCTTACGACAAAATTTTAACCTTCTCTTTAGAAACGGGTCCCGAAAGGTCATTGCCGAGCTCCTGTAGATTTCCCGGGCTCAGCTGGGAACTGATTAGAATTGTGGGCCCTGGCTTGCCAGCTTTGTCACGAAAAGCTCTGTAAACTCTTTGTTGTTCACTTTGCTGTGTATGATAAATATATTTATCTTCCTCGGTCAGGCATCTGCAGGACGGGTGCCAGAGGGCTGGGAGTCCGGCTTTAGGGCCTCCAACAATGTCTTTTTTTAGTGACAGTGAAGGAGAAGGGGACAAAGGTGGCAGAACTTTCTAGGCTGAGGACTTCTAGAGGTGATGGGGGGGCGGTGTTTCCCCCTCTCCCTGCACCCATGGCTGACTCCTATGTGCACAGTGGGGGGGGGGGGTCTTTAATACTCTGATGGGACTGTGGGTTGTGTTGGTGGGAGCAGGGCTTTGCAGTTGAAACCAGGCATAATTCTTCTTCCCCTTAAAGAACTAATGCCATCCTGTGGGTTGTGGTCAGAGGAGTGATGAGTGGATGGATATGTCCCTTGGGAGGGAGGACGGAAGCTGCTGTGTTTGCCTGTGGAATGTGGTTACGAGTGACCCTGGTGTCATCAGCTCTGTGTGTGACAAGTGGTCTGAGCCAGGAGCTGTTAACACATCTCTAGGTTCATTTGTTTCCCAGCAAAGCTATAAGCAAACTGTAAGTCTCATTTGCATAGATGGAGTCATTTGCATAGGCTGGGACTAGGAAGCCCCAGTGAACTGGGAAGGAGGGTCACAGGACACACGGGACACAAGCCCTGGATTCCTGGCTTCCTAGGCCTTGCAGGGCTGGGTCTGAGATTTTGGTTATTTGCTCTGCTGAGCTATGACAGTAAATCACAGATGTGGGCATAAGGGTGGCAACAGGGAATCCTAAGAGCCCGTGGTGGTCAGGGGAGAGCTGGGAGCTGGGGGCAGAGCAGAGGCTGCACAGAAAGAGTCGAGGTCTGGTTCCTGTTCTCAGCACAGGGCTGGCAGAGTTGGCTGAGAAATGGGATGGGCAAGGAGGGAAAGAAGCAGGAGGATTTCTCAGTCCAGCTGGGAGAGTTGGGAAGAGGGCCCAGCTTGCCTTGAGGGAATCAGGCTTGGGGTGTGTTTAACTAAGCTCTCCTTTAGGCGTCTATTGAGAGATAGAAGAGGAAAGTGGAGTGCTGACCCCAGCTTAGGGACAAAAGTGGCACCTGGGTTACATTATGGTAGCCTCCCTCCACAGCATGGTGGTTCTCGTGACATGTGGGCTGGCTCTGGTGACATTAAGACTCTGCTTGTGAATCCCAGGTTCCTCATATATCTTCTACAGAGTTGGATGAGGTCACCTGAGTAAGGACCCCTGGCTTGCAGCATCCTGGCTCTGTGATTGTAGCTGGCCCTGGGTTTCCCCTGAAGGGAATCTTGTTGGCTCTTTCTGCTTGATGGCTCCCTGGGGAAAGACCTTGGCAGGGAGTTCCCACTGAAGTAGCTGGGGAGGCTGGCATGAGCGTGTGTGTGTGTGTGTGTGTGTGTGTGTGTGTGTGTGTGTGTGTGATGGTTGTTAAACTAGTGAAATGCTTCCACGATGATTTGGTTTTGCACTGCCTCTGTGGGACCCCAATCCATCCTGAGGACCGCCCCCCAAGGCAGCAGAGAAAGCATCAACCTGGAGGTTACTTCTGAGCCCAACAGGAGGGCAACTGGTCCATTCCCTCCCTGTCTCGCCACCCCAATTGTTAAAGACTCTCACCCCAGGTGGCGAGCGTTTCTCTGGCAAGTCTCCAGCACTCATTTTGGAGGCGCAGCTCTGTGGAGAATGTTCCTCTAGTGCTTCGCTTCTCATTCCAGAAAAATAAACACGATCCCAGTAAATAAAAACTAATAACCACATCTTGATGACAGTTAAGTCGGAGGCAGCATGATGTTGGAACTGCTGGTAAATCCCGGGTTATTTACGATGAAGATGTTGACAGATGCTGGTAAGAGATTTGAAGCATGTGGGTTTTTCCTTCCCTTTCTTCCCCAAAGAAGCCTCTTTGGTGATAAATTCTGAAAGCTGGTGCCTCTTGGAGACAGGTCTTGTTTGCCATGATCCCAGGAGAGGGGGACTTCAGTGAGGTGGATACACAGAGAGGAGTATGGGATGGTTCAGGTGTTAACTGCTGGGGTCAGAAACTGCTGTTGAAGGCGGCAGGTCCTTAATTTCCACCATGCCCACTGGTGGCCACTGGCTGCCTGGCTCACTCACTGCTGTCTCTGGCATTATTGGCCACTGGGAAATGGTGTAAAAGGGCTGCCAGGCAGTCTAGCACCCTGGGTGGCTCTTCTCAAAGGAGTGAGCCTCTCTCCTGAGATCTTGCTAATGTTACCCAGGCCTGGATAGAACCAGAGCTAGCCAGTGCTAGGCTGGGGAGAGCTGGCATTTGGGGTGCATCTCTGTGAGCCATGCATGAGCCTACAGTGACACTGTCTGCAACCTGCCAGGTGAAGTGACTGAGGCCCTGGGAGAAGCCACATAGAGCCCAGAGAGCACACCAGCAAACAGAACCAAAGTTGAGCCTTGTCTCCTGATTCTAAAACTCTAGACTTCACACAGTCACACTTAACTTGAGAAGGGACCTCTCTGTGTGGGACCGTGGGGCATCAGGGATGATGGATAGATGAGGCAGACTGGGCCCATGTGCTCCCCTTCATGGTACTGGGGAAGCCAGGATGAACTTACCTCCTTCTTTCCTTGGGCCCATCCACTCACCCAGAGAGCTGTGAGTGTTTGCAGACTGTGGGAGCCACAGGAACCAGGGTTCTGTGCTTAGCTGTGAGCAAGAATCAAGGCTGGCTCTCTTGAAGTTAATGTCAGTACAATTGGAGGGACCCCCTCACAAGCTCCCAGCTCCTCAAAAAATATTAATTATTCTCCAAGGAAGTCTTGATTTGGAGTCATTCCATTTCCCTGGTAATTAACATTACATGTCATTAACAGTCAGAGAACATTGTATGATCAAAGTCAGTGTAATTCCTAGCAAGATTCTGAGGAATGGCACAATATTTGTTAATTATGTTATTGATTTTGATGGTCTGCAATGCCCTAATTATTCCTCATCCCAAGTGGACCCACCATGCCTGCCAGGCTGCCTTTGAACTGCTGGCCTCCCCCGGGGGGTCCGGGCCCCAGCTCAGGGGCTGGAGGGACTGCAGCTTGCCAAGGGATCAGAAGAACTTAGTTTCCCCAGAGCTACATGAAAGAAAAGGGGCTCCTTTCCCAGGCCCAGGCTCCCCACAGCTCTGCCCTGAGTCAAGGAGCAGTATAAAGGGGCCGTGTAATTAGTCAGTGTGGTTAATTAGCTTCGTAGGGGCCCCAGCAGGCACTGCCTCCAGGCAGCAGGGGAGGGGCCTTGCATGCCCAAGACCATCGCTGTTTCTGTACAGTTGTGTGGTGGGTGATGAAGCTCCTGGGGGTGAGATGGGGACAGCAGGTGTCCTGGATGACCCTCCCACCCAGCTCTAAACTGCTAAGCGGGGTGGTGTGCTTTCGTTGGTGGCATCAGTACAAACCTTTGCTTGCTTTTTAATCGGCCCTGGTTGTAGCGGGTTGGCTCCTGCCCGTGTTGTGGAATCCTTCAGTTAATCTTTGTAATTGTTTGACAACTTCCCACTTTGTATGTTTCATCTGGACCCCAGTGAGCTGGGTTTTGAGTGATGCCAATAGGGGAGAGGGCAGGACAGGGTCTGGCTGGCTCAGGCAGGCGGTTGGTAGTTGTGTCTGAAGGAGCAGAAAGTCAGGCTGTGTCTGGAGAACCACACCTACTGTGGTGGCAGTTAGATGACTCTTCCCGTCAGGCTCATTGTGTGTGTTGACTTTTTCTGCCTTTGTGACAATTTTTTGAAGCCGCTGCTGTCTGTGTCCCCACTTTACAGACAGGGACAATGAAGATGGAAAGACTGTCAAGGTCACCTGGCAAGGCCCAGTCAGAAATGGAGTTTGTTTAGGTTGTACAGTGTTAGGATCTGTTCTATCTCTGAGGATCTTTCTTTAAAGTTTTGTGTCTGTGTGTGTGTGTGTGTGTGTGTGTGTTGCATGGGTGTGAGTATGTGTAGATATGTGAGAACAGCAGGCATCTTATTCTATCACTCTTGGCCTTGAAACAATCTCTTGGAATATGGAGCTCGTCTGGCTGCCAGTAAGCCCCACTGATCTTCTTCTGCTGCTTCCAGTAGCACTGTGGTTACAGGCTCATGCACTGCCATGCGTGGACTTTACAAGAGGGCCGGGATTTGAACTCAGGTCCACATGCTGTGTATTCAGTGAATCATCTCCACAACTGCATGGGAGTTTTTCTAACTGGCTTTGGGACTTCTCTGGGGAGTTCATAATGCCATTGAACAAAAGTGCCCTGCCAAGAAGTACCTGCTCCTGTGGTGAAGGGGCTGCTCCAGGTGCTTACAGACTCTGGACTCCGTGCTGCTGAGGCATCTGCCCTCCTTCTCCCATATGGTTGTTTCAGCGTCTCCTTACAGTGCTGGACACTGAGTCTGAGCTGTCACCTGAGGTGACATGACTTTGATGGCAGAGCATGTCCAAGAGTCAGAAGTTCTTTGAGTATTGTAGGGGAGGAAAGGGGTTGGCAAGATGGCTCCTGCCTTCAGCAGCCTTTGTTCCCTCTGTGTGGCTTAAGACTCTGGCAGGGAATGACAGTCTAGATCTGGCATCAGATCTGCCCGCTCCGGATTGTCCTCAGTCCCGCCCCATCAATAGTTAGGATGTGGTCCATGTGAAGACTGCTCAGGGTGGAGGAGGGGTGAGCTGATGGGAGGCGTGGCAGACCCAGGTGCTGCTCCCCCTCTAGCGTAGATGTGGGATCAGCTGGTGTGATTGGAAGTAGGAGATTGCTCACTTCTCTGTGTCCTGGTTTCATTTGATTTTTCTGTGGCCTTGGCCAAAAAGTCTGGGAGCAGACTCTGCCCAGAAGGTAGATAGATGAACTGAGACTCCAGTATTTCCAAGTGATGGATTTCACATGCAGACATCATATCTTACTTTGTTTTCAGGATCTCTTTCCCCTTGGCTTGCTTCGTACCTCCCTCTCCTCCGCTGTGATATCCTTAGCTCTGTCCACTGAGGGAATTGCTGTCCACACCTTCTGTATTATAGAGCATATAGAACACTCTAGGCATATATAGAGTCACATGTATACATCCATGGCAGTAGTTTCCTCTATAGGAACAGGGGCTGTTGCGGTTAATATTTAAATCGGCTACACCCGATCTGGCTTGTACTTATGGGGCCGCCATGTTCCCGACTAGACAAGGCCTGAGGCCAAGAGTGGCAGCCTGCTCCTGCTACTGCTCAACTCTGACCGTGGCTCATGCCAGCCAAAAGCACCGGCCCTGTCACCCACGAGATGCCAGTGTGGGAGATGGCTCTGCCGGTCTACCACGCTGTCTCTACAAAGCTTGGCTGAACCCCAGACAATACCTGCCATCCACTCGGTACCCGGTAGAAATGAGACTCTAAAGCTTAAAGATTATCCAATGGCTTTATATATTTATGTATTTAGAAATGCTCAATTAACAACTTGCCCACACAATTAGAGTTGTTTCCCAATATCTAACCTTAAGATATAAATCGTTACCCAGGACCATCCTGGACCCAAGCGTGGCTTCCCATGGCTCCTACATCTCTCCCTCCTCCTAGCTCCTCCTCTTCCTTCTCCTCTTTCTCTCCTTACTCCTCCCAAATTACTGAGTTTATTGTAAAATGTAGTGGGGGAAATATCCCGCTACAAGGCACATACTCTACTATCCTTCCTCAGCATCCGATGGGGATTGTTTTCCTCCTCCCACAGATACAGGAATCTGTGGATGCTCCAGTCCCTCAAAATAACAGGGCATTTGTAGATAGCATTCATGTATACGTCTGTCCTTCCTTCCTTCCTTGCTTGCTTCTGTCCTTCCTTCCTTCTTCTCTTCTTTCCTTGCTTCCTCTTCTCTCCTCCTTTCCCTTCCCTCTCCCCTCTTCTCCTCCTTCTTTTCCTTCCTTCCTCTTTTTCTTTCTTGCCTCTCTTCCCTTTCCCCTTCTCTTCCCCCCTCCATCCTCCCCTTTATTTTTTGAGACGCAATCTTTCTCTTTAATAAACACGGCTATCCTTTAACTGATAACAAGCATCCTCAGCTTCCTGAGTGATGGGATTACAGGCATGCACCGGCATATCCTGCTTGTCTATAAACTACAATTCACCTATAGGTCTCCGATAATTCTTAACACAATCCTAGACTATGTAACTAGTTGACAATATGCGGTATTGTCAAGTAGTTAACACGGGAAGAGAATCTTCCCGTGCACAGAGCAAATGCAGTGGTCTCCTAGAATAGTTTCAATTCACCAAATAGTCCACGACTATCCATCATTAAGAACAAAACTGAACACAAGCAAACAAACTCCCTCCTCTCTCGGGGCAGCTGTTTACCTCAAGATCCCCCTCATACTCTGTCAAAGCACGCCTGTCTCCCTATCTGCTGACACTTCTGCCTCCTTCACCAGTGGCCACACCCCTTGCCATGGTTAGAATCTTTCTGGCTCCCTTAGTAATGACTTTGGAACCCAGGTCTTCTCTCAGATCTTGTGGTTTCCTGGTTACACAGTCCTCTCCTCCATTGGAGTCTGACTTAATCTGCTATGCACTCAGTGCGTGGTCCTGCCCGTGCTGGAGAAAATGACTGGGCGGAGGGGGAGGAGCCTGGTGGGGACCCTGGCTGGGCCACTGTGTTTAGTTACTTTTCTCATTATTTTGACCAAAACACCTGACAAGAAGCAATTTAGGGAAAGAAGGGTTTATTTTGGTTTACCGTCTGAAGGATACCATCCATCACAGTGGGGAAGGCATGGTAGCGGGAACTTGAGACAGCTGGTCACGTTGCATCTGGAGTCAGGAGAAGAGGGAGATGGATGCTGGTGTTCAGATGCCTTCTTGTTTTCATTCTGTCCAAGACCTCAGCTCACAGAATGGGGCTGCCCGCATTTAGGATGGGTCTTCCAGCTCAATTAAACTAGTCTAGAAGCTCTCTTACAGACACACCCAGAGGTGTCAAGACCCTGTCAAGTTGACAGGAATATTAACCATCACAGCCACTGTAGAGGATGCTGGTTGGAGAGGAACAATCAGTCAGGGTGGAAGACAGACAGATAAGTACTAGGCCTCAATGGAAGGCAGGGCTTTGGAACATATTAGGTACCTGATATGAAAGAGAGTGAGGAATGGGATGTATCAATGAGTGGCTCCCTCTTGTAAACAGCAAGGGGCTGAGGCTCACCTCCAGGCCCTTATATCCTCTGCCAAGGACTAAGAACCCACTTGTTCCACTCGACCTGCCTACCAGCCACTGACTGTACTCCCTGGATCAGGGCCAGCGCAGATGCTGTATCTGCAGATCAATAAATACAGAGATGGAGAGGGAATGCTCAGAGACTTGGAACAGTCTGACATGCTACAACGCTAGAACACGAGGTAATGGATTCCTGTCAGTGATTAGCTCCAACAGCAAGACGCTCATGGCAGAGTTAGAGAAGTCACACACAGTAGGTCCAAATATTGGCTCTGGTCTTCCTGGAAATGAAAAACTGTCTCCGTCCACATGGCGACCCCTGACTTATCTCTGAGGGACAAAGCAAGCAGACAGCAGGAAGGATTCAAGTTAGCTGGCATCAGCCTCGAGAGGTTGACCTTTGTAGACTCCTGGGGAATTGAGACTATTCCTTGTGGTCTGGGGAGGAGAGAGCACAAGTCAAGGCTTCTAGAACAGCCTTCCTGCTGGAGTGGAATGAGGAGAATTCTGTCAACATAACATTTCCTGTCTGTTTCAAGGTACTTTTATTCGAATTATCTTTTTGATCTTTACAAGCGCCCTGGAGGTAGATCTGAGGGAATGACCAACTTCCCTTTGTAGAATGCAGCTCAGTGGGTAGAAGCTTTGCCTGGGTAAGCATAAGGCCTTGGGTTCGCTCTTCAGCACTGCATAAAACCAGATGACACATATACTGGTAATCCCAGCATGCAGGAGGCAGGAGGCAGGAGGCAGGAGGCAGGAGGCAGGAGGCAGGAGGCAGGAGGCAGGAGGCAGGAGGCAGGAGGCAGGAGGCAGGAGGCAGGAGGCAGGAGGCAGGAGGCAGGAGGCAGGAGGCAGGAGGCAGGAGGCAGGAGGCAGGAGGCAGGAGGCAGGAGGCTCAGAAGTCCAGAGTTATCCTCAGCTATATAGTGAGTTAGAGGCCAGCCTAGGCTACATGAGACTGTCTTTAAAAAAAAAAAAAAAAAAGGAATCAGAGAAGTTACTCAACTTCCTGCTGCCCTGTGCTCAGTAAGTGATAGCAGTGACATTTGGTGAATTCTTAGTGTCATTGTGTTGCTTTCACAGGGGCCACGCTGCCATCTCTATCTGCCGGTGAGGGGGCGGAGCCCCAGTTACCTGTGCCTAGCCCAGGTGATCTAGCCTAGATGAGCCTAGCTCAGTTGTCATCTGTTGAGCTGGTTCTCCCTTCAGACCAGGAGCCACAGGAAGACACTTGCATCCTTCCTGTTTGACACATAGACACACCAGGGCTGGGTCACACCAGAGGACTTGTCCCTAAACGGCTTTCACATCTAGAGGAGTCAGGTGTATTCTGAAGCTCACTGTTGTCAACAAGCCCAGCCCCTGGTCCCCCAGGAAGTCATGGGGCACAGACAAGGCAGTGCCCCCACACGAGGTGTGCTTGCACACCCTCGGACTCCATGTAAGGGTCTCTGAAGGCACAGCACGTGACAGCAGCTAATCTCTGAAATCTGAAGCTGCTGGCAGCACCTTGTTATATCAAGTCCAGGGTAGGATTTACGGCCACTTTGAAAGTGGCTTTGAAATGAGATGGAACTCGGTGTTGATTTTTTTCCCCTCCTTTCCCTTTGGGATTTCAGGGCCTGTGAGATCTGCCTCCTCTTCATTAGCATATTCTAATGAGTGCTTATTAAGGTGAATTTCACTCTAGCTGCTCTGAACGCTGGTTAGAAGGAGGAGCCAGAAGGAAGGCTTCACGTGGGGCTTCTGGCCTTGCCTCTGCAGTGAGTCACGCTCCTGTCCACCTCACTTCCTATGTGGAGCAATGAACAACAGTGGCCTCTCAGGACTCAGGGCCACAGAGTTCAGAGTCTGCCTCAACCACTACTCAGAACAGGATAGCCAGTGTGCAAGCAGTAGGGCTTGACAAACCTACTGGTGGGAGGGATGATGCCTAATCTGTGTGTGTCAGCCCTCCCCTCCCCCCACCCAGCCTGTCGTGCCACAGGGGCTTAGTAGTAAGAGTTGAGTAGCCAGATGGGCAGAGGGAAGAATGGGCAGGTTGCCCTCATGGAGGGGTTGTAAGACCCATGGGTGCTGGGCACCTGCTGTGGGTACTGAAGCACCTTCTGTGGGTACTGGAGCACCTGCTGTGGGTACTGGAGCACCTGCTGTGGGTACTGGAGCACCTGCTGTGGGTATGGGACACTTGCTGTGGGTAATGGGGCACCTGCTGTGTGTACTGGGGTACTTGCTGTGGGTACCAGAGCACCTGTTCTAGGGTTCCTGCTGTGGGTGCTGGTGAGGGTTTTCCTTGTGGTATCTACAGTTGAAGCTTAGATGATATTGGTGCCCAGGGCACTTGTCCTAGCCCAGGGTATATAGGGAGCCTCTGGTCCCTGAGTCTGCTGTTGTCTAGAGGTATCTTGAGAAAGAGTCTATGATGGTTCATCTTTATTGTCCACTCAATTGGATTTGGATTCACCACGAAACACAGCTTTGTGTGTCTATGAGTATGTTTGTAGAAAAGTTGAACAAATCAGGAAAGACCCGTTCCCTAGGCTTGGTTCCAAGACTGAATACAGAGCAGACTGCAAGCCGAGAGCAGCACTTGTCTCTCTCTGCTTCCATTGTGCAGAGAGATCAGTCAGTCTGATCAGCTACCTCACGCCCATCCCTACACCCTGCCATGCCTTCTCCACCGTGATGGACTGTAACTCTGAACTGTTAGCCACACAACAAACCGTCTGCTTTGAAGTCTTTGATCAGGAATTGTGCCATAGCAATAGGCAAAGTAACTAGTTAAAGTCTTGGGGGATGCAGGCCGGACTGTTCCCGCCTCTTCCTCACTCAGCACTGAATGGCTTCTAAGAAAACAGCAACCTCACAGACAGCTTGGTGGGCTCGTCTCTGACACTACCCTGTCACCTTGGCTGGGCAGAAGAGCCTGTGGCTTCAAAGCAGGAGCAAAGAGTTGGCAGGTAGGGAGAGCCCATAGGTACCTGTGTTTGGGGGTGAGAGGAGAGAAGGACAGAGACGAGTCCAGGTCATCCTGTTGATGGCTCTCCTCAGTGTCCTAGTAGGTGGCTCTCAGTCCTGCCTGCTTCTTAGTCTGTGGAGCTTTACAAAGCTACCCATGCTTACGTGCTATGCTATTCATAGATATTCGGTTCTTGTTGATCTGGACCAAGGTTGCTAGTGCTAATAGTTTAAGGTAGACCTCTGTCTTCAGATGACTCTGAAGGATGGCCAGGATGAGTCCTGTGTATGGGGGGAGCAGATACTCCATCCTGTATAGAAGTACCTCTGTATCCCCTCAGAGAGCCTATATGTGGGGAGCCGGCAGAAGGCGGCTATCATCCTTGCAACCATCTTGAGCCATATACCCTGACAAGAGACTTGTTTACAACAGCCTACAACAGCTGAGCACACTCTGATAACATCTTGTTTTAGATACCCAGGATTTTCCCTTGGGTGTGTGAGACTTAAAGGTGTGACTTAAAGGCGTGGCTTAGAAGAGAGACATATAAAAGGCGAGAGGCAGACAGAAGAAATTATTAGACACTTGTACTCGAGACAGGCACTTGGAAGAGAACTTGGAACTGGGAAAGAGACTAGCAACTTGGAACAGAGATTAGGACTTGAGATTTATTACAGAGGAACTAGGAACTAGGGACCTGAGACTTGCTACTTGGAACTAGGGACTTGGAGAGAAGAAGAGAGACTGAAGAATAAATGGGATTGAATCACACTCTGTCTGGTCTCCATTCTTCGTGTCTGTCCTCTCTCTCTTGCTGAACCCCGACCCGTGGATCAGAGCAGCTTGGGGCAGTACGGGCTCTAACAACTTAGCCCCCAAGGCTTTTGGTAGTGCGGCTCTCAACACCTATAGAAGAGCCCCTACTTTTGCTTGCAGAGCTTCCTGGGACCAGACAAGATGCTGAAAGAAAGACCGAGGGGCCACTAATCATCCTGAAACCTCTTACCTTATGAATCTGCTTCAGGGTTCTTGCCTGTCACATGCAGATTCTTCTGGGGTCAAGGAGCGATGGATCTCCAGAATTCTCGGTGCATGTCAGCAGTGGGAGCAGACAGATGAGGGTTGTGGTCATCTGTAGAGGAAGACAGAGATGGGTTGCAGACAGAGGACTGGAAAAGGGTGTTTGAGGGCTGGACAGGCAGAGCAGAATGGGATCTGCAGTGACGGCCCAGCTCTGGGAATAAAAAGTTTGTTTCTAGGAGCTTGAAGCTTACTTGAGACATGGGGCTTTGCTTCAGGAGTTGCTCACCTAGAGGAAGAGAGGAAATTCCTGCAGGAGAGATGTGGGGAGTTGGAGGCAGAGCATGGCAACCACTGGGCAGCCCTCCTCTCTGCCCTTGAAGGAAGGCCCACTGGAGCAAGGCCTGTGAATGGGCTGGAGAGGCAGTAGCCTGATTGGGTAGGTTCTGGTAGCAGACTCCAGTGTGCCCCTGAGGACCTCATCATTCAGAGTTCTCTGGCTGTCCTGGCCTCACACAACCCAAGGAGGGACTGCTTGAGAGGTCCCTTCCATTTCCCAGTTGCATGATAGAGGAGGTCCAGAACTGGACCGGGGGGGGGGGTATCTGGAGATCTGGGTTCAAGATCGGCTCCATCTGTTATTGAATGTTTGATCTCTGGCTGACCTCTTTGTGTCTCAGCTTCACTTCTCATATACAAACACCAGGGACCAGTGCTGGCTTGGTCATCAGATGAAGCTATATAGCAGGTACAATGTCAGGTAGATGGATGGACTCTCGTCCCTCCTGTCTGCTCCCACTGCTGACATGCACCGAGAATTCTGGAGATCCATAAGGACCTTCACTGGAGGGACTATCAGTCAACTTCTTTAAAATAACTTTTTAAGATGTTTATTTATTGGGGGAGGAATTATTCGATGAGATATGTACCATGCAGAAGTCAACTTGTAGGAGTGGATTCGCCTCTGTGTGTGAGTCCTGGGGATTGAACTCAGACCATCAGGCTTGGGGACAAGCATTTTTACCTGCTGAGCCATCTCACCAGCCCACAACTTCCTTTTATAAATGGGGAAACTGAGGCCCAGAGGAGTGTTAGAAGTCTTCTGGTGGCCCCGTGACTGGTGATCTATGCAGGTTTTTAAGACTATGTATCCTTGTAGAATGACCAGGCACTTGTGAAGGGATTATAGTTTCTGCTGTTCAAGGAACAACCCAGAGAGGTGCAGTAACTTGAGGCTCGCACACAGCTGACTAGACTTGGAGGGAGAGATTGGATTTTGGCTGCTCTGCCTCTGGCCTGTTTCTTCTGGTCCTTGGCTGGGTCCTCAGCTCTGATCCTCCTTGGAGGCCATGAAACAACCTTGTCAGCAGATTCTGTCCCCTCACAGCTCCTCCCCGGCTCCCCTCCCGCCCCCAGCAGCTGCACCAGGCTAGCACTTGCACGCCCTCACTCCTCTCCTTGCATTGACACAACACAACACAACACAACACACAAGCACACAGCTCTACCATTTGGCTTTAGCGATTGCTCCACAGTGGGTGAAATTGGCTTGAAATAAATGTCTCCTCTGCCTTCCCCTGGGGGTGATTTTATCCTCATCTCCACTTTGTGGAATGATCCGGAGGCTGCCAGGCGCCTGTGCTGTCGAGATATGTCCTTTCTGATGTAGAGATGTTGCCACAGCCAAATCTGAGCGAGATGTTTCCAGAGAGCCATACAGAGAAGCCTGCGGCATTCCACACACCGGCACCTTGGGGGCACCATATAGAAGAGCTAAAGTAAAGAAAGGGGCTAAGGAGCTGGCTCAGATTGGTAAAGTGCAAGCACCATGCAAGCATGAGGACGTGAGTTCAAGTCCCAGGACCGATGGTAGGAAGTGCTGGTATGTGTTTGTAGTCCTAGGCCAGCCAGGAGAGCTCAACTGTTAGGTCCAGGTCTCAGTGAGAAACCCTGCCTCAGAAACAAGACAGATCACTTCTGAAGAAGAACATCTAAGGCTGACTGTCAGCTTTTATCATGGCACACATACACAGACACATGCACACACATAAGTGCCAACATTAGGAAGGGCTGGGGTCCAGAAGGAGGTGGGATCCTACTTATTCCTGGGGCAGAAATGCATGCTTTTCCTTTGAGGTGGGAACTGGCCCTTTTTACAATAAACTTCACACCCTCTGATAGCAGGGAAGAATTCAATATTGAACCCTACATTCACCTTTCCTGGTAAGATCTCTGGCCAGTAATTGGCTTCTCTACTGCCAGCCCTAGGGTAGGGGTCAGGTACTAGCTCACCCTCCTTGGAAGCTTGCCTTAGGGCTACACTGTGTTTCCCTCCGCAGTTCCACAGAGCACCACTGATGTAGGGCTATGATGTCACTGAAAGTCTTTAGGCCAGGAATGACAGACACAGGGACGATTCACACAGGACACTGTGGGTCGAGCCATGCTGGGCCAGATGTTGAGTGTGTATCCTCATCTATTGAGGCTGTGTGCTGAGGGTCACTTGCCTGGCTCCTGTGCTTTCACAGTCTCCCTGCTTTAAAATCAGAGCCAAGGGGGCTTTGACATCTCAGCCAGGTTCAGTGTGGATCTAACCCTTGTACCCCAAAGTGTGTACCATAGCCAAAAATCACCATGAGAAAGCAGCTAGTAGTGTTACAGCTACTGTGCTTCAAATGAGAATCTGGCTGACAGAGACTTCCTCTCAGCTAACGGGACAATGAAGTACCACAAGGATCCTGTGGCTGACCCAAACCTATCTTCTGATTTCTGAACTGGGATTTTTCTCACAGTTATATAGTGTCTACCCTTCTCTGTTTATACCTTGTAAGTATGGAGGAGAGTTGAATTCACAGAGACGACCCCATCCCTCTCCTCTCTCCCCACACCTCAACTTTTCCCTTTCTCTCACATACATGTGAACCAGTCCCCGAGTCTAAAATATGGAGACTGAAGCTGAGTTGAGCATACGTGAAGCCCTGGGTTCAATTCTCAGCATCACATAAACAAGGAGTGGAGGTGCCTACCTGTGGTCACAGAACATGGGCAGTTAAGGCAGGGGTGTGGGAAGGCCATTGCCTGCTACATAATAACTTTGACATCCGCTAAGGCTATGTGAGAATGTCTCAAAACCCAACCAAACCAAAGATGGAGACCTGCCTGGGAGAAGAGTGACTGGCAAATAGGATGGAAACCATGACCTCCTGCCTCACCCACGTGACCCACCCATGTCTACCCAGAAGCCTTCATCTCATCATCTGCAAGTGGAGATAACATCTTTCTCAGAGTTACAGGGAGGACTGAGTTGGGACCATGTGCCAGCCCAGCCTGCTGCAGGCTTTTAGGAGACATCCATTCCTCCTTAGCACTGATGTTTGGTAGATACACGGTGATTGGGGTATAGCTGGAATGTTCGCTGGCTCCATGGACAGCCAGGTTGGATCCAACAAGGGCTATTCGCAGAGCTTGAAGTCTCAGAGTGTTCAGTATCCACTTGAATTTTACCTTCCACCCCCCACCCCCAGCTTTCGAATCAGCTACTCAAGCCTAAACCCTGCCAACAGGGTTTCCATTTGCCTGCTCCTGACCCAGACTCTGCCCTTGTTTCCCTCCACCCCCACCCTCCCACCCCGTCCCATCTTGGCACAGCTGAAGGGACCTGTGTCAGATCCTGTGAGGGTTTAAGCAATCTTTGGCCTGCCTCCCATCCTTCCCGCCCCATTGAGTCCCCACATGCATTATGGCAGATTTAGAAATTCGTGGGCACACCTGGGAATTAGACCACTGGGGAAGCGGAGTTAGTCTTGGCACAAGCTCCTGCCTGTCTACCTGCTGGTGACTCAGCATTTTGAGGCTAGGCCGGCGACATCTGGGGAAGGAGCAGAAAGTAAAGGAGCTGTCCCCGAATTAGCATTGCCTTTGAGAATGGCGTGAATCTCTGACTCTTTCACGGAGCGGGAAGTTAAGTATTTTTCTGTGGTTCTAACACCAGCTACCAAAAGTCTTTCGCTAGTAACCCCTTCTTTCCCGGACAGGTAAAATCCCTCTGGATTTAGAATGTTTTGTAGGATTTCAGGGTCATCCTTCCCAGAGACCTTTCGAGTGGCCATGGGCAGAGGGAAGTGAGCAAAATGGATGGACGGCACCCTCTGACGACAATTCTCTTTCCTTCCCTCCCAGCTCCTCCCTTTGGGACAGTCTCTAGCCCAGGTAGGCTCTAGCCAAAGAGGGCCTTGAACCTCTCTCTGGTTCTGCACCTTCCAAGTGGTGAGGTTATAGGCATCAGGGCACCTGCTTTAGATGGTGCTGGGACTCAAACCCAGACTTTATCCATTCTGCCAACCAGCTGTACCCCCAGTCCCTGGACGCTTCTTTTCAGGGAGAAGAGCAGTTCTGGATGGCTGTGGGGTGGAGGTATTAGCTGATAGGCTCTTGTGAACATGGCCGCCTTCCAGTTAGTAGAAAGTTCCGGTTAAGTGAGGCAGGGGTGCAATTTTCTCTCCACCTTGGTGCTCAGGGTGACCTTAGTCCTGCTTGGCCTGCCCATTGACCCAGGAACTCAGCTCTCCCGACCTCCCTCCTCGTGGCCTGTCGTATCTTTTGGCGGGTCTAAATGCCATTGGCATCGTTCTGTGGCCCCCTCGGCAGGAACTACCTGATGCGTTAGGCTTTTTAATTTCTCACACACCACACGTATATGCCCCTAGACAAAACACAATTGATTTATAATTCTCTTAATGGAAGCCCAGGCTTCAGTTGCTCCAGAAATAGATCGTTACCTCTGCCACCCTCTGTAATTTCTTTCCTCCTGGTTTTTTTTTTAACCCCACCGTGGTCTGGAGATATGGCATTCTGTTCCAGCCCTTCCTCATAACCCGCTGAACACCAGACATTTCTTTTCAGACCTTTAATTTATAATACGTTTGGTCACTTTCCCTTCATTAATTAATGCTCTTCCCGTGACGGGGCCTTGTATGATGCTTCTCTTACAGTAAGCAGGTGCTTTTAGCCTTAATGAACAATTTCCTGGAAAATACTGAGACAAACAACAAGGAATCAGGCCAGGAACACAATGAATCTGGGGCTCGTGTGCCATTCAGGCAATTAGACATGGGGCGACAAGGCGAGCGAGTCACTGGGTCAGTCCACAGTAGAGCTCTGGAAGGTGAGAGGGTAGTTTACTCTTCCAGGAAACCAGAGCTTAGGGTCACTGTTCAGTCACAGGCACCTCTAACAAGAGAGCCGCTTGCACACCAGGCCCGGCCCACACATATCCAAGATGGCCTCTGGGCTAGTTTTGGAATCATCTCTGTCTTCCACTATAGGTCAGTGGTGCCATTGGGCTTCATCCCCAGTCCTTTCTGTCCTTTCTAGCAGACCCAGTGCACCCCAGGGAGGCAGCTCTTCACGGGGCCTGGAGTCTCAGTCAAGTCCTAGGTATGTCAGTGCTGAGGCCCTGTCCCCACAGCCGTGGAGAGACATGCCAGCATGGCAGTACTGAGCATGTGCCAGGGCCCTGGAGCTACCTGTTCCACTCTTCTTTCAGGTCCCACTTCCTTCTACTTTTGATTCCTCAACTTCTTGCCATCCTGCGAGCCATACTTTTTTTTTTTTTTTTTAATGAATTTACTTTTAATGTTTTAAATACAAAATAATTGATATAGTAATCATACCTCCCTTCATGGTCTCTTCAGTCCTCTCTCTCTCTCTGTCTTTTTTTTTTTTTTTTTTTTTTTGCCTCTCCCCTCTGTTAGTTCCCTAGTTTAGACCAGACAACTTCTACTTGTGTATGTGTGTGCATGTGTGTATGTGTATACACCTATGTATATGTGTGTGCATGTATGTGCATATATGCGCATGTATGTGTGTGTGTGTGTGCAAGTATGTGTATATGTCCTTGTGTTTGTGTGTGTGTGTGTGTGTGTGTGTGTGTGTGTATGTGTACCAGAAAGAAGGCAATTTGGTTGTTATTTCCTCAGTTGCCATCCATCATGTTATTTTGAGTCCAGGGCAGGAGACTGTCTTTGCTTTCTCAACGCTGGGATTAAAACTCTGAGCCTGGGATTAAAACTCTGAGCCATAGGGTGGCACACACCTTTAATCTCAGCACTTGGGAGGTGGAGAAAGATGGATCAGGTGGATCTTTGTAAATTCAAGGCCAGCCTGGTCTATAGAGTGGATTCCAGGACAGCCAGGGCTACATAGAGAAACCCTGTCTTGAAAAACAAAAACAAAAACAAAAAAAAGATCTGTGCCACCACATCTTGCTTTTCTTTTTAAACATGGTTCTGGGTATCAAACTCGGGACCTGTGCTTGCAATCAAGTGCTGTACCCACTGAGTTATCTTCCTAGCCCTCACTGCCTTTCTTTGTGTGGCAGGGTGGGGAAGGTATCTGTGTAAAGGGTACATGAAGGCCTGAGAAGGTATGTGCCTTCTCTCTCCATATTATTGCCTTAAGAGGAAGGCTCCTTGCTGAGCCTCGAGTTAGGCTGGTTGCCAGCAATCCCTTGTCTCTATGCCCCCACTCCCCATGGCAGTGGGTTATAAGTACACATAACCTTCCATGCCTGGCACTTTATGTGGGCTCTGGGGGTTTGAACTCAGGTCCTCGTGCTTATTTAGCAAACTGTCTTACTTGCCAAGCCGTCTCCCCATCTCTTCACGTCTCCTCTCCTGTCATACACATACATATGGCCTTATATATCTATTTAAAAGTCTTTCCTCAGGAGATGATTGACGAATAAGGCCTCATGAAATTGAAGCTTCCATACCGCAAGGGAAGTGGTGAATCTGTGAAGAGACAGCCTTGTAGGATGGAAGGAAATCGTTACAGGTTATATGTCTGACAGCAGTTTAATATCTAGAATTTACAAAGAACTCAAGAAACAGAAAACGGGGCCAGTGGCGTGGATAGGTGGCTCAGGGGTGAAATGCCTGCTTCTAAGTAAGTATTAGGAACTGAGTTCAAGCCCTGGACTCTACAGTGCAAGGAGAGAACCCAGAGCTGTCCTCTGATCCTACATTCAAGCTGTGGCACACACGTGCCCATTCTGACTCTGTCTCTCTGTCTTTCTTGATCTTGTGCACACCCTAATAATAATTATAATAAATAAAATGAAAGTTTAAATAAATTAAACAAGAAGTCAAACAAACAATCAATAAAAGGACTAACACAGTGAGCTGGGTTTTTACTGTCTTTTCCACTCTAAAGATGAAGAAGCTTGGGTGTGTGTGTTTGTGTGTGAGATGGGTGTGTGTGTGTGTGTGTGTGTGTGTGTGTGTGTGTGTGTGTGTGATGAAGAACTGGATTTGGGGACCCAGGAACCCCTTGAGATTCTAGGCCTTGTGGAGCTGGCTGTTGCCTTGGTGATGAAGTGCCCAGCAGGACTGACCTGGACTCTGAGCCAGAATTTATCAGCATCAGGAACAAAGGGCTGTAATATATTTCCTTTAAAATCCAAATACCTGATCCATGGGTTATCCTTATGACAAAAAAAAAAAAAAACAAAAAAACAAAAAAACAAAAAAACAAAAAAAAACAAAAAAAAAAAAAAACAAAAAAACAAAACTACATTAAGCATCCATTTTCCCATTCATCTGATCATTTCGGGTCTTTGAAATAATACAATGTTCTTAATCACAGCCCAGATATGCTCACCAAGAAGACTCAGGGACATCCAATGGAGGTGGTAGGTTCCCCTCAGCCAGATGGCTTCAAGGACCTCCTGGGGAGCCTCATAAAGGGACCAGTGTTCCCAGGAGTAGCAGCCCCTTAGGTCTGCTGTGTGGGACAGCTCCTTCAGTCATTCACATTTGAGTGGTGCTCTGCAGGAATATGGTGGTGTTGTTTGTGCTGCTGTATCATCTGTGTCTCCCACATCACAATACACCAGGGTCTTCCTCCAGCCACGTCAGCCAGTTGACGGTGAACTATTTTACATATCTTTGTCATCCCGATGCCTGTGATGATAATGCCAAATGTAGAATGCCATCCTAACAAAACCACCTAGGAAGCACAAGCCTTGCCCTCTTGCTTTCTCCTGCGTGTGATGACCTCGTACAGCCCAGTGTGCAGCTTCCGGACCTTTCTGCTTCTCCCTATATATGCATACATTTTCCTCTTTTCTTTTTTTTTTCTTTAGTTTCTTTTTGTTTTTAAAGTACTGTATCTCCCAGGTTGACCTCAGATCCCTGGGTTTATGTAGATCCTCCTGCCTCGGTCCCCCGACACCCCGACACCCTGGTGCTAGAATCACAGGTGTGAACCACCATACACACTTTCCATCAGTGTGTTTAACATTCGTACTGTTAGTAGGCTTGCTAACGGTGACTTACTGAGGCCACCGTGGGTGGGCACTTATGTTACACGTCTCTCTATGCCTGGCGTTTGGACTTGCCTTCAGTCTTAATCAGTGGGGATACCAGGCAATCGGACATTGATCAGAATAAAGGTCTCTGGCTTCCCATTGCACTTGCCCCAGGCTTCCTTTAGGGAAAGGCTGTGGTGTTTTTGAACCACCCTCTGACTCTCATAGCATTCTTATATACCTGCAGCCTGTATTTGGGGTTCAGGATCTGGGTCCAGCCTGAGTCACCTCAGTGCTACCGTGGCTGAATGGACAGATGAAGGATGGGGTCCACCTGGATAGCTGTAGTTAGCTCTAACCCCACATTTGCTCAGCTGAGCCCGTGTTCCCCAGCAAGAGATTTTTTTTCCTATGCACAGTTTTTCTTCTCCTGGCTTCTTAGAAGCTCTAGAAGCCAAATTACAGGGCTGCAAGGGTCTCCGAGGTGGAGGCCGTGCGTCGGGAGCAAATGAATATTTCATTGTACATCTCCTCCGGATTGAACGCTTCACCCGCTCGGACGGTGTAGCTTTCAGAGCCTGTGATGTTAGTGACACGGTCCATGAAAAACATGAGGCCTGGCCTGGGGTGTAGTTCAGTTGTTGGAGTGCTTGCTTCGCATACACAAAGTGCTGGGTGCCATCCCCAGCACCACATAAACCAGGTGGCTCCCACCTGTAATCTCAGAGGTGAAGGCAGGAGGATTGGAAACTGAAGGTCATTTTCAGCTACACAGAGAGTTTGAGGTCAGCCTACCACCCAGTCCCAGGGTGGGGGGCCGGGGAGAAGGAATGGAGAATGCAGGCAGTGGTTTTCACTGGGCTGTGTCATCCCTATGGCTGTGTTGGGATTTGAATCCATCGCTGATGACTCCTTTGCTTGAACCCTGTAATTGCCACCTGTCCCTGAGGAAATCACCTCCATTCTGGGTTTCCTTGGGCCAGTTATGACACCCTATGGATTGCTATCCAGAGAATACAGATATCTTGGAGACACCTGAATTTTCACTGATGAACAAAATCTCCAGGACTCAGGGCCCAGTCCTTTTTGCCTTCCCAGGCGCTCGTGATTGATCACATCTTGTGATTTGAGAAAAGTTCTTTTCCTAAGTGGGCAGGACTGAGATCCCATCCCCCAAGGATGACCACACCCCCTGGATGTCTGCATTACGGCTGGGAGGTTTTAAGAATGGAACCATGATTTGATGTTTGGGCATGAGGGACTCCCTGCAGTTCTTAGAACCCTGCAGCCTCAAGAGCAGCAGACAGAGTAGACAGGCATGTGGGCAGCGAGGTGGGGAGTCATGGGGCTGGCTGAGTGGGTCCTGATTTGCAAAGAAATGGAAAGATGGAGATAATTGCTTTGTGAGAAATAGGATGGCCTAAGAACGCAGATAAGTTTTCTGCTTTCATCTTCGTGGGGCTGGAGGCCATACATGTGACGCTGCCTGCCCAGGAGTGAGGAGCATGGGGCTGGAGGTGGGTGGACAGAGCCCACACTAGTTGGAATGGGGCAGGAGTCCAGCACTTCATTAGTTTAGAGATGTCTCCCAAGCCCCATGGCTGTGCTATGATCTCTTTCCAGACTGGCTGGTGTCAGGACTACTTGCTTTTGGCAGGGCAGGGGATGAAGGGGACAGGGCAGGCTTTGGATCCTGATGGATGTTCATTGACAGCCTCTCTAGTAAATAGCCTTGAGATTTGCAGTGAAGCTTCCTAGGTAAGGGGAAAGCAGGATTTATCAGGGTAGTGGAACCCAGGTTAGGACGAAACATTTAACATGTCTGGGGAGAGAACTGCAAGGCCCTTTCCGATTTATCCCGAGGGACAGGCACTTCCACACTGGCATTGGAACTCTGAACCCCTGCAGTCAAGGGAATGCTCTTTTGGAGATTAGGAGACGCAGATTATGTATGTATGTATGTATGTATGTATGTATGTATGTTTTGTATAGGGATAGTAGAAAGTGGCCAGTATAAACCCAGTCCCTGGTGGGATAACTAGTGAGCAGGAGGCTTCAAGTCAAAGACAGAGCCTCTTAGTGGTGGACTGAGGAGTCTGACTGTGGCCCTCCCTTCATCTCGCTGATCAGACTCCAGCAAGGCTAGAGGGGACTGGGGATGGTGGACCAGCTAAGAGCAGGGGCAGGGAAGGGAATAGCTAAGAGCAGGGGCTGGGCTGGACAATAACCTTGGTGTTGGCCTCCTATGTGCAAACTTGGCTTTTCTGTTTTATTCAGAAAAATAACAGAAGTGTGTGTATGTCCTATAAATAGAAGATAGAGGTCTCTCTGCACCGACACGCTGGGAGGGATGTGAGGTGTGTGCACAAGTCATCCCAGCTTCTGCTGTCCCTGGTCCTGAAAGTGCCCTTTCATCTCCGCTCAGGAGATTATTCGTGTTCATTTGCAGTGTGGGCTATTGAGCGGCCTTCAATGGCTGCCTTGTGTTGCCTCCCTGGGCAGACGGTGCCAGTGCTGATGGGGAGGCTCAGACCGAGGGCTCTGAGTCACACTCAGGATGTCACGGGTGCCCACTGTGACGGATGCCAACGGGCTGGTGTTCCTGTGATGGAGTTCACACAGCCCTGTGTGCCATGTGAGCCTCGTCTTCAGGGGATGAGTGGTGTTTTCTGTCAGGTGAGACAGGTGAACTGCTCTAAAGGATGGGGGTGGGGGTGGGGTGAGTGGAGGCAGAGGCTGGCTGTAGAATCAGTTAAGAGGTTGACAGAGATGACCTGAGAGTCCCTCTCAATGCAGGTAGTGCTCTGTGTACCAGGAACAGACGTGAAAACACTGCCCCTGGGTGTTCTCCTGGTATGGGGCAAGGGTGTGTGGAAAGGTTAAATAAGAGTGGTTTTTAAACCAGGCAGTGGTGGTGCACGCCTTTAATCTCAACACTTGGGAGGCAGAGGCAGGCGGATTTCTGAGTTCGAGGCCAGCCTGGTCTACAGAGTGAGTTCCAGGACAGCCAGGGCTACACAGAGAAACCCTGTTTTGAAAAACCTAAAAAAAAAAAAAAAAAAAAGGTTTTTAAGGTCAGAGAAGATGCAGAGGCTGCGTCTGGGTGTTAGTTACAGAAGAGCAGCTTTGGACCAGTGACATCTGTAGGGACACCAAATATATGGGTCTGTACTTCCATCCATCCAGGACCTATGACAGACATCACTAATCCTCATGATCCATGTTCTAGTTAGCATTCACTATCAGCTTGATGAAGCCTAGCAATGAACAAAGGACTCTCAACTGAGCAATTGTGTCTATCAGGTTGTTAATGGATATGAGACTCAGTCCACTGTGGGTGGCACCATTCCCTAAGTAGGTAGCCCTGAGCTGAATATGGAAGCTGGCCGAGCATGAGCCTCGGTAAGTCAGCAAGCATCATTTCTTCAGGAATATATCCCCTTTTGTTCCTGTCATGACTTTTCTCAAAGATAGGTAGTGCCCTGGAAATGTAAACAAAATTAATTCCCTTTCTCCCCAAGGTACTTTTGGTTAGAGTGTTTTATTATAGTAACAGAAACAAACAGGACATATGCTTTCCCCAGTTTCTCTGCATGGATTCCAAGCAGTCATCATAGCCCATCCCCTTTGTTGTGGTGGAAGAACCTTTCCAAGGTCCACAAAACAGTGCTGGTGAGATGTTTCAGTTGGTAGGGTTTCTAAGCACACCAGAGACCCTGGGTTCAATCACAGTTACCGCCTAAATCAAGGTGATAGCACACAGTCCTGTAGTCCCAGTCACTGTGGAGGCAGGAGTAGGAGAATCAAGAGTTTGAGGTTCATAAAACTGTGTCTGACTGCTGGTCCCCGATGTCAATGCAAACTCGTTGAGAAGGAAGAACTCATGGGAAGGGACACAGAGAGGAGGAGGTTCTGGGTCCATGGCTCCGGCTTCAGTGTATAAGATTTTAGTATCTTCAGGGTAAGGCAGGTAGGAGATGAAGCAAGAAGTTGGAGTTTTGCACAATCGCTTTCTAACAACAGGTCCGTGGGCCATCTGTTTGTGTATCTACCCATTGGCTGAGAGCCCCTGATGCCTGGCCAGGTGTGGGGTGTCATCATGAAGACAGGCTGAACTCCACAGGTGCTGGCCTGAGTCAAGGTAAAGAGAGCAGAGGCCTCCTGAGGATGCCAACATTGCCAAAGTTGGCTCGGTCTACATGGTCACATGTAGTAGGCTACAGCAGGACTCCTGGGTAGGGAGGATGGGGCCATTTGCTACAAGGTCAATGTCTCGTTCTTGTTCTCTGTGTGTTTCTGTCTCTCTGTATCCCTCTCTGCCTGTTTCTGTCCCTGTCTTTTTTGACTCTCTCAGTCTCTGTTTCTCAGTCTCTGTCTCTCTGTCTCTGTCTCTGTCTCTCTCTCTCTCTGAGAGCTTCTTATATGTCAGGCTGACCTAGAACTCACTGTGTAGTTGGATGACCTTGAACTTCTGATGCTCTGTCTCTACCTTCTGAATCTTAGGATTAGCACCGCCATGCTTAATCTATGCAACGCTGGGCACTAATCCTAGTGCTTCATACACGTTAAGCAGGCACTCCGCAGACTGCACCACATCCCCAGCCCAAGGTCAGTATCTCCTAAGATATCTGGTGGCATCCTGGAGGAGTCAGAATAAACCAGTACAAATGTGAAGGATGCACACTGGTGTAAACCAGGCCTCCTGGCAGACTTGATCTTGAGCAAGAGAAGCAAAGTCTTCCGCACTGGGGTCAATGGCCAACTCTGCTCACCTGGCTGGCCCAGCTAGAAAGGTCTATCCTTAGGTCCTTTCAGAGCCCGAGCTTTGTACTGATGCACCATGCACCGGGGCTATTGTAGGTAAAGACAAGGCAGGCAGCAGAGACTAGACATTTCTTAGAGCCTTTGCTGGAAACATTTCTGTAATGTTCTCACAGGACTCTAATTTCCCACATAAGCTATAAAACACCTTCCAGTGTTTCCTTTTGACCACTGCATGAGCTTCTCTCACCTGCTTCCTCCAGTGCCACCTGCCACAGCTGGCCTCCACACCTCAGTGCCACCTGCCACATCTGGCCTCCACACCTCAGTGCCACCTGCCACAGCTGGCCTCCACACCTCAGTGCCACCTGCCACAGCTGGCCTCCACACCTCAGTGCCACCTGCCACAGCTGGCCTCCACACCTCAGTGCCACCTGCCACAGCTGGCCTCCGCACCCCAGTGTGCATCTACCTCTGTTTTTGCATGCTCTATCCACCCCAAGTCTGATTTACTCCACCAGGACTTTCCCAGCCCCACACTTGCTGCTCTCGGTCAGTGGGTCTCAGTCATCCTGAGGGCTGCTTTGGATCTTTCAGGCATAGGCAGGGACGGCCTTTTACTCTAGTTATGGCAGGGTCATGGACTGATTAGACCCCACTGGCAGGTGTGAGTCACAACTCCCGGTCACCTCTGCCCCTTCATTCATCAGCTACAATGCTTCCTACACCCTGAAGCAGGAAGAAGCTCCCTAACTCTGGAACCTGGCTCCCCTCTCTGCTTCTTAGCATGTAGGGAAAGGAGGGGACAAAGGGAAGAAGCCAGCTGACTTGTTTACATGGCTTTTCCTCTGAAATGATCTTGGGGGCATTTTCTTATTTAATTATTAATGCCCTGGTGGTGGCTGATACGTTAACCTCTGTCACTCCAAATGGAGTCACCTAATAACCATGATGGTGGCAGGATTGATTTTCCCTTGGTCATCTCATAAGCAGACGCCTTTGGTCTTCGTACTCCCGAGATCACCCAGGAAGTCCCACTAAAGCAACCGGGGAGGAGATGCCCTCACACACTGACAGCTTCTTTCTGGCCGCTTTTCTGTCTTCTTAATTGAAGTGTCAGAGACAGGGGGATACAGTTGTCTGAGAATCAGTCTGTGAAACGGAGGTGTAGGGTTCTCTACCCTACCACTGGTTGCTTACAACGTGTCAGAAAGATAAAGGAAGCATCTTGGAAAGATGGCGGGGTAGGCAGGGTGACCACACTGGAGCATGGGGCCTCGGCTGTCACAGTCTGGGGCTCAGAAGGGATGTTTTCAGTGGTGCTGACCTTTGTCAAGCTCTGCTGGGTAGTAGATGCTACGTGACTGGGCAGAGTTGAAGGCAAAGGGCAGACTGAAGGGAGAGATGGAGCAGGGCTGAAGAAGCCTAGGCTGATAAAAAAGGGAAGTGTGTGTGTATGTGTGTGTGCATGTGTGTGTGTGCGCACGCACATGTGTATGTGTGTATGTATGTGTGTGCACGCACATGGGTTCCTATACCCATATGTGTACAGAGGCCAGAAGAGGACACCAGGCATTCTTCTGGATCATTCTCCACTTTATCCTCTTGATTCAGAGTCTCTCACTGAACCCAGAGTTAAGCTGGCAGCCATCGAGCTTCAGCGATCCTCCTGTCTCCACCCCTCACTGAGGTTCCTGGTGTGCACACAGTCATAACCAGTGCTGAGATACAAACTTGGGTCCTCATGTTTCAGAAGCAAGTGCTCTTAGTCACTAAGCTGTCTCAGCATCTTCTTGATTGACTGACTGACCTACTGGTTGGCTGATTTCAGTGCTGGAAGGGACCTCAGGGCCTTGTACACACTACAACTGCTGTAGTATTGAGTCACACCCACAGCCCAGGATATGTTTCAGACTTGGCCAGCTGACAGGAAAGATTCTGAATGGCAGAGGTTCTGAGAGGCTTTGTCATTTCCCCCCAGTAATGTTGGACATCCTCCTCTCCCCATATCTCCCTCCTCACACGAGAACTGGGCATAGCCTTTGATAAAGACTTGGTATTTTAGGCCTCAGGCTGTCAGTCTAAACACTATTTCCCCCCCACTCCATCCATCTCCTCTACTAGAGCGCTCATTCAGACAGCTGCCTCTCTCTGCGGTGGTCAGTCTCCAGTGATTCCTGCCGATAAGAAGTAAACTGTGCCGTTCAGACCGGACTCAACAAGAAAAGCTTTAGTTAAGACTTTTGCTGTTGTTTTTGTTGCCGCTGCTGTTGTTGTTTTTGCAAGACAGGGTTTCTCTGTGTAGCCGTGGCTGTCCTGGAACATTCTCCGAGATCTACCTGATTCTGCCTCCCAAGCCGTGGTTTAAAGACACGTGCCATCATACCTGGCTTAGTGACAACTTCTAAAGAGCTTGTCCTTGGTGGCTATGATCCAAGTAGTCAATCCTCTTGTTATCATTGGTCCTTTGATTTTTCAAAGCTTACTAAATTTAAAGGTGCCTTCACGGGCCACGTAGGAAACAGGGACAAGATACTTTCTGCATTCAAGCCTTATCTTCCTAAGTTATTTGTGTATCATTCCTTCCTTCCAGAGATACTTAGCCATCCCAGACCCCCCCATAGAAAAGATGTTCATGTCTCTCCTGGTCCTCCAACTCTCTCTAGCACTGGATACCCTTTTTAGTCTACTTGAATCTCCTAGTGGAGAATGAAGTGATTGTGTGGATGGCTGACAATGGCTTTGTGGACTCCAGGTTGCGTGTGGCGGTCGCTGAGTCTCTGCTGCTAAACTTGGGGGGGGGGGGAGAGAAGGTGGGAGCAGGAGAGTAGCTTCATTTCTTGGGATTTGCCAATTTAGAGAGGGGCAACGGAGTCACCTTTCCTTCCCCCCGAGGGATCTGTAGATGCCTTGATCGCCAGCTAAATCTGCACTTAGCTGGGCGATTTCCAGAATGTATGTAGAAAGTACAGCCTCATTAGTCATTAATTTAGACCCCATGGTTACACAGAATTCGTGATGGTTTGCTTGTTGCTGAAGGAGCTGGTTAAGAAAGAGTTTAACCAGGAAATGAGGGAGGTGGGTGGGGAGTCGAGCAGTTAAGCTTCTAGGAGCCTCATGGAAGACTGGATCTCGAGATGTGTGCAAATATGTGCCATTCCGTTTGTCCTCCGAGGAGGGTAAATGGCCCTCATCTAAAATCTTAGGGCCTGTGGGCTAGGTACCTAACCATTTCAAACCTGAGGACTGATTTCCAATGTCAAAATGTTTTCCTCAGCCCTGCTTAATGGAGAGTGTATTTCTTTTAGTGTCAATAGTTAAAAAGAAAAGCTACTCTGGATTCATTAAAACCTTTAAATAAATCCCAATAGCACCTCTTGCACGAGTCATGGCATTGGGTCATCTCACAAAGGACACTGGGACTCATGAGGTCCAGCTCCACAGGAAGTGTCCTCACTGCTCTGTGTCCCCATGGTGGGGACATTTAGACTAGAAGTTGTTCTTTAAGGTTGTAGTGTAGGGTCATAAAGTCTTGGAGAGTAAGATCAGCGGGCACCAGCCACCATCACGTGGCTCACTCTCTCCATCCTCCTTAAGCAGCTGTGTGGTGTGGATCTCTCATTTAGGGAACAAGGTAGTTGGTACTGTGTCTCTGTTCTAAAAACTTGACATAACAACGGTATTTCAGGAGGCCTTGATAACCTGGGCATGCTGTTCCTTTAAGGTCCCGTATCTGACTGTCTCCACTGGTCATCTCAGAGTGGGAGTGGCATTTGGTTACCTCAGGGCACTGATATCCTGTAGGAGGAAAGAACCAAGGGCCCAGAGTTCCCGGTGGCTGGTGCCCAGAGTGCTGTCACCTCAGTTCCCTGTGGGCTCCACAGTCTGCTTCTCTTCCTTGGCATAGGAGGAGCAGGGGGGCGGTGGGATGACCCAGCCTTGCCAGAGAAGAGGAGGAGGGAGAGGGAAGAGCGTTGACTCTACCTTGGCCAGATCTGGGTTTCTGTATCAAGGATAGATTTTGGGGGTGGGGTGGGGATGCTCAGAATTCTGTGAAATGTTAGCCAATGCCTTGCATGTGGGCCTCTTCCTGGAGAGATCTCAGGTCCGTGACTCAGACTCTTCAGTGACTCAGAGCTGTTGCCGTGTTATTCAACGCTGTAAGCATGAAGTATCCAGTGTTCATTCCTGTGTGGCATCTGTGGGAAACCCGGTCTGTTTACTGCCCATTCCTTCACTTTGAGGGAGGACCAAGTCTTAGCACCAAACAGATGCCACAACCAAAGTCTGAGTAAGCCCCTGTCTTCTCTGTTCTCCTACACAGGGCCTGATGGCGCTGTCTGCAGAGGGCCTCCTTGTTGTCTTCCTTCTGCAAACTGCTCTCGCTCTGAACCCTGAGGACCCCAATGTGTGTAGCCACTGGGAGAGGTAAGAGAACACAGAGCTGCCACTCCCTGGAGGGCTCGTTTTGGGCGTGGCACTCTAGAGAAATACAGGAGCCAGGAGAGGAAGCAGCTGGCTGTGAAGGCCCTGATGCCCAGGAACACCTTCAGGAACACCTGAGGCAGGACAGGGTAGGTCAAACTCAAGAACAGGGTAAAACAGCGCGGATTCCTGAGAGCCAGGACCACGGGGACGTGTTGACTGTAGGTGACAGTGTCCCGTTCGGCTGTCTTTCCCTTCCTCCTTTGTATTTCCACCCTATACTAGAGACTTCTGTCATTGCTATGACAAGATATCTAAGAAATACAACTTAAGAAAGGAAGGGCTATTTCTCCCTACAACACCAGGGTGCAGTGCATCAGAGTACGGAAAGGACAACTGAAGGAGTGTGAAGCAGCTGGTCACCACGCAGGAAGCAGAGAAACCACCGTGGTCATCTCCCTTTCTTCTTTCGGTTCCATCCAAGACCAGTCCGTCCATGGATGAAGTTGTCCACCCTTAGGCAGAGTCTTCTAACCTCTGTTAACCCAGTCTAGAAATCCCCCATAGGGTGACTCTAGGTCTGGTCAAGTTGACAGTCAATTTCAACTGTCACATACCCATTTACAGATGAGGGAGTGGAGGCCTGGGGAGTTCTCTGTCTACAGCCTGAGTGGTGGCGAGGGTGAGGAGGCATACATTGTGGTCCTAGATTGATCTTGGACTCTTGGGATGTCTGCCATGGTCTCCAAGGACTGGCTGGAATGGAAGGGTGGATGGGTGGCCTGCCATAGGGAGGATGGGAAAGCCTCATCTGCTTTTGGTCTGATAAGGCAGGAGGCTAGCTCTCACAGGGTGGCTGGACCACAGCAGAGAGCCTACCTCATATTGACTGAAGCAACAAGTTCTAGAGTCTAGGCTAGGTCTCTGCAGATGGTCTGACTTTGAAGCACAAGGTTAAAGTATTGATTTTGGTGAGCAGAAAGACAATGACCAGAGACCCAATCAGGAAAAACTGAATTAAACCCTGGAATTGATTGGCCATGCTGACCAGGATGACTCTGCCACTTAGACACTAATAAATCAAATGAATGAAATTAAGATGGAGATCCAATGGAGCAAGTGGGTGGTGGAGGAGGAAAAGTAAGATGGGCCCTCGAGGATGGATGGTCAGCCCCTAGGCAGAGAGAAGCATCTCACCGAGGCAGTGCACAGGGGTAGCCTGAACACCCGTGGACCAAGAAGAATGGCTGGATGCAGAGGGACAGTGCTTGCTCCAGTGTGTTGTCTGGTGACTGGATATCCTGTGTGAGGCTGTGGTGACATCAAAGCTAAAGCAATGAGTATTTGCGTGGTGCCCTGGGAGGCATGTAAAAGATCTGTGAAGACGTCAGGGCACCCCTGGCTTTTCTGTTTGCTAACTGTGCTTCTTGGGGGAGTCTCTGAACTCTGAGACCAAGGCCAGCTTCGTCCAGCAAGGAAAATAAACACCCTCACAAGCTTGTGGGAGGAACAGGGCACAAGTTTCACAAATGTGCTCTGTAATCATTGTCTTCATACTGGTAACTCTAGCTCAGGGGTTAGTGTCAACTGAGGTGCACACTAAACTCACTATGGGTGTGAATGCAGGCTTTGCAGCCCAGCCCGGAGACTCAGAATCAGTGTTACATCTTTTATATTTTCCCTTTTCTCCGGGTTGGTGAATCTACTCCTCTGTTTCCCAGTGTTCAGGGAGCCTCACTGATAGTTAGAACTCCTCATTAGTCTATTATTTGGGGCCTCCTTCTTCAGATAAACCTGTCCATCATCCACCCAGGTAAGACTGAAGTGGTAGCCAGGTTCGAGGGTTCCCACTGCGTCTCTGGCCATCTGTGTCTTCCAAAGCTCTGGTCTGCGTTGCTTTCTGTTACAGAGAGCCATTCCTTATAAAAGGACCCATAACAAATCTATCTAAACTTGAAACCAAACTCTACTTGTCTCTCCTGGTCAACACGAACAAGGTTGGAATGTGAAACTATCAGGAGCCAGCTGACTCTGGTGACTGTGGCTTTCAGCTCAAGTCACAGCCTGCATGAGAGAACAGGGAGCCACCCAGCAGGGAAGTCCAGGTCTTTTCCCTCTACCCCTGAGAAGGGGCCATCTGTAAGACCTGTGTCCAGTAGCATGCTTCCTTCTTGGAACTTCCAGCCAAGCTCCCCTGATACTGTGTTTAGATGTATCTAGCCTGTGCCGTTCCAGAAACACCCCGGTCCCCAGAGAGCACTTGGGGATACTTTCCCAGCCGGATAGCACCTCTGGATGAGATTCTAGTTAGTTATATCCTCTACCACAAAAACCAGGGTAGAGCCCCTCCCCCAAACCCCCGTTGGTAAAGCCTGGAGCTACAAGATAGATCCGCACTCATTAACATGTTGGCGAGTGAGCAGTATTAAACCACCCAGCTGTGGAAGCAGGGCACGCACTTCAGGTTGGAGACTTGGCATTGGTACAAGGCCTCTAACTGGACTCAATCAGCCTAAAGATCCTACAAAGTTAGGTCCAACCCAATGACATCAACAGCCCCTACCTTTGGGGCTGGTTCCTTTCGCTGCAGTCAGTGGTGGAATAAGGAGCCGAGGCCACGAGTGTTCAACAAAGGCGGGGCATTTATTCTGTAGCAGGACTCACTCCCTGCCCCCAGTATGGTAAGGAGAATGAAATGGTCCATGCCTAGCACAGGGGGGAAACCATTGCCTGTCATACTGATGAAGGTTAGCATCTATTAAGCACTGACGATGTCTCAGTAAGCATTTTGAGTGTTATTTTTTTTTCCTTTCGCCCTGAGAGGCGTATACTGCTGCCATTGTCTGTTAATTCTCACGGTAATCCATGACATTCTTCATATATGCCATTCTTCATATATATCATATTTTCGAATGAGGGCACAGAGGTTTATGGGAGTTCAATGGCATGTTTAAGAACACACTAGTGAGTGATAGGCTCCACACAGGCCCCCAGGCCCAGGCTCTGGCTTGTGTAACCCTCTTCCAAGGGACAGCCTTGGAAGGTGCTGTGGAGCTATGGAATTTCAACTGAAGTTCTGCGGGTAAGCAGGGATGGGTGCTGACCGGCCTGTTTCCAACGGTCTGGTGATGACCAGGGCATTTGGGCCATGTCTGCATATACTTGTATGTCCGGGGCACATCTCCCAGGTACAACATTCTGAGTCGTCTTTATCATCCTCAGTGTCAGACAGGACTCATGCTTTCCTGGGTCTCTGAGCACTGCCAACCATTCCTGTCCTCCTTGCAGGACTCCAGACCTTTACCCTTGCAGGCATCAGGGAGCAGACTGTGGCCCCACAGCACCCAGCCCCCTTGCAAATGAACCAACAGTTTCCTCAGGCAAAGCAGATGGGCTTTTACAGCCTGGGCCCAGCCATCTGGCCCAGGTCAGTGAGCCTTCTGGGGAAAACATGGAACACCAGCCTATATGACAATTAATTCCTGACATGCTCTCCAGCCTGCCCAGGCAGTGAGCGCCACGCATCAGCAGCCAGGCATCGGTAGTACCGTTTCATGTCACCTGGCCGGGGTGACAAAGCAAAAGCCTGCTTTTGGTGAAGCCCAGAACAGCTTTCCTGTGGCTTCCACCTGCTGGTCTAGGTTATAGCTAATAAGCAGGATGACAATGGCTGCTTCCATTGGGAGGTCTGGAGACACAGCCTCTATGAAGCCCCAGCTACGCTAGAGATAGAATGGACCAGAAGGTCACTGGAAGGACTGGGGAAGTTAGGCTGTAAGATGTTCTTTCCTTATCTGCAAAGTGAGATTAATTCTCCCCCCTGCTTTATAAGATTGTCTGGGAACACTCAGCTGGTCCAGTGTTGGCAGAGAAAGCATGAGGGCTGGGTTTGATCTCCCAGAACCCATTGTAAACAAAGAAGCTGGGCACATAATGAGTGTTTGTAACCCTCGAGTGAGGAGGACAGAGACAGTAGATCCGTGAGACTCACTGTGGCCACCACTGGCAAGTTCCCAGCCAATAAGAGTCCCTGTCTCATAAAGCAATGTGGCAGGCATCTGAGGGACAACAGTCAGGTTGTCCTCAGGCCTCCTCATGCATGCACACAGGCAAGTACACCTGTACACACCTGTACCCTTGTACACAAACACACAGAGGAATGGGACTCAAAGGGATTAAAGGGTTAAACAAAGGGGCATCACTTAATATCAGCAGCTGCTGATAGCAGCAAGCTGCCTCTCCCAAACTCAGTGTCTTCATGTATGTAAAAGGGCAACTTATTCTGAGTTGCTTTAAAGACCATCTCCCCCATACATACTAAAGATCATAACAGACAGGCGTGGTTGCACACACTTTTAATCCCAGCACTTGAGAGGCAGAGGCAGGTGACTCTCTGTGAGTTCAAGGCTAACCTGGTCTACAGAATGAGTTCTAGGATAGCCAGAGTACACAAAGAAGCCCTGTCTCAAAAAACAAAACAAAACAAAACAAAACAAAAACAAAATAAAGCACCACAAGGATCTGAATAAACATATCCTTGCTATTATTTTAGAGACAGGATCTTGTATATTGCTTGCTCTTGAGCCCCTGGGATCAAGCCCCTTCTAGCCTCCGTGTCTAAGGCTATACCTGGATGATACAAAATATTTTTGACTTGTTGAATCTGCCTTCTAGAATCACACAGACTAAACCAAACCTCCCTCGACTTCCTATCTGATAAGTAAAGTAGAATTTGAGAAAATTACCTGAGTCAGATGTTAGGATGTAGTCTAGCTTCTTTTCCTAGTATAGTAATAAAATGTTCAGACAGAAGCTCACAATCCACCATGGTGGGGAAGTCACAGCCAGAGCTGACCACATCCTATCCACAGTCAGGAGGCAGAAGACAATTATTGCACACTGCTGCTCAGCTTACTCTCTCCATTTTATATGGTTCCAGATCTCAGCCCAGGGAATGGTGCCACCCACAGTGGTCAGGACTTCCCCTTCAATTAACTTAATCAAGAAACTCTGTGCCCTGCGTGTGTGCTCAGAGGCACATCCTCTAGAAAATGTCTAGATTCGGTCAGGTTGACAGTTAGCTCTAAGCAGCACAGATGTGGCCTAGGGTTATAGCTGAGATCCAGGACAGGAGGCTGGGAGCTGGGAGGGGAAGTTGGAGCTGAATCCTGGTCTTTGGAACTGTGGGCTTGGCAAGTCTGAGAAGGAAGGTGTGTCCTGGTATGGGCTTGGCCTTTGCTGACCATGGCTTCCATCTCTTGTCTGATCCTCAGCTATGCCGTGACTGTGCAGGAGTCCTACGCACACCCCTTCGATCAGATCTACTACACACGATGTGCGGACATCCTCAACTGGTTCAAGTGTACCCGGCACCGGTAAGCGCTCCCCAGAGGACTGAGTGGAAGCTAAGTGCCTGACTCTCTAGTTTCTTATTGAGAGACCTATGGAGCAGGTGTTGTGTGCACTGTTCATACTGCATGCCCGGATGGTGTGAGACACACTGTTAGCTGCTTTCTTCTGGTTGGAAAATGGTGGACTTCATGACCTATGGACATGAAACCCTCAACAAGCAACACGGAAAGCTGGTGGATGAGCACCCAAACTTCCTTATCAAGAGGGGAACACACAGTTCTGAGGCATTTCTAGCCACTACCTCATTGATGCTAGTGGATAGAGCCCGAGTTGTGCAGAATAGTCACCCACTTAGTAGTAACACACCCTGTACTGGCTGCTCCACTCTCCCTTCTGGCCTTTCTCAGTTTTGTCAGAGTTGCTGGCCTGTGGCCATAGCCATAGCCAGAGGCGGCAGCTGGCACTGGTCTTGCCCTGATCCCTTGTATTCTTGAGTCAGAACTGAGTTTGTTCCAAGTGTGGCTCCATTGTCTTGGGAGGCTACACAGCCTTCCATCACCCTGGGGCTGGGCGAGTGAGAGGCTGCTTATTAAAATAGGCTGTGTTCCTGGAACGTGAGTAATTTTGCTAAATTATTGAGTCTCTGTGGAGCTTTCCTGATGACCCGGAGCGTGCATGCTGACAGCGGCACCATCCGTCTGTGGGTTGTAGTAGCTTGGTCCAGCATCCTCCCCAGAGCAGCCTGGCCCCAGCCCCTACCTGTCCAGCTTCTGTCTCTGGGAGCACACAAGGCTAGGGGAGTCAGGAGAAGCGGTGGTCTCTCTCCTGTGGGGCATCAGCATGTAAGGTTTACCTCCCCATTTGTAAGCTTGGGAGTTGTCCCATGTAGCAGGGACTTCCCATGGCTCAGTGGCTTCTGTGTCAACTATGAATCATTTTTATCTGAGAGCTACACACACACACACACACACACACACACACACACACACACACACACACACGCCAAGGCTTGCCTTCCTGCGTGGGGGAAGTAGCTTCTTGTGAGGCCAGCTTACCCATTACAGGCTTTTGACAAAGTAGAATGACCTTAGCTTAACACATTCCCAAATACCACAGATTTCCCACGAGGCCATCATTGTCGTTTGTCATGAGGTGAGAATTTTAAAGATTTGGGAGGGTTGTCCAGGCTGTGGCTGAAGGACTAGCCTCCTATCCCAGCCCAGGATTCTGTGTGAAGCAGGCTGAAGGGACTCCAGCCTTTCTATTCTCCACAGAGGAGGAGACAAGGGCAGCCCTGTGGTGTGTAGAGGGACAGGAGGAGCTCTGCCTTCGAGGTCCTGGTAGCTTCTTCTCCTGTTTCTATTGGCCATTTTGGGTCTGCAGCCTTGCCAGCTTTCCTTATCAACGCCCCTTTGATTCCTCCTAAGGTCTCAGCCCTCACACCAGCCCCTCCTGCCTTACTCTTTCAGAAATGCTCTGAAAGGCCAGAAAGCCACCAGAGAAAACTGGTACCAGGCATTAGGGCGGGGCCTGGGGGCTTTGCACTTTGAGTGATCTAGATTTGAATCCTGTTTCTGGCAGTCCTGTTCTTGGGATAGTGTATTTTTTTTTTTTTTATTAGCCGATATGAATTGTACAAAAAAAAAAAAAAAACCTGGTCTTATTATGACATTTTCATATAGGAGTCTAATATACCTTGATCAGAGTCCTCCCCACCTCTCATTTCCCCTTCCTGTCTGACCCTGACATTTATTAGCTGTGTGACCGAAAGCAAGTCATTAACCTCTCTGAGTATCAATTTCTCATCCATAAAGCAGTGGGCGGTGGGTGGAGGGAACATAAAATAAGAATGGAAGCTCTAAAAGACAAATGAAAGAAATGGGATTAACGGTGCGTGGTAGCGGGGCGTGACGACGGCCCCGACTCAGGAGGCTACTGGGAGAATCTTGCCTATAGATTTCTGGCCCAGACCCAAGTCTCAAAAATTCTGCCTTCATAAGCACTAGAACCCAAGTCTTTCTCCGGCTCTCAGGGCCCATCAAGCCCTAGCTTCTTCCTCTGCGGCCTGAGGCCAGGATTCGAGCTTGCTAGGGAACAGCACGCCCTCTGCAGGAGGCCTCAGGAAGTTCACCTTCTTGCGGCCCTTCTGACTCAGGGATCAGACCAACACCCAGGCATAGGTTGGCGATTGGCACCTTAGTCTCCAGAGCTGCGTTCTTATCCAGGTCTCTGGTCCAGGACCTGGTGTTTCTAAGGACCCTAGAGGATGCCCACCTCTGTGGCCCTCTACAATGTCATGCCGGCAGCCTTCTCGGCAGCCCCTGTATCTGGGAAAGATTGGGAAGTCAGCAGGTTTCCCCAGCACTGCTTGGGTAATACATTCTGCACCACGGCGGCCTACATCCCGCCATCGATTTTTCTTTATTGCGTTCTTTCATATTCGAAGCCGCCATGCATTTTAAAGTAATTATTGAATGGCATCCTCGATAGAGCTTAACACAAATATCATTCTAAACGGGATGGATTGATTTTCAATCCTTTTCAAGTGGCTCTCTCCCTCGTGTCTAGGATCAGCTATAAGACCGCGTATAGGCGCGGTCTGCGGACCATGTACCGGCGGAGGTCCCAGTGCTGCCCTGGCTACTACGAGAACGGAGACTTCTGCATTCGTAAGTAGGGGCCTTTGTAGAGGTGCGAGGGCAGTGGAGGGAGCCCTTCAGCCCACCCCAGAGCTTTGGAAATCCTTGCATGCTATCAGTGCTTAGAAGGGACTCTGAGCTTGGTGCAAAAAAATAAATAAATAAATAAATAAATAAATAAAATAAAATGGTTTTGGCCTCAAATCAACCAACCTCCCAACCATCACCGGGGCAGATGGAAGCAGAAAGTTCTAGATCATGAAGGGAGTATGGGAGACGCAGATCCTTCTGAAATGGAGCCTGTGAAGGAGAGAAGGAATTCCAAGTGCCTGGCGCAGGGCTGAGCTGTCTGGATGCTAGAGGGGTGGAGATGATGGATGGGCGGGTAGAAGGGTGGACGAATGGAAGCAGAAGAGGGGGAGGGGAGGCAGGGAGACGGCATAGCTGGATAGCCAAACCACAGCTCCTATGAAGGGGATAGCCTGAGTAGGTCGGAACAGAAGGAGTGGCCCCAGGAGATAGAGGGACTACTGAAGAGGTTCATGAAAGAAGGTCATCACTTCTTCCTTGTTTGATTATAGCTGCTCAGAGGACAGGAGGAATAGTGTTAGCGGAAAATCAGAGCTGAATTGCTGATGGCCACAAGTTCCCAGATAGGAGACACCCAGGTGTGAGGGCTCTGGCTCCAGCCAGCTGGCCATGTGGCTCTGGGATGATGACCATGGGGGTCTCTTAGAGCCACATCTGACCAGTGGGATGGGATATGATGGACTCTCCAGGAAGAGGTGGGGTCGTGAGAACTGGGAAGTCCCCTACTTACAAGGTTCCTGTCCTGGACTCAGAGAGTGATGAATCTCATTAGGGTTCTCCTTCCCCAGAAAGAGCTTTGGGCAGGTGAGCCTGCTGGAGCTCGGAATGACCTGATGGTTCCTGTCCTGGAGTTACATTGCCACTCATGCTGGAGAAACTCAATTCTAATCACCCTACAGGATGAGAGAAAGATTCTCCCTGCAAGTCAGCGTAGTAGTGACGGTACCACAGGAGAAATACAAAGAAAGGACACACTGACCGGATCCCTGAGGGGGTTTTCCAGGGCTGAGGGCCAAGCTAGGAATGAAGCCTTGGCTGGGACCTCAACTCAGATGGGGTGCTCTGGGGTATGCTGGTGGAGGTGAGATCAGCATTGAAGACCACTGCTCTGCTCACACAGAGGAGAGCCAGCCAGGCATGATGAGAAGTCAGCAGCCTACCAGAGCGATGTGTTGTCAGTGATGCTGTTAGAGCAAGCCTGGGTTTGAGACTTGCTCTGACTTCTTCCTTCATTGTCACAGAGTCCAGCATCCAAGATGTGCTGGGCACTATTCTAACTATGTCCCATTCACTGTCCAACAGCACCCCTGTGAGAAAGATGTCATTGTGTCTTTCATTTTGCAGACAGGGAAACTGAGTTACAGAGGATGTTAGTAATTTGGTCACGATCACACAATGAGGAAGTGGCAGGATATGGGCTTGAGTCCAAGCTGTCTGGCTCTGGGGGCTGTGTACTCAAGCATTTTAGAAAGACCTACTTGCTTCATGAACCCATATGAGATTTTACTTTTTAACCTCAGTTTGCAGACCTATAAAATGGGGCTGGCACAAGCTGCATCCCCAGACACAGGGCATTTGCAGATGTTGGTTCCCTTTTCTGTGGCTTTGGTTCTTTCCCGTTTTGTTTTTCCAGTCATGACTTTGACTTTTACCCCTCAGGGGGGTCCGTAAACATTTCCCCAGGAATGTACACTGTGCATGTTAGTCAGGGTTCTCTGGAGGAACAGAACTAATAGAATGACTGTGTGTTAAGAGAGCATTTATTACATTGGGCTGCATAATGTAGTCCCAGTAGTCTGACAATGGCCGTCTCATACCAGAGAGGCTGAGAACCCAGTAGCTGCTCAGTCCAGGAGGCTGGCGTCCCAAAAGTCTTAATCCACTGCCAAAGGCCTGGAGGATTTCTGGAGAACTGCCCTCTAGTCCATGTTAGAAGCCCAAAGAAGCTGGTTCTGTCAGCACAGGAATCAGCAGTAGCTGTAACAGGGGCTGTGAACTCACCAGCAAGAGTGAGGGCCAAGCCAAGCAAAGCGCTCTCTCTCTCTCTCTCTCTCTCTCTCTCTCTCTCTCTCTCTCTCTCTCTCTCTCTCCACACTCCCCGTATGCGTGTGTGTGTGTGTGTGTGTGCATGTGTGCCCAGATTTCCTTCTTCTATAAGAACCTACATCACACTTCATTAGCCCCTCCCTAAATGACCTCATATGTCCTAATAAGGTCATGTCTGAGGAACTGAGGGTTAAGACAAGAACGTTGAAGGAACACCATGAAGCCAGTGGCACTGCCAGCAGCCTCCTCCTGCTCGGGAAGATGGGGGCAGCCAGCCCTATACAGGTTCTATCACCTGTCCTAGAGGGAATGCAAACTCCAGGTTGGGAGGACCGGTGAGAGGGAGACCTGGCAGTGGTATGGTGAGGTGTGCTCTGGGCAGGCAAGGGAATGCCACTCTGATCCTCAGCTAACCTTTTTTTTAGAGCCTTGATTATCACAGGCAGAAGGATAGTGTCCTAGGAGAGAAAGCTTTGGTGAATTCTGCTGCTCACCTGCTGTGCAATCTTGGGCAAGTCCCTTGCCCTCTCTGAGCCCTGCTGTGCATGGAAAGAGGAAGAGAAGAGATGGTGGCTGAGTGTGCAGGAGAGCAGAAAGCTCAATACGGATCTAAGAGGAATGATGTCTCTCCCTTTATTCTATTTCCTATTTCCTCTGCCCAGAGCTGCCATCCTTGTCTGGAGTATTACACCTGTGCTTTCCTGGGTCACACCCTGTCCTTTCCCGTGATCCGCAGACACGGCTGAGGGCCCCTTTGGTTGCCAGTATCAAAGATTTTCCAAAGATCACAGGGCACAAGTGTCTTTCTTCCTCTACTTGAAACCGTCTTGGTGTCTCTGCCTGTGTGGAGTTGCCTTTATGTCTGCGCCGAGCAGACTGTCACCTACAAGACAGTTGCTGAAGGCAGCTCTGCTCTTTAGAAACACTGACCGAAGGCAGAGGCAGGTGGATTTCTGAGTTCGAGGCCAGCCTGGTCTACAGAGTGAGTTCCAGGACAGCCCGGGCTACACAGAGAAACCCTGTCTCGAAAAACCAAAAACTCTGAGGTAGGTCCCAGAGGCTTCAGATAGCAATGGTTGCTTTCTTGTTCATGTCTTCTGTCTGCCTGGGCTATCTGAGGGCCAGCTCCTTGCCAACATCAAACCTTGGCCAGTGGTGCATTCTCATTGGAATACTGTGAGACTCCAGGGCACGGAGAAGTGGGCTCTGGTTAGTCCAGAAGACGGGGAGTCAAGGACATTTAATGAGCATCAACCCAGCTTCTCAGAGTCCTGTAGGATGCCTCAGTTTACCCAACGATATTGTTGCAGCTTCCTTAAAACAGACTCTACATGCTCTGCCCCAGGGTGAGTGGCTTCAAGTTGGCTCCTCAGCACATCTGGGGGCCTCTTTTTGTTGTAGCAGGCTGCACACCTGAACCTCTGACAAGTTCCCTGGTGCTGCAGCTGTTGCTCCTCTGGGAATATCCTGTAGAGACCCTGGGTGCCATTCTGAGAAGGGGTGAGGTCCCCATGCTCCTGCACCTACACCTTCAGTGCAGGCTGTCTAGAGGCCCAGTAGGCCTTTCTTTAGCCTCCCAGATGCCTCTCTTTAGCAATCAGACCTTCTCCCAAAGAGCAGAACGGGGTGGGGTGGGGGTGGGGAAAGCAGGAACTGCAGGAGTGGCCTAGTTGGCTACTGTTGGTGGCCCAGTTTCCTGGTCTTCCATTTCCCCTGACTCAATTTTCCTTCAAGGTGGTGAGCTAGCTCTCTCAAACATCCAGGAAGTGTCTTCTGGAACTCCTGGGGGCCTTGAGAACTACCAGTCTGCCTCCTGCTTCGTGCTTTGCACGGCAGTTCACAAGTGAGAGAACTAAGTAGAAAGTCAGGCAGGTCTGTGGCTAACGGCATGGCAGGCAGGGGCTGGCGATCAAAAGGGCTGAGATGCTAAGGGGAAGCTTGGGAGATGGGGATGAACAGAGGGTATGTGTGTTGGCGGGGACTAAGATCGCAATCCAGTGAGCGTTCGACCCAGTGAGCTGGCTGTCCTACAATTGTGACCTGGGTACTAGTGTTCCATTACTGGGCCTTTGTTTATTCTTGGTGCTAGGGATTGAACCCAGTGTGTGCTGAATAAGGGCTCTACCGCTGAGCAGCACCCCCACTGCAGGCGTGCCGTGCAATCAGTTATCACTTAGGTGTACCACATAACATCCTCAAAGCACCTCACTTGTCAACCAATGTCTCATTCTCCTTCTCGGTTCTTCGGTCTCCTTTTTCCTGAAGGTTCTGAGTGCGAGAACACAGGTGGCTCCACCACGCCCATTTGTGTGGGGGTGGGGCCCAGGGAGAGAGGGTGACTAGGTCCTCCTGTATGCCTTTTGAGCTCTCTACCAGTGTGACACCTCCTTAGACTTTCCCAAGGATCTTTTTTTGTTTGTTTTTGTTTTTTCCAGATAGGGTTTCTCTGTGTAGCCCTGGCTGTCCTGGAACTCACTCTGTAGACCAGGCTGGCCTCGAACTCAGAAATCCGCCTGCCTCTGCCTCCCAAGTGCTGGGATTAAAGGCGTGCGTCACCACGGCCTGGCTCCAGAAATAGTTCTTTCTGGGAGGTCCTAGTTCTAGGTGTTTTTGTTTTGTTTTGTTTTGTTTTTTCCTTTGGAAACCAGAGTCTGTCCTGGCTTGGATGGTGGCTTAGCAGCTGTGACACCAAGTTTCAGTCCTTCCAAGGATTGTGGTTCACTGTATTCTGTATTTAACATTGTAATGCTTTGAAATGAGGATATGTCTGTGCTTGAGGCTATTTTTAAAGAAATTTCATTTTGTCACATTCTCTCTTCTCTCTCTCTCTCTCTCTCTCTCTCTCTCTCTCTCTCTCTCTCTGTGTGTGTGTGTGTGTGTGTGTGCTCGCGCACGTGTGTGTATGTGTGTGTGTGTGCCCGTGTGTGCCCTTGGAGGCCAGGAGAAGACATCAAATCCCTTTGAGCTAGAGAGACAGGTGGTTGTGATCTAACCTGGGTGCTGGGAACTGAACCTGTGTCCTCTAGAAAAGCAGCATGTCCTGAGCCATTTCTCCCGTCTTGGAGTTACTTTTATTTGCGTCTTTTACTTCTCAGAGGTATGCATCTTCAAGGTAAGGCTCCATGCCCTTCAGCAGTCTGGAATGTTCTCAGCCATGGCTCCCTCACAATCTGCCTCCTCCATTCCCTCGCCCCTCCCATTAGAGTCCTGGGGTGCCAGAGCCTCTCACTCCCCGCCCCCCATCCTCAGTCTTCTAAATCTTCATGTTTCACCCCGTATCTCCAGTGTCTTGTCTTGAACGAGTGCCTCAGATCCGTTGTTTAGATCCTGCAGCTCAGCTAATTAACCTGTCTGCCGAGGTCTGAATTTCAGTTGCTTACGATTCATTCCTAGGGGTTTACTGAAGCTGTTTCAGAAATACAAGCTCGTTTCTCTGCAGGTCCTTTCTCGAGACCAGTTCTGTTCCTGTGTTTATGGCTTTAGTTATTCTAAACATATGTCTTTTATAGCTTTTTTTTTCCTAGACGCTTCTGTCTTGAGCTTTTAGTTCTATCAGTTCAAATCTTCGGAGTAACCACTCTCCTGCTTGTGACGCCTGCTGAGTGGCCAAGATGGTAGGATGTCTTCTCTTACAGGGAGTCACTTTTTAAACATACAGTGGTGTGTGTATGTGTGTGGTCTGCGGTTGCATACATGTTTGCGGTTATATGCGTAAGCACGCGTGTGTACCTATGAGTGTGTATGTGGATGGAGATCAGAGGGCAGTGCTGGGTGTCTTTTACTTACTCTCTACCTTATTTTCTGAGACAGTCTCTCACTGAGCTTGGAGTTCATCCATTTGGATAGACTGGCCATGGTCAGTGGGCTCCAGGGCTCCTCCTGCCTTTACCGCCCTAGGGGAGGATTGTGGGTGTGTACCATGTACCTGACTTTTACAAGGGTTCTGGAGATCCAAACTCGAGTCCTCATGCTTGTATGGCAAGCAACCCAGCAACTGAGCCACGGCCTCAGCTCTTAGCTGTCTCTCAGCCTCTTCTCTCCTGCGCCTGCGTGTACAGGTGCTCTGTCCACTGCCTTTGTGGTTTTTCCATGAACAGCTAATCATTTTCACAGTCCTGAGACCATCCTCTGGTCTCATGGCTTGGCCTGGGATTCCTGTGTGTAGTGAAGGTATGGGTCGCTGGCTTTCTTTTCTTTTTTCTTCCCCCCCCCCCATCCTCTGTTTAATTGTTATGAAATTCATGTAACAGGAAATGCATCTTTTCAGAGTGCACAGTTTGGTGGCATTTAGCACAGTGTGGTACAGATACCATTCCTGGCTAGTCTCAGCACATTGTTAACCTCCGCCCCCCACCCTCCCACCCACACTCACCCCAAGTGACTGTACTCCCAGAAGCAGTCACTCCCAGCCCCTTCCCTGGCTTCTTTGGATGGGGGAATTCCACCCTCTTCAGCCCCAGGACAGATTGCTGTGTTTTATCCCTAGGTTGGTAGGCAGCTTGTCCAAGTTTCCCTGAGTGGTTTTGGAAGCTCCTGATGCCAACTCTGCCTCGTGTGGGCATTAAACCCTTGGCTCCTGGCATGGGCTGGAGACTAGGAGGTGGGTTGATGGCTAGGTCTGATGTTCCCTGTGCTGACTTGGCACTAGTTCTTGACCTTACCTTTTTCCTATAAAGTCTTCTTGCTGTCAAACTTGGAATTTTCCTTTCTCTCAGAGCTTAGCTGTATTTCAATAAATGTTTTACTGTATTTTGGGGGGACTCTAGTGACATGATTACTGTATTTTGGGGGGGGACTCTAGTGACATGATGAACCTCCCTTCACCCTTGTCCCCTTGTCACCTGGGGCTGTGTCTGTTTTATCATGAGTGGTGAAGTAGAGGCCTTGCACAGACCATGTGACATTTAACTCAGTACTTTCCTGGATCGGTCACTAACTTCCAGCGGTCATAATGACCAGAGTGGTATAAGGTCGTGGTTTACCCTCTGTGCTCACATACAGCCTAGTCTGTGCTTGCTCAGCCAAACTGCAGAAGCAAGCTATATCACTGTCCTACAGAAGACAAACTAGAGGTTCACAGAGGCCATTGGCACACGTAAGAGTTCACATAAAAGATAAGTAAGTGTAGCATCAAATCCTGTGTTTTTCCCTTCTCAGTGGTTTTTCTCTGGTCAGGAAGGATGGCTGGCTGGAAGATAGACGTGGGGTTTAACTGAGAGGGTAGTCAAGGAGGTAGCAAGAAGGGCCGGATTACACTGGAGTGATCTGGGCAGATGACTCAGTGGATCAGAGGGCTTGCTGTGCAAGCATGAGGACCTGAGTTCAAATCCCTGCACCCACCTAAAAAGCCAAGGATTGTTATACCTGCCTCTACCCCCCAGTGCTGGGGAGATGGTGAGGACAAAAGGATTGTGGAGGGTTGCTGGCCACCAGCCTAGCTCCAGATTCTGAGAGACTGAATTTACTCAAGGGAATAAGGGACAAGACAGAGAGTCAGAGAGCCAGACACTTGACAGCCTCTTCTGGCCTCTGGATGTGCACACCTGCACACATACATACTACACACATGTATATCATTACTCATGCATAAATGAATACATATAAATACATTTCTAAAAATTGTGAGGTGGGTCCCAATAGATACCAGGGCAGGGTAGCAGAGCTTGGGGGAGAGCTGGGGGGAGTCAAGGGTGTGTGTGTTTGTGTGTGTATACAAGCAGAGTTTGAGGGGCTTGTCTGAAACTTAGAGGGAAGCATTTGTGGTGGTTCTGTGGGGCTCCTTGGGGAACCGTGCCTGCAGCTGGCACAGGTGAGTGCTGAGATTGCCCTCTTGGGTCACTAACACCTGGTGCTGAGCTTTGCTGACTAGAGCCACATCCATCCATCTCCCTGTGTGCCCATCTATACAGTTGTCACATTATTTTACATCGTGCAGGCACTGCTGTATCTGGGGACATGGGGTAGTGGGAGAGATGCCTTCATATTACAAGAAGTGTGCTTTCAGTGGGTAGGCCAGGCTGTCACAAGGCTGCTAGTGGTGAAGGAGGAGCTTCCTAGCTACCTCATTAGGTCCCTGCTGAGTGATCTGGGCTCTCAGACCATTCCGAAGATGTGTTAAAACTACCAAGGACTTGTTCTTGAACCCTTATTGGTGACTGCCAGGTCTTAGTAAGTCATTGAGCCAGTGAACTCATGTGAGGTTCCCACAGTGCCTGTTGGCTCCAGCTCCTCTTGTGTGAGCACCCTTGTGAGAGTCAACTCTGGACATTAATTATTTAGAAGTCATAGGCAGTTGAGGTCACGAGCTCTGTGTTTCCCCCATTCTTCTTCTGGCCCCACAACCTCTGGGCCCCTCTGCCGTTCTCATCCCACCGCCTCTGATGCCCCCGCTGTTTGTCTGTCTGTCTAGCTTGGGAATGAGTTTCCAAGCACAGGGATCAAGTCTTCTGCATGATTTGTCACCAGGGCTGAGCATCTGGCGCTGGCGAGTGTTGGATGAGTGGATAATGAAATAGACTCACTCCAAATGCTGCGGCTGTCTCGGGGAGACACATCTCGAAACCTAGGAAGGGAGGTCCAGGTAACTCAGATGCTTGGAAAAAGATCATTTACACATCAGTCAGAGCTGAGCAGTGGTTTAGACAGCTGTAGAGCTATGTGTCTGGATTTCACCGAGGTACCCTGCTGCCCTTGCACATAGGAGGCTTTGGGGCTCCTGTCCTCTGCCCAGTGAGATCTTCCAGGAGAGTCTTGAGGCCATTGATCTGTGCCCCATGCTTGCCTCTATTTTCTCTACCATGGTACCAACTGACTTGAAAATATATATGTCCTTGGGGCTGGTGGCATAGCTCTGGTGGTGGAGTGCTTGCCTCGTATTCATGAAGTTCTCTGTTTGAACCTAAGAAGCCCATAATCTGGGTGTGGTGGCACAGGCCTGTAGTCCAGCATTTCAGGAGGTAGAGGCAGAAGGATCAGAAGCTTGAGGTCATTTTCAGCTACATCACAAGTATGAGTCTAGCCTGCGGGTATATGAGATCCTGTCACAGAAACAAAAAAAAAAAACCAATATAGTCCCAAACTTAAAATATGTCTCAGGGTCTACAGAAGCTGGCAAAGTGCCGGTTGCGAGCAGCTCCCAGCACCCCGAGTAGCCAGCCACTGCCTACTCATTCTTGCCTGGCCTCCTCCTTTGGTTTCTGACATCCTTCAATAAGCCCTTGGGGCTGCCACCAAATACAGGTCAGAGTCCTCTAGTCAGAAGCCTGTGTCCTATAGCTGGCTTCCTTAGGGTCCCTTCCACTGTCCACCACAGGCCTTCTATCTCATCCAGGTGCCTGAATTGCCCACTGTCTGTTGTTTCCTGCCTCCCCAGGCAGGATGTTCTGCAGATGGAAAGAGGGAACTCCCCATGCTGACTGGTTGGCTGGCTAAATGCTTCCCTCCCTCTGGGGCTTAGGAGAGTGGCCATTACCAGAGTTTTGCAGTGGATGGACTCCTCGGTCCCTAAATCTCCTCTAATGCGTGCTCTTTGATTGAGGGAAGCTGAATGGCTTCAGAGAGGGTTGAGAGGACAGCTCAGAGCCTCCCTCTGCCTCCCTTCAGTGTCTTTGAAGACTTGCCTCTGAAGAGCCTTTATCAGCTGTGTGTTGGGGAGTGAGGAGATTGTCTGGGGGAAGCCAGACACTCCCTTTACCATGCTAGCCCATGGACATTGGGGGAGAGCCTGGTGGGAGGTCCCTTGTGTGGCACACATATCTCTGTGCCCACCTTTTCTGCACCTTCTGGGAGTAAGGGTGAAAATATGTAACTTTACGCTTGGCAGTCTCACCGGTAAATTAGAAGGAGTAGAAGCTAGGAGTGAGGGGCAGGTGACCCGAAAATGGCCAGAGTATAAGGAAAAGGTAGCAGCTATTTTTACCCAGACTGAAGATTTTATTTTACATGTGTGGATATTTACCTGCATGTATATGTGTACCATATATGTGCCTGGCACCCATGGGTACCACACGAATGAATCAGATCACCTGGGACTGAAGTGACAGACTGTTGTAATTCATCATGTATGCACTGGGAACCAAACCAGAATCCCCCGAAAGTAACTTCTCGGAACTGCTCACCCATCTTTCTGGCCCCAAGAGAACAGGAGTATTGTAATATTCTAACAACCCACACCCTCTTCTATATTGCAAGCCCTAGCCTGGACCTGAGTCCCTGAAATGCTTGGATCCCTGGAGATGTCTGGATGTCTGAGGATGGGCAGCTTCCTTTAGGTCTGGCTGTGTGTGCCTGTGTGCAGGGAGGAATAGGAGTCTGGCTAGGCAGAGGGGCGTCCGCATGCAAACTGAATCAGACTGCCTGTGTGACTTCAGGCAAGTCATCTAACTTCTCTGGGCCTCCACTTATTTAGCTGTAAAACCAGGTAGTGGTGGTACTTTCCTGGTGTGTGAAACTTGAAGACAGTTCATGGGATGCCTGGCGTGCAGTACCCATGGGATGCGCTGGGGATAGGGCCTAGCGTGTGGTAAGTGGTACCCAGAATTAGTCTTTATTGTCATAGACAAATATATGTCCCTGGGTGCTGGGGTTCTAGAGACATAGGTATGGGTGTGTTCTGTGCATTACTTGCTGAATGTATGTACTGTGTGTCTACCCAATGGGAGAGCCCACTAAAGCTTCTGTGGGAGTGCTACCTGCATACCTGTGGGTTTTGAGCCTGTGTTTACTGCTTCCGAGATTATGCTGAGAGTCACTCACCTTCCCCATTGTCCTCTTCACTCTCACCTCTTCCTTCCCTTTTGCAAGCTACTGGCACTTCTGAATCACCACCAAGGGAGCCAGAATGACTTCCTTTGCTCCTGCTGGAGGGGGACAGAGAAGCCAAACCCCGCACCCCCAATCCATCTCATTCCCAGGATGAAGAGAGCCCTGGTACCAAGGACAAAAGTTTCCTCCCTCCTGGCCAGACCAAAAAAAAAAAAAAAAAAAGAAAAGAAAAAAGAAAAAAGAAACTTTTCCTCTGGTCACCTTTCCCCTATGTCCAACTGGAAAGAGGGGGCTGCCTAGATGTGGCCCCAACTTCAACTCAGCCTTAAAACTGACTTGGAAAAAATGCTTCCCATGTAAACATGAGGACCTAAGTTCAAATCCTCAGCACTCAAGTTTAAAAAAAAACAAAAACCAAACCCGAGTGTGGCCAAGTGCATCTGTAATTCCAGCAATGAGGAGAATGCCGGAGGTTTGCAGGATAGCCCGTTTAGCTGAATCAGTAAGCTCTAAGTTTGATAAGAGACCGTGTCTCAAAAAACTAAGGTAGAGGAGCTAGTGAGATAGCAGATAAAGGGGCTCCTGGCCGAGCTGGATGACCTAAGTTCTATCCCTGGTACCTAGTGGAAGAAGTATGCCAACAAGTTAACCTTTGACCCCTACCCATGTGACACACCCCAACACATATAAAAATTTTAAATGTAATAAAAAAAAATAAAGTGGAGACCAATTAGGGAACATGTTCAGAGAGAGAGAGAGAGAGAGAGAGAGAGAGAGAGAGAGAGAGAGAGAGAGAAACAGAGAGAGACAGAGAGAGACAGGGAGACAGGCAGAGAGACAGAGAGAGAACAAGCCTCCTCTTGTTGACATGGCCAGGTGGAGAGACCTGGCCCTTGGTCTGTTTATTCACAAACACCCATCCACCAAACAAACTGCAGAGGCCTGATAGTAAATCAGTAGCCCCGTGATTTACAGGGTTCTGTTTGTTTGCCTAGCTAAGCTTTTGGCAAGGTAAACGCAGAAGCTGCAGAAATCTCTTTGAAGCAGCCACAGGGCTCAAACGCCCTTCCGTCCTCCATAAAGGATTCACGAAATTATATGGACTTGATTAGTATCTCTCTTACATAAAACCACTTCAATGCCTGCTTTGGGCTTGAGAATAAAGTCACCGGTGGAGCCTTTTGTTGCTCTGGCCCACGGGCACCTGGTAATTGAAGATTTCCCTTTAAAAGTGTGTCAGATGGAAAGAGCTTCTAATTTACTAAGTGGAGGAGCCTTTGTTAGGGAGGCAGGGCTTTGTTCTGCCGTCCCTTTTAATCTTGTTTTTGCACAATGAACTTCCAGAGAGTGCTTCGGAGTGGATGGAGGATGGATGAAGATGCAGACAGGATGGATGCTAGGGAGAAAGCTAGGGCAGGACCGGGGCTGTGCAGGGGAAGCAGTGGACCTTGGTTTCTCTTCCATCTGTGTCTCCTTCATCTGTTGGCAGCTCTTTCTGGCTGGACATTCTTTTCTCTGGATTCCAAAACTATGTGGCAGGTGTAGGCCCTGGGGCAAACTCCATTAATTTTGTGGAAGGGACTCTCCGACCTCCCCTCCCCCAACTCCCCCATTTAGTTCTAATCAGAGCATCTCTCCTCCTTTAAAACCACATTGCATCTGTGCGTGGAAGCCCGGAAGTCAGACCTGGGTTCAGGCTACATTCCCTACTGGTTCCCAGGTTCAAATCTCTCTTACTCTATGCAGATGTCATGAGATGCTAGGCAGGGTGGTTGTAGTCAAAGGGACGCCCACAGTCATCACTGAATGTCGTTAGTCATCGGATCTCCCCTTAGCTGACTTTGGACTGAAGGACAAGGGGGGCTCTGTATCCTCTAAGCTGTCCCCCTTGGATTGGAGGAGGCATCGGTTGCGAGCCTGGCCTGGCTGATGAATAGAACTCTCGATAAGGCGTCGGGGTACTCCTGATGAGCAAATGCGGGGTTCTGTCTTTCTGAGGCTTTGCCTTCTCATGTGTAATATCAGAAGACCAGTTGGTTCGAGAGGTCTGTTACTTGTGAATTGAAGGCATGTTTGAGTCAGTGGGCTAAGTTAGGACAGCCAAAATCACTGGACAGTTGAGAATGGAAACCCTACTCAAGGGGATGACTTGGAGCAGGAGCCCAAGAGGGACTGAGTAATGAAGGAGATTGGGAAATAGGCATAGTGCTCCTTGGAAAACAGCATCAGGGGCCTCCCCAAGGCCAGTTACTGCTTCCTGCATCTGGAACAGCTGCCGTAGGTCTTCATGGACTTGCAAAAACCTGCTCCATTTCTGGGGAGACTTGACTTATATCTGTATCGGCATATTTCCCCTGCAAGTGGGAGAAGCTAAGGTGGGAGGAGTAAGGAGAGGAAGAGGAGGAGGAAGAAGAGAAAGAGGAGGAGCTGGGAGGCAGGTGTGTAGGATTGATGGATGGCCATGCATGTATGGGGCAGTCCTGGGTAACAACTTATATCTAGGTGAATTAATTGGTTAACACTTCTAATTGTGTGGGCCTCTTGTTAATTTGAGCATTGCCAAATATATAAAGCTATTGGATAATCTTTAAACATCAGAGTCTCATTTCTACCGGGTGCCTCGTAGATGGCGGGATTGTCTGGGCTCAGTACAACCTTGTCTCAAACAGTGACAGAAGTATATAGTGACCTGCTTACATTTCCACGCTAGACACGTAAAAGCTTCTTGGAGGAGCAAATGATCCATCCGATGGCCCATGCTGGAAGGTGCCAGCTGCATCAGTGTCCATGTCTGAAAAGCAAGGACTGAACTTAAAGTGTGAAGGGGTGTCCCTCTTCCCTTGCCTTCAGTCCTCCCTTGTCAGTAGCACTCATGATCTGGGTGGTAACAGTACCGTGTCGTTGTCACTTCTTGTTCCCCTTGGGCAGGAGCCTGGTCTAGAAACCCTGCTTGATAGCTGTTCTGTGCCAGTTTCCTCATCTGTGTGGGAAACCGAGTATTCCCACCTAGCCAGGCTTGCAAACAAGGTTAGGGAAAGTGTTGATGAGGGGTGGAATTCTACACCTGTCCCCCACTGTGGCTGTGTCCTGTTAAGCTTTGGCAAAGTTCAGAACGCCAGTTCAGATGTTGAGAGATGTAGGGTTACAAGGGCCAAGATCTTGATTTTCTAAAGGAACTGTTGGAAAAGATTGCAAAGAAACATCACCAGGCTCCGTGTCTCAGGGATGTGGCTGGCAGCCCATGCTGTGACTAGTGAAGTCTGGTCCCAGCTTCGGGGCCTTGTCAAGATCTTGGGGTTCAGCCTTCGGGTGTCTTGGAAATAAATGATGATCCTGATCCCAGAGTGTGGAACTGAGGACCCTACCTATGTGGGAGAGGTCTCCTGACTCTCCCTGAGGAGTTGTTCGTGCGTCTCAGGCGCAGCTGGTCTTGACTGTAACTGCTAATCATTTAATTCAGTTAATCAACTCAGAGGATGTAAAGGGGGATGTAAGCTTTTCCTGTCTCCACGTGGGAAGGAAGACGCAAGTGACCTTAAAGGAATTCTGGGGTGTGCCTGGGGTTCCGAGTGACTCTGTCTTAGCTCCTGTGACAGTGGTAGAAAGCTGAGCTGGTGCACCTCCCCACTGTGCAGACATCGATGGAGCTTTAAAAACTGGCCCATGTTGTGCGGAGAGCCACTCGGGGTGCAGCGCCTGAGCTGGCGGTCTTCTTCATTACCTGCTCAGAACAAGAGACGGATCTGAGATGTGCAGAGTTGCATGTACGAAGTGTTTTATTTCCCGGGGCGGGTGCAGAGCAAGAGAGCCATATGGCCCAGTGGTTGAACAGCTGTCTCTGGAGAAGGAACAATTGGGAGCTCCCACCATCTGGGCAAATTACAAGACTCTCGATTCTTACTCGATGGTGTGTTGCAGCAGTCAAGTGGGTCTGTGACAGAGAGAGACAGAAGGACCCTGTGTGCATTCACCTGGGCAGCTCCGCCACCATCCTTCCCTGGTTGCCCTGGGCTGCCTCCTGAGCCCCTCAGAGCTTATCTCCGAGGTCACCTGCAGCAAATGCCCTTCCAGCTTCACCCCACAGCCTCTGCCCAGCGGGGAAGCCTTCTGCTTTCTCTAGAAAAACATAAATGTCATTCCTTTAACCCAGCCCCCTCTTGCCTCTTTGGCAGGCTGCAGAGTCTACTTGAAGAGTGCTTAGTGGTTTGAGGCTGTTATATTTTCTCTGCTCTATGATCCGTGTTAGGTTAAAAGGGCCAGGGCAGCTTTTCCTTCCCATGGAAAATAACTCAACCCGGACAGGCTCCCCGTGGGAGAATTAAAGGTGATGAGGGACTTCTGCTTGGCTGCAACTGTTAATATCCTTTCCCCAAAGTGGCCCTCTTGCCCTCCCCCCGCCCCGCCCCAGCTGGCTGCAGTGATGCATTTATTCTGGCGTGTTCTCATTCCAGTTCTAACTCTTTTCCTTTGGTCTTCGGTGGCCTTGTGGAGCAAAGGCTACCCATCCAAGGAAGCAGGAGGAAAGTCACGTGGGGGCACTTCACGTGTGCTGCCCTGGGTGGTTCTTTTCATTTCTTATAGAAGTGCTTCGGGCTAAGGAGATAACTCAGTTGGGAGAGTGCCTAAGGTGCACAGAGTCTTAGGTCTTGTCTCCAGCAACATGTAAATCCAGGCATGGTGGCACATGCCTATAACCTCAGCAATGGCGATGTGGGGGCAGGAGGAGCAGAAGTTCAAGGTCATCTCTGATTGTGTATCGAGTTCAAAGCCAGCTGGGCTAAAAGACTGTTTCAGAAAAAGGAAACAAATCTAGAGTTAGACCGAGTTGCTAAAAGACACTGTTTCAGAAAAAGGAAACAAATCTAGAGTTAGACGAAGTTGCCAACCATTTTAGCATCTGCCAGAGAGAGGCTATAAGGAAGCCACACGGTCTTCCCCTATACAGCTTGTCCCCAAATAGGTGGTGGGTGCATGGGGGCTCATCCGCTCAGCCCCGGGAGCAGCGAGATCAATTTTGTCTTTAGTGGGCCTGCAGAGTGGTCCAAGATATAGAGCAGCCATGGTAGCCCCTGACTCTTTTACATTGGTGACAAGGAGGCGTGGCCTCTGAGCAGTAAAGCTGAGGTGGCTTGGCTTCCTTCCCCACAGCTGCCCTCCCTTTTCCCGTCACAGACTTTACTCTTCCTTGTATGGAGGTCATTTGAAAGTTGTCCCTCACGCCCACCAAAGGGAGGATGGGAAAGGAAGCTGAATCAGCTGTTGTCATTTAGATGCTCAGGGGACTTGGTTCTACTTTCCAAGATGGCCGCCTCTCTCTATCCCTGTGTATTTGTAGCTAGATGGGGCCTTCTTCCACACCATTCTGTACCTTCATCCTCTGTGCAAAGGCTCCTGCATTGCCAGGACACTTGAGAGACAGCTCTTGGGGGCGTGGTAGCAGTCTAAGTACCCCAGGCCGAATTTGTGGGCTGTGTGAGGCCGTGCAAGGTATCTGTGTGAGGCTATGTTCAGCTAGTGAAGGAAGAGAGAATGTCAGAAGACAGCGGGCTGCAGGGGAGCCACATGTGGAGGTAGAAGTGTGATCTTCTGACTCCTGCAAAATGGTGTCAGCAGAACCAAAACCAAAGACAAATGGGGTATCTGAGGTCTCCAGGTCCCCCCCCCCCAACACACACACACACGAAGCTGGGCAGCAAATCAGATGTGAGCTGGGTTCTGATTCTTCTCTGCTTCCCACTCAAGGAACCCCATGTTCTCAGAGTAAGGTGGGGCTCTAAACATTTGTCTTTAGGTGATGGCTTCTCCTCCAGGCCTCTGGGTCATTATTTACACTCCTGATAGACAAGCTTGGTCACATGGGTCCAGGCAGAAAATGGCAGCCCTGCTTTGATTTCCAAGCTTGTTCTGATATCTGAGCAACACCAAGGGAATCATTGCCTCCTTGGGAGTTTATTGGGTGGGGGAGGGGCACCCACAAATAGAAACTCGTGGATTCAGAGGTCCAGGCCCAGCTTGGTTCCACTGCTTGACAGGGATCTTGCTGTTTCCTAAGGAGGGAGTTGCAGGAAGGTCTGGACTCAGGAGAAACATATTTACTTTGGTCTCAGAACAAGTGTGTGTCTTCCATGTAATCTCTTTTCAAGTGTTCTTTTTCTTTGTATATGTGTGCATGTGTGTAAGTAGTGTGTATGTCTGTCTGTCTGTCTGATGTACATGTGTGTATGTGGTGTGTATGTATGTCTAATGTGCATGTGTGCAAGTGTGTATGTGGTGTGAATATATGTCTGGCATGTGTGTGTGCATATGTGTAAGTGGTGTGTATGTCTGTCTGTCTGATGTGCATGTGTGTGTATGCGTGTGTGCATGTGTAAGCCTAAGGTTGATTTCAGGTGTCTTTCTTGATTACCCTTTACCTTATTTACTGAGTCAGGGTCTCTCACTGAACCTGGAGCCTGTTGATTCTTCCAGTCTAGATAACCAGCTTGCTCCAGAGATTCCTCTATCTGCCTCTTATGTGCTAGCATCACAGGCAGGTCACCTGTCTACTTATGTGTGGGTTCTGGGGATCTAAACATTAACATTGGATGGCAAACATTCCCAAGCCCAGCTCTTCAGGTATTTAAGGAACCCTTCTCTTTTCCCTGCCAAAACATTTTCTTTTTTTCCAGGCTAAAATATCATTTATTGAGTTAACGATTGATTTTCAAGTACCTCTTATGCACTAGGCTCTGGGCTAAGTGCTAGAGAGACAGAAATTCACAAAGCAGACATGTTCTTTATCCAAGGAGCTCACAATACAGCATGACATTAGTCCCAGGCACTCCCTGTCCCTTCCCTTGAATAGAAGAAAGGCTTCAGGTCTAGCTTGATCACAGCAGAAAATGGCAGCGCTGCTTTGAATTCCACACTTCTACTCATGTCTGCATGATGCTGGGGGAACCACTGGACCTCCTTGGAGGGTCTCTGCAGGATGATTGCTGCCTAGTCGCCTCTTGGGGATAGTATATGGGGTCCAGCAGGATTGGATGTTCCCTTTGATGTACCACATATGAGGTATTGTGTTTGATTCTGTAGGACTAGAGGGCAGGAAAAGAAGGATATCTATTGGCTGGTGTCCTGACACTCATTATTATTGTACCTGTCATCCGTTAAACAAGTATACTTAAGTTATCAGACAACTCTGTGTATCTGTCTTCCTGTCTGTCTGTCTGTCTGTCTGTCTGTCTGTCTGTCTGTCTGTCTGTCTGTTTGTTGAGGTACAGGAAAATCAAATTCAAAGTCTTATGTGTACCAGGCAAGCACTCTAACACAAAGCTGCACCTAGCCTACACTTACTTTTATTTTGACATTAGATATCGAGAACTGCAGTGCCTTGGCTCAAGGCAGGGTATAGATCTTAGGGATGGACAAGCAAGATGCACTTTCTACCCCATGGATCTGGCTGCCCATTGAAAGACTTCCAGAAGTTACCTCCAAATAAATCACAAATGAGGATTTTGATTGGTCTCATGAAGGAAAAGAACCTGGGGTTCTGGAAGCCCATCGTGGAGTCCCCCTCAGATGGGGATATGAGGGAGTAAGGGGAGAGCTATGAAGGTGTCATCTTAAGAGTTCACCTGAGGAGCAGAACTGAATGAGAGAAGGTTCTGAGGTGGACAAGGGGTTCCGTGTATTAAGAAACTAGAAGATGGGACCTAGGGAGCAGTTGGCAAAGCACTTGCCTTGCAAGCGCAAGAACCCAAGTTTGATCCTCAGAACCTGTGGTGGTTTGAATAATAATGGCTCCCACAGGCTCCCATAGTTCCACTGTTCAAGAAAGATTAGGTGTGACTCTGTTGGTGGAAGTGTTTCACTGGGCATAGGCTTTGAGGTTTCAAAACCCCATGCCAGGCCCAGTGTCTCTATGGCTCTTAGCTACTGCTCCAGAACCATGCATTCCACCATGCTGATGACGGACTGGCCCTCTGAAATGTAAGCATGTCCCCAATTAAATGCTTTGAGTTTTCACGGTCATAGTGTTTCGTCACAGAAATGGAACAGTGACTAAGAACTCATATGTTAAAACAAAACAACAACAACAAAAACAACCCAGTGTGGTGGTGCACACTTGTGATTTCAGTGCTGAGGAGAAAGAGACAAGCAGACCCCTGGGACTCACCTGTGAGCCAACCTAGCTTGGTGAGTTTCAGGCCAATAAAACCCTGTGCTCCCTCTAAAGGATGGACTAATGCCTAGTGTTGCCATCTGATATTTGAGTGCAAGTGCACACTCATGCACACTCATGCACACACATGCACACATATGCACACACATGCATAAAAACCCCTGGGAGATTTTAGGGACCAGTGTAGGCGGGTTGGGTGAGGTGAGGTGGGGCTGATCCCCTGGAGTTTCCACTACAATAGAACCCAAGGTCTTGGTCCCAGCAGAATTAACAGAAACTCAGGCAAGGCCTGGGAACAGAGGTTATCAAAGTGTCACTGATCCAGACAGTGACATTAGCCCCGAGACTGCCAGGTGTAGGGATCCACCACTTACCTTGGGGATCACTCCTTCCCTGTGTGGAATAGGATTCCTATGGTAGACAACACTGCTGGTGTCGAACTCCCTCTGTAGATAATGGAACTCTAAGGTGGACTGGCTTCTTCTTCTGAACCGGGATTCCCATCTGACTCCTCCTAGAGGATCCTGTGAGCTGCAAGTCAAGAGGAGCAAAGAAGAGATGGGAAGTCAGGGATGCTCACAGTAGAGAGGGGCCTTTGCAGACCCTAGTGTTAGGAAGGAGATAGTTGATGAGTGAGAGCCACACTCTTCCCCCTCCTCCCTCTGCAGTCCCCTCTCCACCCTCTGAGTTTGGCGTAGCCTTTCCCTGCAAGGCATTGCCAGCTGCTGCTCACACACACGGGGAGAAGCACCCACAGCGAGTGAGTCACTCTAGGAATTAGCTAATTTCCAAATTCCTAAGTTGTGAAAACAAAATTTGAGCACAGCCTCTCAAGTCTCCTACAGTATTTTAAGACTTACTGTATTTGGCGTGAGTGCCTGTGTGTATGTGTGTGCCTGTTCACATGGGTTGGGCGCACGTGTGTTTACTCTGCATATGTATATGGAGCCCCAAAATTGAAGATTGAAGTTGTGTGTCTTTCTTGACTGCTCTTCACTTTATACAGGATCTCTTGTTGAACATGGAACTGGCCAATTTCAGGCGGTCTAGCTAGCCAGCTTGTTCTAGGAATGCCCTGTCCCTGCCTCCCAAGTGCTGCTGGGATTATTTATAGGCAGGTGCCATGCCTGCCTGGCTTTTACGTGGGTCCTGGGAATCCAAATTCCAGTGCTTTTACAGCAAGTGACTTGTTCACTGGGCCATCTCCCCAGTCCACATGCTTGACAATTTTTGCAAGGACACCCTCGTGTTAGACTGTGTGTCAGTGGCAAGCAATGAGTTACCACTGTCAGGTTAGCTTCTGGGAAGCCAAGAGTATCCAAGGCCATTTAGGCAGAACCTTGCTCTGGTCCTGAAGGAATGTGGAGCAGGGCTCTGGATACTGTGTGTCTCCCAGAGTATGAAAGGATGAAGCTCAGGGATGAGGCCTGACCTCTGGCTTCCAGGATGCTTGGGCTCCATGGTGACCCCTGAAATGCTGTCTGGGCAGCGTACTGTTTCTGTTGCTCTGGTGAAATATTCTGGCGAGTTCTTGTATGAGTGCTCTTGAGGCACAGGGTGGCAGAGGCAACATTATTTATGTGTTTAAAGGTTTGAATTAGGAGTCACCTTTCCTTTATTGCCTGATCTCTTGGGAGAAAATGAGTCCTGTCTTTTTCAGGCTTTCTGGTTCACAACAGTGGTGTATCCCACCGCCAGATGCTTTCTGAGTACACAGCTTGCAAGGTCAGGCTTCGGTCCCCAGCCCATCACAGCTGCCTGCTATGGCTTTGTGTCACCTTTCTCAGCGACTAGTCAGCATCCGACTGGCATCCACTCTGCATGGCCTGTGGGTCAGAAGGAGCAGTAGACAGGGGTCTTTGTCCTCTGGTGGCAGAATGTTGTCTAAATGTCCAGATGAGATCCCCACCCCCAACATGCAGGTGATGACTGGTGACAACTTGCTATGAGTGACATCATGAGGACACTGCAGATGTTGTGGACCACAGAGAGAAGTTGCCAGAGGTGGTGCCCTCGAGACTTTGAGACTCAATGTCCTTGTCTGTAAAATGGGGATAACAGATCTGTTTTGCCTGTTTAAGGGAACTGGGGCAACAAAGGAAGAGACAAACATAGGCCTTAGAAGTCAGAGAGTGGGCAAGGCATGTGGCTTAGTCAATAGATGCTCACTTAATGCATGGAGCTTAGTTTAGTTCCTGTCACTGCACAGACAGGGCATGGTGGCATGGGCTTGTAATCCCAGCACTTGACGAGAAAGTGGAATATTATAAGTTAAAAGTCATCCTCAACTTCATAGCAAGTTCAAGATCACAGTGGGGGATGAGTGACTCTGTCTCATAAGAGAGAAAGGGAGGGAGGGACAAAGGGAGGAAAGAGAGAGAGAGAAAGAGAGAGAGAGAGAGAGAGAGAGAGAGAAAGAGAGAGAGAGAGCAAACAAAACCATCATTGTAGCAGAAGAACATGCTAGGCTACAAAGCCAGTTTAAGGCTAGCCTGCACTATACTGTGTACTCTGTCTCAAACAAACAAACAAACAAACAAATAACCCCAAGACTTAGAAATTAGAAAGGGTAACAGATGACTAATATCTAAGCACTCCAAGAAAAAAAAAAAGAGTCTGAAGTCTGTTTGTCCTTCTTCAGTCTGTCCATCTCTCCTCTCCTCCCTCCACCTTCCATCTCTCTTTGTTTCTTCCTTTGTTCACACATCTTCAGGATCTCTTCCCTGTGTAAGTCTCGTGGCTATTACAGATCAGAGAGGGACTGAGGAGCTGAAGACAGGGAAGGAGGAAGGAGGCAGGCCTCTCACAGGCTCACTTTGAGAAAGTTGAGGTGAGCAAGAGTGAGGCTTGAGACTCACGTTTGAGTCAATCGGTGCCTTGCTCAGTGTGATGCAGATGGAAAGGTCATCCTGAGAATAGGCGGAGCTCCATTTTATTGGGTGTTGGGTGAGACCCGTGGGATATGAATGCTACCAATCTTCACTGTTGCCTTACCCTCCCTCAGGCACTGTGGAGCCCCCAGAGAACCTGCTGCTCTCCAGGGCTCCATGTTATGGAGGCCTGGTCCCTGTAGGGAGGTGACTTCTGGGGTCTCCACTCAGCAGCAGGCAGAGGTCACAGTCTAGCCCCTAGACAGAGGTAAATATTTCCCCAAACTTTCCAGGTTACCATTCCTTAGGGCACTGTGTGGTCACACATGGGACTGGCCAGTGTGGGAATGCTGATGGAGTCCTCCAGCGGAGGCTCCTATGGGTGCCCACAGACACCTTCTGGAGACTCTTCTGTCTTCCAGTCTCAGAATTCTTTGTTTTCTGCACCTGTAACGTGTGGCTCAGGGTGTATCAGCTGCAGAAGCAGGCGAACACTCACGAGCCACTCTCCTGGAGGTGTTACTGGCTAGGTGGTCTTTGCAGAGACGTTTGAGGTGTATTTAAGGACGTGGATATCCTTGCCTTGTGACTTCTCACAGAAGGCACTGTTCTCATCTTCGCCTCTCTGGGCTTCACTGCACAGATGCTCTAGTGTGTGACTGTGTTTTCCTACTGTGGGCTGTGTGCGTGCATGTGTGTGCGCGTGTGTGTGTGTGTGTGTGTGTGTGTGTGTGTGCGCGCCGATTTTGTCTTTTTCTTGTGGATGGATGGTAAGTTGTGCCCAGACTTCTGCTGTTGTCACCAGTGCTATGACACATGACCTTGCATCCTGTCATGTGCTCAAGTTCAAGTATATTGAAGCTGCTCTTCTCTCCCAAAAGACACAGGGTAAAATGCGTATATGGGAGAGGGCCTGACCTTTCACCCCAGCTGTTTCAATGAGTATGTGGGAGAGGGCCTGACCTTTCACCCCAGCTGTGTCTCTCCCTAGCGTCCACAAACCTACTCTGGTGCTTTATGCTGACCTATCAGGGCTGTCAACATCTCCCCTTTCCCATTTGTGTTGCAAGCTTAGGTCTGTCAGAGAGACTGTGGTGGGGAGAGTCTCTCTACCTCGGAGTTAACATACAGCCCTCGGTCATTATTATCTTTACTACTTAGACGTTGGATAACACGTGCTAGTAGACTTTAAGAGCTATTTTAAATAATGCTGAAATAATCCATTTGCAGGCAGAGGCCTCTGACTCATAGGAAGCCATGGCAGATAAGGATCATTTTAGTGACATAGAAGCTCCTGGAAGGTAGAACACTCCTGGAAGTCAATACCATGAGAGGGCTGTGCTTTGATGACAACCCATTCTTGAAATCACTCCTAGAAAGTTCAGGGAACTTAGGGCTCCCATGGTCAAGCAGCCCCTGATTTAGTGTCTCATAAGAATGAGATTTAAAACCAGCAGGACCATGGGCTGCTTGCCATGGAGGATGTAGTGGATACTGAACCCTTGGTGGCCTTCGCAGCAGATGGGGTGATGGCCCCAGAGCAGGCTCAGGAAAAAGACTGATACATCAAAGGGAGGATAGTTCTCTAGGGTGAGCACCGTGCATCCTAGCCATACCTGCTGGGAGCTGTGTTTTCTACCAGTCTGTCAAGGCCCTCCTTCAGATCTGGACAGAGAGAAGACTCTGGAAGGTTGGTCAGGTAGAGCCAGAATCGGGGAAGGGCAAGCTTGGTAGCACTGCATATGACCTCTGAGAAGGCAGATTTGAGTGCAGTGAAGCATAGAGCTTTCTAGTAATCTGAGCTGTCCAGAGTATCAGGGACAACGTGGATTCATTCCATCAAATACCCAACAGCTGTTTACAAAGCTGCTCGGTGCTCGTGATGTGCCAGACCTCAGGATGTGGCAATGAGAGTAAAAGAGTATCATTCTTCCAGTCAAGAACCAAGCAGTGTCATGTGACCAGTGTCATATGATCAGGAGAGGTTGGGAAGGTGCTAGAATGCACGTCAGGACCACCTAACCTACAGAGGCTATTGAGGGACTGCTTCCTGAAGTGAGTGACATTTGAAGTGAGACCTCTGTCAGTCATGTTCAGAAGGGATGCTAGTTGGTGCAATGGCCTGGGAGCCGTTTTCACTTGAGGATACAGTTGCATCTGTCTGCTGCTGACAGAGTTGGGGATAGGATTTGGCAAGGAGCTACAAATGTTACTGTCTAATGAAGTAGAGGTGGGGTCATTACCTGGCCCTCTCTACGAAGACACTATGCTTCTGAGTGTCTTTGAAAGTCTCAACATGTCTATATTTTCCCTTGAATGTATATATGGTTTTTTGTGTGTGTTCATGTGCGGGGATGTTGCTCACACGTGGGCGTGGGTCCTGTTGGGCTGTTGTGGTTCCCACGTGTCTGCTGCAGCTCAGGGAGGCAGAAGCATGGGAATTTGACTGAGTTTACTCCACGTGGTGCTGGGCAGATGCTGGGCTGTGAGAAGCTGTGGGGCTCCCCCTGGGCATGGAGAGGTCTCAGCCTGAAGTCCGGCGGGGACAGGGCTCCTGAGTGGGGGTCTCCGGGCCAAGTGACCCAGCTGACCCAGAGGCTGGTGGTCCCTGTCCTTGGGCTCCCAGATGCCACTGGGAACCACAGAAGAACTGAGACAGAGGGTATAAGGGCTGGACCGGCCCGCAGCCAAGAGGAATGAGAGGGAGAAAAGCCCCGGCACTGCCCTGCGGGTAGAGACTTAGTTACTGGCACTCGCTTGGCTGGGTCGGCTAGCTTGGTTGAGTTGGCGGCCTATGTGGTGGAAACATAGAGAAGTCTTCTAGAGGGAGATTAAGCAGTGGCTCGGTAGTCAAAAGCCTTCTCCACAGTTCCCCACGATGGGGGCCCAAAGACACGAGGAAGTCCATGGTTTTAAAAGGTTTATTGTCATAAACATGGCAGAAAGTGAATGTGGCTGCACCCCCCTCACCTCAGGGCAGACCTGAGTTACATAGTGAGGAGGGAGGGAGAAGGGTCTGGGAAGGAATGCTTAATTGGCTACGCCCTCTGGCATTTAGGTATCTCGTTAATATGGAGATCTCTTGGGACTGAGGCCTGTAGTCACACCCTCTACCTGTGCTGGGTGACACAATCCTCTCTTTGGGAGGGGCTGCATTGCCCTATGTGACTGAAAAGCATGGGTCAATGGAGGTCTTGACAGAGTGTCAGGAGCCTGGGGTCTGGGAGCGTGGTGAAATGTATGCTGTCCTTTGCAGCATCTTTGGCCATTTCCAGCCAGTGCTCCACCAGAAGACAAAGCTATTCTTTCATGACCCACATTCATTCTCATGTGGGGGGTGTGGAGGTCAGAGGTCAACCTCAGTTGTCTTCCTCAATCTATTTCCACCTTATTTTTTGAGACGGTCTCTCATTGAACTCGTGATTCACCTAGGCTGGCTTGGCTAGAGAGCCCCAGGGATCTGCCCATCTCTGCCGCCTTTCAAAGACCTAGTGTTAAAGACCCATGTCTCTATGCTTATTCTTTTCTACATAGGTGCTGAGAATCGAACTCAGATCCTCATGTTGGCATAGCAAGCACTTTACTGACTGAGGCATCTCCTAGGCATGTCTGAGGGTCAAACTCATTCTGCCTCTTCTAAAACCAGTGGTTGTGTCTTGAGCTAGGATTTCTGAGCCCTTCTGGGGCCTCCTAGGTCAAACTGTGTGTAGTCTTTATATGGCTTTGCCCTCCCAACCCTTAGGTTGCTCAGGGCTTTACAGATAGGCCCAAGGAGCTTTGTAACACGGGTCATTTTAATTGCTCAGGGTTATAAGGCCTGTCATGGAGAGGCATGGGGACGCCCATCTAAGTCTGTCCAACTGACAGGGGCATGCTGGCCCACTCTCATCTGCTTGGGACCTGTCTGATGGAACACAGGGAGCACAGGAACTATGTACTGGTTCATCTGTCCATCCTCCATCACCACCTCTTTGGGGACCCTGTCACTCAAACCACAAGAAGAGACCAGCTCCTTTGAGAAAGGCTAAGTTTTAAGAGAGGAAACAGAACTTTTTTTTTTTTTTTTTTAAATCAGTGTTGAAGAAGAAAAGGAAGAGAGAGAAAAGTACTTGACAAGCCTTCTGCTTTGCTTGCCTCGTAGGTGGCGAGGATCAATTTCCTAAAGAAAAAAAATCAATCAGTTGGAATGTGTCTTTCTGGAGAAAGTCTGGCATCTGTCAAATGGGGAAAAAAGGAGCCAGAAAAAACTCTCCTTGGGTCGTGGGCTGGGGGTTGCTGACTCAGGCCGTATGTTCCAGTGCCATTAACAAGTTGAAAGCTGTTGCTCCTTGCAGGGACACAGGGTTGGGGGTAGGAGCAACTCAGCTGTGAAAATCCTCTACGAATCGTGGAAGGCTGTGCTGCCAGGAGCAGAGCCTGGGCCTTCTGCACTCAGGGAGGTTGCTGACTGCCACACCATGGCTTTTATCAGGCCCTGTGGCTGGCAGGCTTGCTGTATGTGGGAACCAGATAGCAGCCTTCTGACAGGTGGTAATTTTAATTGGTAAACCGTTTCTCTCTGTTAAGCCATGTCTGGAGCAAGTCAGGCTAATATCTCAGGATGATTGGTAGAGATGTGAGGGAGGTCCCCTGATGTGGGGGGGGGGGGGTTGGAGGTGTTATCATCCAGTGTTTGAGGATAGATGGCTCCCCAGGGCTCTAGAATGGGACGGAGGCTTGTCCTCCCCACTGGGTTTGGCTGTGACAAGACAGTCTGTGCCAGCTGCAGTCACTGGCATTTTTCTAAGAAGCATTTTTCAGGGCTGGGATGTCGCTAGGTTGGTAGAGTGCTTGCCTAGCATTCTGGAGGCCCTGGATCTCATCCATCCTCAGTACTGCAAGGACGGGATGGGTGGCACAAGCTGTACTCACAGCACCCAGGAGGCATAGGCTGGAGGGTCAGAAGTTCAAAATCATCTTCAGCAACATAGTAAGGGGAGGCCAGCCTGGAGTACTCAAAACCAGACAGATAGACACATAAGCAAAACAAACAAACAAACACCCTTTGCCATCCTGCCATGGACTTAAGGCTTAAGCATAGTCAGGTGTTTTAGCTGAGTTATGCATTCACCCTCAAGCAGACTGGTATGGCCCACAGAGGGGACAGTGGGTCCCGGATAGGGAAGGGGCAGGAGGTCCAGTTCGTGTTGACTATGCTTCTCTCGTGTCTGGTTCGATGCTGGGACACTGAGATATTGAACAGAGACCTCTTTCTTGCCTTTGTGGAGATGGCGTGAGCTCAGTGAGTAGAATGGAGAAATGAGTGCTGTGGCCTATGGGGCCAGCCACATGCTAGATAGCAGGGAGGCGACCTGGCCCAGCTTGGGGTAGAGTAGAGCTATGTCATCATGAGGGACTTCCTGGAGGAGGTGGTATTAAAGTGAATGTGACAGGTAGACACATTTACACACACACTCCCTATTCACGCAGTGCAACTTTGGGGCTCCTGTGAGAGAGAGATTTTGGCAGCTGGGTCATGGCCATCTTCTATTCCGTCCTCTGAGAGTCAGAAGAGGAAGGGTCTGTACACACTGTGTACAGACTGTGGCTTTCTCCCTGTCCCCACGAGCTTAGCTCTCTGAGTTAATGCTGTCTCTCCCTCATTGTGTCTAATAACAAGGAATTCTTCCTGGCCCTAACTCGGGTTTTTGGATCATTTCTGAACACAATGCCACAATGGGACTATGATGTCCCAAGTCTTCTACCCAGCCCTGAGAAGAGGAATATTGATAACAGCAAGACAGGGGAAGGGCACAGCTGTAAGGCCCGGCTGTAGGTGCTCTTCAGGTCTCTGCAGTGATGCTCCTGTAATACAGATAAGGCAGGTGAGCGTCAGAAGACAGCAGAGCGTGAATTCATACACTACAAGACCACAGTGTAGCAGCCAACCAGGGTACCATGAGAAGGAGGCTGAGGTGCTGGGTCCTGCTCAGAGTGGGGCAGGTGAGGTGGGATGAAGTGGAAACTTCTGGTTTCTTCGGAAAGTCAGTTATGTAAAAGGACGTTTTGCTGAGGCAGGCACAGGTGAAATGTTTAAGCAAGAACGTGAAAGTGAGAGGACACATGATGAAGGATTCTTTGCTAACGACAAGCATGTATTGGTTCGCCTTACAGTGCATTGCTGAGTCCCACTTATCGTGACTCCATAGAGAGAAACACACCAAAAAACTTCTGGTGGTGTTATGGTGGCTTCCTGCCGATTCCGCAGGCTCGGACCAATTGGCAGAATGATGTCAGCTGATATAGACTCATGTGGAGTTTTGATAAGACAGACTCAAGTGCTAAGGCAAGACCCGTGGAAAGACATGTGATATTTGGAAAGAATATAAATAGGACCCAATGGACAATGACGGCAGGCTTGCATAGCTAGCTTTGCAATGCATCATGGTCTCATGTCTTCAGCAATCTTCACTTCATTGAGAGAGGGATGACAAAGAACTTCTCCTGGTGTCTCTGCTGGTCCTAATCACTCCTGCTGACTTGTGCTGACGTGGCTGAGGCCTGGCTGTCTTTGCTAGGTCGTGCCACTGCTGCTGGTTCCTGTTTGCTATCCCGACACTAATGAACCGTTATTAAAAGTCGACTTTGAAAAAAATTAAAGACAACAGTGGGGTGGAACTTGCAGCCCCAGATCTCCAGATCAGGAGGAGTTTGTGCCTGTCAGACTCTCCCAGTACTGTAGGGGAGCTGCTAATTTCCTAAACTTGACTGTTCATCTCCTGGGGTCAAACATGGCCACAGCCACCCAAAGCTAAGTCTAGATTGCTGAAAAGAGGAGCCAGCTGACTTGGGCCTCCTTGGTTGAGGGACTGGGTGAAACTCATCTACAGATTGTTTGAGAGCCTCCCCTTGAGATTCCTATGTCCCCCTCTACAGACATACGCATATGTCATGTAGGGGTGTGTGACCTTGGCTATGGCAGAATCATTCATGCTAAGCATGTCACCTCAGAATCGGCACTTAGATCCAGGGATGAAGGTCATTTTGTTTCTAAGCAGAATCCAATGACAACCTGGTCTGTGGCTCCTGCCAGGAATGCTAATGTTGGGTTGATCAATGTGCCTCGGGGCACAGGGGAAAGAGGGGTCAGGGGAGGCTCCAGAAGCCATAAGCCATGGAATCCTGGTGGCTAGACCTTAGGGCTTTTCTAGCCCTCACTAGGTATGGGGCCAGGGAGCATGGAAGTTGTCTTTATTTGTCTTGACCTTTTCATGTGTGGGAATTTTATAGTTTCATTAACTAGTTAGACCATTTGCAAGCAGCCAGGCAAGATATATTACCATTAGCACCTTGGGGACTCATGGGTCGTCTAGGGTGGAATGCTAATAGAATGGAGAATTGATTCAAGGGGGCTCTCCACCATGAGGGCCAGCCAGTGGTCAGGAAGGGCCAGTGTTGTCTCTGTAGCTTGTCTGCTAAGGAGACCCAAGTCTGCCTTGAGTATTTACTTGCCACCAAGTGCTCATCCTGGGCCCCAGTTGCCTGTGTGAGCTCCTTCTTCCCCCAAAGACGGTCACTCCAGCTGCTGTTTGTACGTTAGAGCACATTGTCCCACACCGCGCTGCATTTTGTATGTGTGTACACACATATTTGTATGCCTTCAGCTCTCTCTCTCTCTCTCTCTCTCTCTCTCTCTCTCCTCCCCCTCCCCCCGCGCGCTGTCTCTTCCCCCATACACTCAGTGGTGTGTGTTTGTGTGTGTATGTGTGTGCATGTGTGCACGTATGTGTGTAAATGTGTGTGTAGACATACATGTGTGTGGAGGCCATCGGACAACTTTGAATGCTGTTCTTCCGGCACTGTCCACCTTCCTTTTCTTTTCGATAGCCTCTCATTAGCCTGGATCCACCAATAGGCAAGGCCAGCCGGCCAGTGGGCTGCACCGGTCTGACTTCCCAGCACCGGGATTATATACATGTGCCATCTCATCTGCCCTATTTACATAGGGTCCCACTCAGGTCCTCTATTAAGGCATCTCTCACTCCCCTCATCATCCCCCAAGCCAAAAGCTGCTGCACCAGAGCCCCGCACGGCCAGAGGTAGAGTGGCGGTGGGTCGTACTGCCAACCCCTTCATTTCCTACTTCACACAGGGGAATGGAGGTCTGGAGAGCTCCAGCTAAGTCCTTATACCAAGTCAGCACCAAGTCTGGCACTGTCGCCGCTCTTTCTCCACCTGAGGCCCAGGTGGCAAGGCGGCGTATGGATCAGAACAACCTCCTGCACATGTGTGGGCTCAGACCTTGGCATGGCTCTGGACCAGACAGGCTTCCAGCAAAAGACGAGGGTTCAGTGAAGAGGATCACTGGGGAGAGTGTAGTGATATCCTGGTGGTTGCTATAAAGGCGAGGAGAGGGCTGCGGAGGTAGCTCAGTCAGGGGGATGCTTGCCTGCTGTGTGCAGCATCCTGAGTTCTACCCCCAGCACTGCATAAACTGGGTGTGATGGGGTGCACAGTAATCCCAGCATTTGGGAGGTAGACGCAGAAGGATAATGAATTAAAGGCAATCCTTTGCTACACGGTGCGTTTGCAGTCAGCCCAGCGTACGTAAGACTTCATGAATCCCAGAAAAATAAACAAGCATAGGCAGGGGATGGGAAGCATGTATCCATATAAGAAATGGCATAGCGTCTGAGGCCCACCTGCCATCATCCCTCAGGCCTGAGGGCTCCCCCAGGACCTTAGACCCACGGTGCAACCTCCCTTCCTGTCTCTTGCTGGTTGTTCCCATGGGCTGGACCTACCCAGAGGCTAGAGGATGAGGAGGCCTGGGATGCTGTCCATGGTTGGATACTGTCCATGGAGGTCATCTCTGGGCACAGGGAAGGGGAGGAGGGTAAGAAGGGGTAGAGACATTCCCAAGGGGTCACCACTGGCTTATAGTCTTGATTTTCTGGAAGGCACCTCGTAGTTCTGATTTGCAGGTACGGGGCTTGTGTCACTGACAGACCGTGATACAGATGCAGGTAGGGTAGGGGCGGTTGAGACAAAAATGCTTAAAATGGCTGGAGGAGGAAAAAAAATAGATGAGGAATAGGAACCTAATACACTCTCTTCCTAGCCAGATGTGCAAGTTATCGGGACCTCTCAAGGGTATTTTCCACTTGGCAGAGGACCGGACCCCAGGATTTGGGTAGGGTATGGTTAGTACCTGGCAGAGAGGAAGGACTGCTTACACAACCTCATTTCCTGTCACACTCACTGCAGTGAGTCATGCCACATGAACAAGCCATTGATCACAGCACAGGTCTTCAATGACTCTTCTGTGTTGTCTCTGGTCCCAGGAGGGGAGAGGGGACTATAATAGAATACTAGGTCAGCATAGTGGCTGCTGCAAATTCTGCTGCCTGGCTGGGTCCCCCTGGTTCCCTTGGGTGGACCAAAGCTAGAGTGACTTCCTTTCAGAATTTTTATACATCTTTTGGACTTGTTTTATTGTTTGGTCATGTTGGGGAGTTAGTTCATGATAGAATAGAGAAAGAGGAAGGAGCCTTAACTGTCTATAGTCACTTTCCTCCAATCAGGAACCACCACACACACACACACACACACACACACCCACACACACACATATACACACACATACACATACACACATACATACACACATACACATACATACACACACATACACAAACATACACACACATACACACACATATACACACATACATACACACACATACACAAACATACATACACACACATACACATATACACACATACACAAACATACACACACATACACACACATACACACTCATACACACACATACATACACATACACACACACACACACTCATACACACACATACATACACACACACACACACACACACACACACATAATGCCTGGGATTCAGTGTTCTGGGCTCAATTGACCATCTGTCTTTGGAGAACCTCTCCACACTGTCCTTACTGTTCAAAAGCACATATGGAAATATGGAAATGAATGGATGCGCCTGTGTGCCAGTAAAACTTTATTTACAAAAACAGGCAACAGGTTAGCCAGCCAGCACCACTTGCAGAGGAAGGAAAGAAAGAAGTTTGGTGAGAGGTCAAGAGAGAAGCATTCTCTAGAAAAGGGAAGCAAGAGGGACTAGAGGAGTGGCTGCAGCTGTCTAGGTATCACCTGAGGCAGGGGGACAGCTGGTGTGGTCCTCCACAGTCTTCCTTCAGACTTTGCAGGATGTAGTCCTGATTTAAAGTTTAAGACACAGGGCTCAGGAGGATGAAGGCTTGGCATCTTTGGCACAGGTGCAGTTGTCCCCTCTCTCCTACTCTATAGCCCACACCACTGTCTTTTCCAGCCACCAGGCCTGGGGGCTAGTCCATGTTGAGCCAAGGGACAACTCAGAGACTGGATGACTTCTCTGTGAGCTTGTTCTGAGGCTGTACATGCCTCATTGAACTCTGCTGGGCCAGAAGAATGTTGGACCCACAGACACTGAGCATCTGCTGTGTGTGGGCTTACCCAAACGGAGGCAGCCTATGTCCCCCAGGGGCTGGAGACCTCAGAGGGGATCTCCCTGAGGTTGACATTTAAGAAAATTATGATAGTGAACTCCCCAGGGCTTGCTGGGTAGGCCTTTGGTGGAGTTATGCCTTAGTCTGTGGTAGTATTGCTTTGAAGAAATATGACCAAAAGCAACCCGGGGAGGAAAGCATTTATTTGGCTTATTCTTCTACATCATTGCTCATCAAAGGAAGTCAGGATAGGAACTCAAGCAGGGCTGGAACCTAGAGAAAGTTGCTGATGCAGAGGCCGTGGAGGGGTGCTGCTTACTGGTTTGCTCCCCATGGCTTGCTCAGCCTGCTTTCTTATAGAACCCAGTGGTGCCAGCCTAGGGATGGCACCACTCACATTAGGCTGGGCCCTCCTCCATCAATCACTAATTAAGAAAATGCCCTAGAGGCTCGCCTGCAGCCTGATTTTTATAGAGACATTTTCGTAATTGAGGTTCCTTCCTCTCTGATGACTTGGGCTTGTGTCAAGTTGACTTAAATTATGGAGCACCAGATGAGATACTTGTGTGAAACCTCCAGGCCCAGCACATAGTAGGTAATCAGAAAATGGTAGCATACAGGAAATGGCAATACGGTAGCAGCTGTCACCTGTCTTAGACAGCAAGCCCAGATCCCGTGGTGTACATCCCACAGGTGTGTGTGAAGAGCCTGTGTGTAAAGTGACCGTGGGAATGTGAGGGGGTCAGATCTCACGGTGTGCATGCAGTCATGTGAGAGGATCCTTTCTCTCTCTGCGTGTGTGTGTGTGAGAGAGAGAGAGAGAGAGAGAGAGAGAGAGAGAGAGAGAGAGAGAGAAGGAGGGAGAGGGAGAGGGAGAGGGAGAGGGAGAGGGAGAGGGAGAGGGAGAGGGAGAGGGAGAGGGAGAGGGAGAGGGAGAGAATATGTTGTGGAAGTGTCAGGAGGTTCCTTGGTTTTTCCTGGGTGTTCATCTAACTGTTTATTTATGTATTACATTTATTTATTTAGTGGGGTGGGAGGGGGAAGGGGCATGCGCGTGCCACAGCGCATTTGTGGAGACCAGAGCTTCCTTTACGGGCGTTGGTCGGTTCTCTTCTTCCACCTTGAGGGTTCTAGGGATTGAACTTACATCAGGTTTGCGCCCTTATCCACTGAACCATCTCACCAGCCCCAAAACAATTTCATTTAATCTTCTCAGCAGCTACAAGGTGGGTATGACTGTTCAAGGCATGGAAGGGGGTCATTTGCTTATGGTAGTGGCGGAGTCATAGCGGTTGGTAAATCTCAGATTTAATCTTAGGTTAGGGCACTCTTTCCTACCAGGGATCTGCTAGCAGACTCCTGCAGACCACTTACCATGGACCACAGTGCAGGATGGGAGTGAGGGTAACTGCGCGCGCGCGCGCGCGTGTGTGTGTGTGTGTGTGTGTGTGTGTGTGTGTGTGTGTGAAAGGCTCGTGTCACAGGATGATTCCCTGTGAGTATCGAAAGCAAGTCTCCCATAGCACGTGCTATCCCCTGGCACTGCTATTTATCAATTACCTTGATCCCCACAGCCTGAGGTCTAGCTTGTCACCATCCCCCACACAATGGAGAGAGGGTTGACACACACACACACACACACACACACACACACACACACACACACACACACAGAGGTGAGCAGAGCCACCTGTAGGGCAAGTGCCTGTGTCTTGGATGCCATGTGCTCTAACTCCAGCATCAGTCTTCCCAGCATGCCAGGTTGGCAGGTGCTAGAAGCATCTAGAAGGCGGGATCTAGAAGATGGTAGAAGATATGAGGGCAATGAGAGGGAGCTGACATGCAATGCATGCAATGGACATGCAATGGAGAGAGAGACTTGACTAAAGCCTCCTGTATCTGCAGGAGCCAGATAGAGGGAGTCAGGGATGTCAGGGTCCTAACCCAGTCCCTCCAGAGGGCCAGCTCTATGGCATCAGGAGTCAAAAAAGGAACCTGTTACTTTAAGGACAGGTGCTGTGTGAATCCCAGGCTTCTGTGGAGGGGCTGTTCATCATTGGCTCCTTTGGGGTTCTGGGGCTGGAGTTAGGCTGCTCCAGCCCCAACCCCACACCCACACCCAGACTCACACCTACACCCACACCCATACCCACACCTACACCCACACCCATACCCACACCTACACCCACACCCATAACCCACACCTACACCCATACCCACACCCAGACCCACACCTACACCCCCCCACACCTACACCCAGACCCACACCTACACCCATATCCACACCTACACCCACACCCACACCCACACCTACACACACACCCATACCCACACCTACACCCATACCCACACCCAGACCCACACCTACACCCCCACACATACACACACCTACACCCAGACCCACACCTACACCCATACCCACACCTACACCCACACCTACACCCCCCCACACACCTATACCCAGACCCACACCTACACCCACACCCATACCTACACCCAGACCCACACCTACACCCAGACCCACACCTATACCCACAACCCACACCTATACCCACACCCAGACCCACACCTACACCCACACCTAGACCCACACCTACACCCACACTATACCCACACCCAGACTCACACCTACACCTACACCCACACCAACACCCACACCCACACCCACACCCACACCCACACCCACACCCAGACCTGGTCCTGGCCCTGGTCTCAACCCCAGGCTTAGACCCAGATCGGGGGAGGGGGGGTCACAGCATCTTAACTTCACTGACCTTCAGGTGACTCTCCTCCTCTCTTTCCCCAGGTGTTCAAACAGTAGTCCAAATGCCAGATCTAGCAATCTGAGCCCCAGGTGTTTGTCATCAATATTTCAGCATTCGAACATCTGTCTAAACAACTCCTATGAAATATGAATGGATTGAGGTTTTAACAAGCAGATAGTGGGCACCGCAGCAGGAGAATGAGGAAGAGAGGGAGAGAGGTTTGGAGGAAACACTGGGACCCTGGTCACGTCCCTGTAAGTGGGTCTGGGACATGTGACCAGGTGCTCTGCATGTGTGGGCTGGACACCACTGTTCTGAACATGGCTAAGCTAGGGGTTGTGACTGCAGCATGCAGGCTGGCGCTTGACAACCTGTACTCTGGGTCTCCAGGGCCCGGATGGGGACCAGGGGAGAAAGTTGTGCAGTGTATAGCTTGCTCAGGATACCCAAAGGCCATTCCTGCTGCTCAAGGAGACGGCGCAGGGCTTAGGCAAGTGTCCCAGGCCCCTGGGATCTGAAGAGACAGGAAGGCAGATGGGAAACTGGCTGAGCCCTGCTCTTCCTTCTGACTCCCTTCCAGGGGTCAAAGCCCTGCAGGGTACTTAGGTGTGGAAACTGGCTCTGGCCTGTCTCCCACTCTCACAGCCCCGTGCCCCACCCCTCCGCCCTTTACTCCTTATGTTCCTGCTCCTCAGCCAGGATAGGGAGATGTAAACAAAGGCTCACAATCTAAGCACAACCCCCCCCCCCCCCCCCCCCCCCCCCCCCCCGCTTCAATGGCCTCCATCTCCAGGAAGCTCACCCTGAATTCCTGACTGTCTGACAGGCCATATATACCTGAGATACTGGGTCCCAGAGCCTCAGTTTCTCCATGCATACAATGAAAGGGCCAGGTATGATGCTACCTTTTCTCTCAGGTGTCTTCCATCCCTGACACCCTGCAGGTCTAGAGTTTATAAAAGACTCCCACTCCCTCGGCAGAGACCCCAGGGTCATAGTTTAGGCTTTCTGTACTCTGTACAGCTGGCATTATCCTTACTAAGCTGATAAGCTGTGATCTAAACAGGCCTGGCTGTACATCTCACAGGGTCCTCAGCCTAGAGGGATAGTGACAGAGGAGAGAACAGCAAGGTCAACACTGGGAGCTGGCAGGTTCCAAGGGGCTGGCATGAGATGGAGAGGAAGAGATAGGCACCTGCTTTTCCATGTGTTCCGGGGACATAGGCCGATTTGAACCCATTTAGAAAGGGTTGGCACAGCAGTAACTGGCTAGTGACAGAGCAAGTCTCTGTGGCTCTAAGTGGAGTTGGTTCTCAGATCCAGAATCAGCCTGGTTCCCTAGCCAGGAAGCTGGGGGAACCGTTCCTGGGGATCTCCAGTACTGGGCTATGCATATCCTTAGCATAAACCAAGGCGTTCCTCCAAAGCCACTTGTGTAGACTGTGCAGGGGTTGGCTGATGAAGACCTCTGACCTGGTGTCCCCCTGCTTGGGGACCTAGACAGAGCTAAGGCAGTACCTATAGGATCCTATAGCTATCCTATCCTAAGGCAGTACCTATAGCTCCGGGGCCAGCATCTGAATTAAGGGAGAGCTAAAAGACCCCACACCCAACCATAACATGGCCCATTGTCACACAAGAAAGCATGTAGGCCAGCCAGGTGGGTCAGTGGTAGCCCCTCTAGACTCACCGTAGGAGGCTAACCGACTCCTCAGCCCATGCCAGAAACAGACAGCAAGATGGATTCTCACTGCTTTCAGAGTAAAAGCCCTTTATCTCAAGCCCACCCGAGAGATTGACAGGGTTGATGATAGCTGCTGATTTCCCAAGCTTGCAAAATTAGTGGGGGTAGCTCGTGGGGGGTTTCCTGTAACTCTTGGCTGATGGATTAGGTGGTGGGGCAGATCTCTTGGGGAGCAAAGGGTGACCTTGGAAAATGTGGATTCTATCGAAGGGAGAGAACGATAATCTCCCTTCCTCACACAGGCTGTCAATAAGCCTCCTCAGTGCCAGTGCGATGGACGGAAACTTCGCTCACTGCCTAGCCTAGCGGCTCGGGGGCTGTAGCATTTGACTGCGTGATAAGAAATTGCCAGGCACTTTCTAATTACAATTATCATCATCGTGGATGTCTCTCTTAATTACTTTCTTATAATTAGCTGTTGCTTTCCCCCCCTCAGCATTTGTATACTTTGCAGATTTGCTGACATTTGAGAACCCCAAAATAGGGATGTTTGAGGATGGGGGGTGGGAAGGTGGGGGCACAGTCTTTGCTCTTGCCAGACAGCCTGCTGCATGAGGGGCTTTACTGGGGGGAAAGTGGAGCCAGCCAAAGATGGAAGGGGCAGGCCTGCTGAGCAGATGTGGCAGGAGTTCGGGAATGTGATAAGGGCCTCTAGCACTGTGCGGGCACCACAAAGCAAACACTGAAGTTTTTATATTTTTAGATTTATTTTGCCTTTAATCACCTGGTGCATGTCTGTCTATATGAATGTATGTCATATGTATGTGAATGCCAGTGGAGGCCAGAAGACATTGGATCCCCTGAAACTGGAGTTGCAAAGTAGTTGTGAGTCACCACGTGGTTGCTGGGAATTGAACTCAGGACCTCTGGAAGAGCAGCCAGCGCTCCTAACCAGTGAGCCACCTCTCCAGCCCCGCCCCCTACCATTCCACCACCATTTTTCTTTTCCCTTTTTCTTTCTCTTCTGTCTCTCGATCTCTTTGAGACAGGGTTTCTCTGTGTAGCCTAGGTTGGCCGCAGATTCATTTTGATCCTCTTACCTTAAACTCCCGAGTCCTGGGCTTGCAGGTGTATATCACCACAGCTAGCCTGAAGCAGCCTGTGCTTTATATAAGTCACATAGCCACAGCTAGCCTCCAACTTACTATGTAGCTGGGGATTACCCTAAACTCTTGGTCTTCCTTCCTCCGCTGTCCTGAGTGCTGGGATTAGGTGTGTGGTACCAAACATGGTTTATGAGGTGTTGGGGATTCTCTGTCAACTGAGCTGCATCTCTAACCCCTGAAAGAGTAGTAACTAAAAAGCCAGGGCTGCACTGTCTCAGGCTGAGGTTTCATTTTAAGAAGTGAGGCTGGGGCAGACGCAATGCCCTTTGGTCAGAGACATTTCAGAGTTAAACAACTCAGGTCATATTAACTTTGATGTTTATCCACCAAGCCAAAGATACGTCTGGAGTATCCTTAGCACCAGGGACCCCCTGACAAAGTGGCTTCTGCTCTGAGCCCAGATGGCGGTTCTCACTGTCCACTTTTCTCCCCCCGACCCCTCACAGCTCTGTGCACCGAGGAGTGTATGCATGGCCGCTGCGTCTCTCCCGACACCTGCCACTGTGAGCCTGGATGGGGAGGCCCTGACTGCTCCAGCGGTGAGTCTGGGGGCTTTGGGTTCTGACATGGGAGGGGTGGTGGCATATGCAAGATAACTCTTGAGTCAGGTGGAAATGAATAGGATTGTTGGGGGAAAAATCCAATTGCACTTGGTGAGTGACAATGTTTGTTGGCGCCAAGGGCTCTAGGGGAATGGGGAGGGTTATGGAGTCTGAGGGTTGTGAGTGTAGAGAGAATGCAGCCATCTGTATAATTTTCTTTTGATGACCTACCTCTATATATGGTCTTTGAGAGTTAGGATGAACTTAGGACGTTGTATGTACCTGTGTTTAGATCCAGGTGGTCAGTTAGGCATAGTCCTTGGTTTGGCTGGTCACATTCAGTTTCATGCGTGTCCATGGGCGTCCATGAGGCTAGTGGCTACCAGGATATCTATATGTTCCGTGCAGTAAGAGAAGGGGACACCCCTAGGAGCAAGGCACTGTGTTCCTATATCTTTGTGTATGGAGAATATCCATTTCTCAGAGAAACCCGCCTGGTTAGGTGGCAGGCACACCTGTAGATGACCCAGTGACCCCTACCAACATGGTACATTATCCTTATTGTGGCACTAGTACTTAGGGGATGTATGTGTGTATCGGCCAAAGCTTAAGAAATTTGCTGCCAAGGATACGGCCTAATCCTCCTCTACTTCCTCCACCTCCTCTTCCTCCAATAGCCTCAGATAACCGGCTTTCACGGGTACGTTCTATAACCAGTCAATGGCTTATTTAATGCTGTGGTCCTTTTGGCTTTTCAGAGGCCTTGAATAGTATTAGAGCCTCATTTTCTTCCTGCTTTGAGTTGGGGTAGTCTTTTTAATGGTGACTTGGGGTGAAAATATACTTAGGCCAACCCATTACAGCTCTAAGCCCCACTGTTTATGCATCTTGGGGAGCTACCCCTATGTCCCCTATCCCATAGAGGCTGTGACCATTGTAAAACCTTGGAGAGTCAAGCATCTTCTCTTGGGTCTTCCTCTTTGCTTAGCTCTGTTGGGTCTGTGGAGTGTAGCATGGGTATCCTGGGTTTTATGGCCAATATCCACTTATAAATGAGTATATACCATGCATGTTCTTTTGGGACTACCTCACTCAGGATGATATTCTCAAGTTCCATCCATTTGCCATCACAATTCATGATGTCTTTGTTTTTAATAGCTGAATAGTATTCCATTGTGTAGATTTCAGGCCCTGAAGGAAATTAAGAACTCCACAGGAAGACCAACAGAGTCAACTAACCTGGACTCTTGGGGCTCTCAGAGACTGAACCACCAGTCAAAGAACATTCATGGGCTGGACCTAGGCCTCCCTACATATACGTATCAGATTTGCAGCTTGGTTTTCATGTGGCTCCCGAACAACTGTGGTGGGGGCTGTCTCAAAAGCTGTTGCCTGTATGTGGTATATATTCTACTAGCTAGGCTGCCTTGTCTGGCCTCGGTGGGAGAGGATGTGCCTAGCCTCACAGAGACGTGATGTAGGGTGGGGATATATGGGGGGGGGGTCCACACTTGCTCAGAGGAGAAGGGAAGATGGGACGGGGGAAGGATTGTGGGAGGGGGTGACGGGGAAGAAGGAAGTGAGTGGGGTAAAAAGCGAATAAGTAAAAAGACAATAAAAAAACGTAAAACAAAAACAAAAAACTCCAAATAGATAGATAGATAGATAGATAGATAGATAGATAGATAGATAGAAAGATAGATAAAAGCCCCAAAATCCCTTAGAGAGGGCAATGGAAGGTTCACACACATTGCCCTGATACAGTGTATGTATGCTCTTCTGTTCTCTGCTGGGCCAGGCAAATCTAGTTTGTGGTCTTTTGATATTCAGATTTAATACATGGTGCCTATGTCTAAGTCTGGCCAGGGCATTAAAAATACCAGACAAGGGGGAAAGGCAAGGGGTGTGGCTTTGTGTAAAGTCTCTGACTCTCCTGGATAGAGGAGCAGCATATCTACCTGGAGCTTCCAAGAAACCCTCTGTAATTCGTGTGGGACCCCCAAATGGCTGCACAGTCTCCTTCAACCCACACCATTGCCTTAAAGAGATGCTATGGCAGGGTAGGAAGGCTAAACAAGAGAGAATGAACCCGAAGGATGTGTGAGGTGGTGTGCGGCCAGGTTTCCTGTGAAATTGAATTCCAGGAAATCACAAAGGGGACATGGCCAGGGGCATGTCCTCTGTCTGCGTTTCCTTTGGTGTAATTTTGCTGACAGTGGATCTTTGGGTTGGAAACATCTGACTGGAGTGGGTGAACCTGCTGGGCTGGGCCTGCCTGCTGCTGTTGCTACCTCTTCCCAAGGGTAAGGGTGGCCTGTAAAGGAAGAGATGAAACCTCAGTCTCTCACAGGCTTACACTTACACTTACACTTACACTTACAGCTGCCTCGGTGCTATGTAGATGGTGGGTCTGGGGCCTTTCAGACACTATCTTTGTTGTCTCTGGTTTGTTGTCTGGTGGCCTGTGATGAATGGTATTTGGGGGTGTTGAGCAGATCTCGCACCAGAATTAGTTTACCAAATACCAGGGTTACTTCAAAGAGTAACGCAAGGATAATTCAACCCCCTGTGTCATCATAGTTATAAACACAACTTGTCCCCTCCCCTCTAAATCCTCCTCCTGAGCTGAGGGCCATCATCTCTGGGTGACTATTGGCTCACCTGTTCCCTTGGATCTACTCAAAGGCGTATCCTACTGGAGCCAAAGAAAGTCCTAAGAGATGGGGGTTCTGGATGAGTCCCTGCTATAATTACTGTCAACGAATACCTGAGAGAGACAGTCTGAGAGGATGGACATATTTCACCTCACAGTTTCAGAGAGTTCAGTCCATAGTTGCCTCTGCCAACTCTTAAAATAATGTCACCAGCAGGAAGAGGAGCGGTTCAGTGCGTGAAGCTGCGGGCTACTTTCTACTCAGTCCATAACGGTCCCAGCTCATTTGGAGGGAAAACAGCATACAATTAAGGGAATTCAAAGATTCTCGCTTCAGAGCATTGAAGGGTGTCAGGCCGAGGGCGTTCCAACCTTGGCTTGAATCCTTCCTGAGACAGGAAACTCACTCTGTCCCGTGCAAGCTCATTTTGACCATCGGGAAATCCCCCATCCTCCCCAATGGAAATATTTCTCTGCTTCCTACTGGTTGGTTCTTGCTCACAGGGAAGACTAGAGCAGGCTGATGGATTGTTGTGATCTTTTTCTTGGCACGCCTGGAATTTCTCCCAAGGAACTCATTGGACAAGGCCACAGGCTACAGCTGTAGAGTGAGCCATCCCAGACTAGAAGGTAATAACCATTGAGGTTACGTGGAAGAATCAGGGGGTCTCCCCCGACAGCTCAGCCGTTACGTTATTACAGGACAGCCATTTATCTCCTCCCAGCTCTTCTCCTCTGCGATATCTGATGCGACAGCATTTGAGATGTCTCCCCAACTGTGGCCTGAAGCCTTTATTTCCCCTTAAATTATCATTCCTATGTCCAAGCACATAACAACAGGCTCGTCGAGACCAGTGTTGAAGGAGAACAACACTGCCATCGATGTCGGTGCTGCCATCAACTGCACTGGACCACGCACTGGACGCTTTCTTGTCTTCTTATTTCATCTTCACAGCGTCCACCAGCTGAGGAGTTCTTAGGCCTATTTTACAGATGGAAAAGACACAGCACAGAGAGGCTGTAAGAAGCTCTCATCAACACAGCTAACCAGTAAATGGTGAAGCCAGATCTAAGTAAAACCCTGGATCCCCGGGGAAAAGTGGCAAATGTTTGTAACCAATGATCTCTCTCCTGCTCCTGAAATAGGCTTTCACTTTGAAAACAGAGTTGCACTCAGGAGAAGGAAGAGTCTGTTTATAAGCTTTGACCCCCCCCCCCCCCAAGACACTGTTGTTAGGAGAGGAGTCAGCTGGAAAACACAAATTATTATCAGATTTGATCTAAGAGTTGGAACCTGCTTGTATTGCTGGACATGCATCTGCCTGCGCTGCAGTGCATGAAGAGGGGGTGTCTCTCCAGGTGCAGAATGAGTTCCTGGAGAGCTCAGGTTGGGTCTGTGCATGAGATGAGAAAGCCTCAGGTTGTCTTCAATTGGAAACCCTGGGCTTGCTTGGTTTGGATTTTTTTTTTTCCCATTGATTTTTAGGTGATACCTGTTCACGCTAAAAAGAAAAATCAAAGTTTACCAAGAGCATAGACTCTGGGTCACACAGCCCAAGTTCACCTGTTCTGGACTTTGGGTAGTAGTAACCATGGCATTTCTCTGACATTTGCATGTAGTGCTGGCTGAACCTGGAGCCTGTGTGTGTGCTAGCCCAAACATGACTCTTTTAATTCAATCTCAAGTTGTACACTCATTTCCTTGTCAATAAACATTTATCTCCTTTAAATTTTTAATGGCTCTCTAGACTTACATTCTGTGATTTACTAAGTGTATTTCAGTAGGCTTGCCTGGTGAGCATTTAGGTTGTTTCTGATTCTTCCCTGTCACTGGATCCTTTGGGCCTGTTAGATATAAAACTTGAAATTTTTCACAGTTTAGAAAGTACAAGGTGCATCTGGACTGGGACTCAGTTGGCAGAATGCTTGCCTGGTACTTATTACTGTGTGTTTATCCCTAGCTGTGTGAACTGAGCACGTTGGCAAAAGTCTCTGACCCCATCACTCCAGAGGTAGAGACAAGAGGGTCATCCTTGGCTACATAGTGAGTCTGAGGCTAGCCTTGAACACATGAGACTCAAAAAAAAATCAATAACAAAAAACCCTTTCAATATGCTACCGGTTGACCCTTTGACACTAGATATACCCCAACACCAACATATGCCCTAAGGAATCCTTTGATCTGCAGTTGTTGAAAATTCCAGAATTCAGAGCACAGGCAGAGGAACATTTCACTGAACCTGAGCTTGGCTCTCTGGCAGGGGCCTCCCATGCCCAATGTGGACTACATACTCTTTGAAGCCTACTCAAGGCAGCTAAGTCACACAGACACCAAGCCTGACAACCAGAGCCTGGCCCCCAGAATCCACACAGTAGAAGGAGAGAACCAACTCTTACATGTTGTCTTCTGACCACTATATGCATGCATGTGTATACACACACACACATACACACACACACACACACACACAGAGAGAGAGAGAGAGAGAGAGAGAGAGAGAGAGAGAGAGAGAGAGAGAGAGAGAGAGAATGAATGAAATAAAAACATAAGTATGTGTGTAAATGAAATGAGGTAGCTTGTGTCTTTAATCCTGGCACTGGGGAGGTAGAGGTAGAAGGACCAGGAATTCAAGACCATCCTTGGATACATAGTGAGTTCAAAGCCAGCCTGGGCTATATAAAACTTTTGAGAAAGAGAGAGAGAGAGAGAGGGGGGGGGAGAGGGAGAGAGAGAGAGAGAGAGAGAGAGAGAGAGAGAGAGAGAGAGAGAGAAAGAGGGAGGGAGAGAGAGAGAGAGAAAGCATAACAAGCACTTGGCAATTCCATTCTGTGTGATGTATATCCCCCCGGTCTGCAGTCTGCTGGGTGAAACAGCACTGTTTCCAAGTGGCCAATGACTGATCATAGCCACTGACATAAAGACAGTCACCACAAGTCACTTCTCTGAAGATTTCCCTCTATGCAAATTTTGGCACAGACTTTCCAAGAATATTTTGGGGAGTTTTTCAAAAATCTTGAGATTATGTATGTGTGAAGAGGGCCTGGGGTCTTGAGTGAAAATGTCGAAGCCATTCTTCTTGCACCTGTCTCACCCTCTTCGCCTCCGAGGCCCAATTTCTTCTGGGGATAAATTCCCGGAAGTGTCAGGGAAGGATGTAAATATCCGTCATCTGGTACCTGCCCCTGCCCTGCCTTTTGCAGCTGCCAAGGGATCGAAGGATTAATCATTTTGACAGTCCTCAAGGGGACAAATCTGGCTCTGAGGTGGGGATGGGGGTTTTTCATGCTTTTATGACTTACAACCCCACTGCCTAATTTCTTTAAGGGCTGTCACTAATTTCTTTCTGTTCTGTAGAGGAAGGAGGAAGACGGGCCAGCTTTATGGATTGTTTGAGCTTTTCAACCAAGCAATATGGGAAAATGGAGTGTCCACATGGTTGGCCATAAACCTGTGTCCCATATAATAACGAAGCATGAAAGACTGGGACGTCAGTTTATACTGGATAAGGACAACAGAGTGGCCCTTATTAAATTGCACGAGGCTCACGCGTGGAGATAAAAGGGGAAAGAAGTTTTGCTATATTGAATATCTAGCTTTTTAAAGTAATTAGGAATATTAAAGCACTGACAATGATTGAGATAGAAACATTATTCATAACTTTTATTTCCATGCTGGGCAATGATCCAGTATATTTCATTTATGAGGTTTGAGCTGTAAGGAGAAGGATGTGAGCCAATTCCTAAATTAAATATGCCCTGTTAACTTTTATAAATGATGCCCCAGAATTAACTTGGAAGTTTAAGCTTTCATTGTATTATTTAATTATTGTCTTTCCTAGGCTCCACTTCTCTGTTCCCATAGTGCTTTGGAGCTTACATTGTACACATTACGTGGGATTTGGGGTTTGGTCTTAGGGATCCCCAGAAGAGGTGCGTGGGATCAGAGTAAAAGAGGCTGCCAGTCTCCCCAGAACCTTACTTGTCTGAAGCTTCTCTTCTGTGTGTGTGTGTGTCTCAGGGAAAGCCTGTGGCAATAACCACTCAGCAGTGTCAAGCTCCTCCCACTCTGGGATCCTGGGCTGTTGGTGAGCCGCCCAGGAGCCCCAGGAGTGATTGCAGCAGTGCAGCAGTCTACAACTTCTGCCAAATCTAGTGTATTATCTTGAACGGTGATGGGGCCAACCTCGCTCTAGTTTCCCAAATAGAAATAAAATACCAAGCTGAAGGCGTGGCTGAGTTGGTCGAGTGCACGACTAACATGGATGGGACTCTGGTTCTATCCCCAGCACCACGTTAAACCAGGTTGGCATTATGCCTGTTATCACAGCACTTGGGGTGCACAGGCAGGAGGAGCAAGAGTTCAGAGTTATCCTCAGGCATAATGAGTTCAGTGTGGGGTAGAAGAGACTCTTTCCCAAACATAATTACAATTAAAATTATAAAAGGAGAGAAAAGGAAACCCCTACCACCGCTAACCTGTATCTGTGCTCCTGAACTAGCCGGGGGGCCTGCTTGGCTATACAGGTTCTCTAGCTAACCTTTAACAAACTGTGGTTAAAGTATGAGTGGTGTAAGATTTCCTGTGGTAATCATTAATGCGGACGCCATTTTTCTGATATCAGCGCAGTCGTGTGGTTGTGCAGCCGTCAACACTGATCATCTCCGGAACCTTTCCTCTTCCTCAACTGAAACTCCGAAGTTTTCAGACAAGTCTCCCCTCCCCCTCCCCTCCCCCACCCGTCCTCTCCCCCTCCCCCACTCCCACAGCCACCATTCTCCATTCTTCTTTTTTTGAGGGGGAGGGTCTTGAGACAGGATCTCACTATGTAAACCTGGCTGCCCTTGAACTCAGAGATCCAGTTTCTGCCACCCAAGTGCTAGGATTAAAGGTATGTGCCACCACACCCAGCTCCGTTCTCCCTGACTCTATCTTATACTTCATATAAATGGGGGAAGAACCTTTTTAAAACCGACATGTCTCATTGCACTGTAAAAACTCACGTGTCAAAGGGCGCTATAGACAGACTAAGGTGGAACCATTTGGATGGGGGACAATGTTTGAAATCTAGTCAGTATCTGTAAAGAAGGAGAGCCTGGGAACACAGTTCAGTGGTAGCATTCTTGGCTAGCATGTACGAGACCCTAGCTTCAAATGGCAAAAGAGAGGAGGAAAAAAAAAAAAAAAAAAAAACAGAAACAAAAAGACAAGAGTCTTGAAAGGACACGGAGATGGACATAAAGAAATGGCTAACCAGTACAGGCAGAGAGGACCAATACCACCCACCATTAAAAATATGCAAAACAAAACCCAACATGATGTCATTTTACAGTCACTGGTATAGTCCCAGGAGGGCTGGGGCAGAGCCCAGCTGGTCTTGTGCTTGCCTGGTTTACAGAGCCCTGGGTTTGATCCTCAGCACGCTTAAGCTGGCCACAGAGGCACAACCTGTCATTTCCATTACTTGGGATGCAGAGGCAGGAAGATCAGGAGTTCAAGGTCATCTTTTGGTTGTATAGTGAGTTTGAGGCTAGCCGTCAGGGGAGGGAGGGTTTTAAAGAGTTAGCGGGGGGGGGGGGGGGGGGGGGGAGGAGGAAGCAGAGAGAGACCAAGAGCTAACCTACATCTCCCAGACTGGTGAGGGTTTGCAAGGATGCTTCAGCAACGCGTGAGGACTTGATGCCCTTTTGACACTGAATTCTACGGCATTCTTCCATGTGCCCCTGTTGGCATAGACTCTACTCCCACTGTGCCCTGCATCACACTAACACAAAGGCAAGGGAAGGAGAATCAACACTGTGGCCCCTGGAATAAGCCCTGCCTAGGTGGTCCTGGCCACTTGTGGGTGGGGGCGTGTGCAGTGTTTGCCTGTAAATGAGACACTTAGACTCTGGAGTTGGGCAGTGCTGCTTCCGAGGACTCAAATCTCAGCACCAGCTTGACGGTCATGGTGGAGGTGGGGGGGGTGGGGGGGTGGAGAGGGCCTTCCTACTGATCCTTTATGGAGCCTCTTTGACCTTACCCATAAAGACATGACCCTCCTGTGCTTCTTGCTTCTCTCTCCATTCTCAACCTAGACAGGAGTAGGTAGGCATGGGGACCCTGGGGAGAGTATGTCCTCCTGACACTTTTGTCCCTCAGGCAAGACTGCTGTTGAGTCCTTGATGGCCCAGGTATAAACTGGCTCTCCTCACAAACCCAAGCAGACTGCAGAGTGTACAGGGCCACTGGGAGGCCAAGGCCGTCTCCTGGACTGTTTCTCACTACATCGAGCTGCTGTGTCGTCAAGGCTGAATCAACTTTAGATGGATGTGTTTCAAAGCAATTACCCCTGCTGTTGTTCACTGGGCTCTGCCTAGCTTTCAGCCCCTTGCAGATCCAGCATGGGGCCTTCTGCTGACATCTGCTGGGCCTGGGGGCTTCTCCAGGATGGTGGGTCCTGTGTCAACCCCATACACTTGTGCAGTCACTGTGACTTAACATTTGTCAAGGTCTGAGGGCAGGAGGAGCTGAGAGCCTCCTCCCCCAAAGAATTATAATATGAAACAGCAAAACAACAAAGGCCAGGGTTCCGAGGCCGCTCCCTCAGCAGCTCCATATGGTCCCTCTCACAGTTTCATCCGTGAATGCACCATTCCTGAGTTCCTGCCAGGGGCCAGCAAGGTCAGGGTGTTCAGGGATAGGTATCACTATTGAGGAGGAGGGTGTGGCTCCCATCTTCAGAGACCCAGAGAGGAAGCCAGAACTACCAGCAGAGAGCCAAGGAGAACTCAATGCGCTTGCCTGAGTGAACACGTGTGGAGACCAGAAGTGTCTTCCTTTATCTTTCTCTGCTTTATATACTGATATAGAGTCTCACACGTAAACCCAGACCTTTCCTGTTCATCTAGTCTAGCTAGCCAGCCTGCTCTGAGGGTTCCTTCTACCTCTGGATGCTGAGCACTGAGATTATAGGAGGCTTGCCCAGCATTTTTGTGGTTGATGGAGTTCTGGACCCTGGTGTTCACATTTGTCCTGTAAGACAAATAGGCAAGGTGTCCAACACCTTTACCCATGGAGAGATCTCCCCAGCCTGAACTTACATGGAAAGGGAATGTAGTTGTTTGAGAAAACCATCATGAGACGCAGCAGAAGGCAGAAGCTGGGTCTACACCCTGCTCCCCATTTGAGAAGCAGAAACTCAGTTAGAGGAAGGTCCAGGGAAGATAAGCAGTGGCTGGGAGTCCCATAGCCAGGATTTGTCAGAGCTCTGAATCTGGTTTTTGGATTTTTGAAACAGGGTATCACCGATGTAGCCCAGGGTAGCCTCAAACTCACAATCCTGCGGCCTCCATTCTAGCTGTTTTCACAGGATGCTGTGCTCACGGGATGACCACGGATGACCATCTTTCTGGCACTTTCCACACAGATAAAGGTGAGGGAGATGAGAAGGTTGGCAATGAAGTAGAGGCTAAAAAAGACTCAAAGAGGGCTGAGATCTCACCCAGCCCATGTTGTGAGACTCTGGCAGTTGGGGCTTCACAGGAAGGGCAGCAAAGAAGTGGGTCTGTTGGCCTCTCTGCTCATCTCCCCTCCCGGCTAAGCCTCCCTGAAGTCCAAATCTCTCTCTTTTGGTCATACCCAGGCCCAGTGGCAATGCCCAGGAAGTCCTTAAGTCCTTAAGGATCCTTTCTCCATCACTGTCTCCCATGGGTGGCTTTCTGGAGAAGTGAGAAGTGGGAGGAAGCAGATGATAGGTGACCTGTGTTACAGAGTCAGGCAAGACTCAGATGACAGGGTGGGTAGGGACAGCTCAGAGACCTCAGGATGGAGGACTAAAGACAACAGGCCCTCCCCCGTCCCTTCTAGATCCTGGGATGACGTGTACCAGAAAGGAAGTTGAGTCCTTCCCAGAACCCACTACTCCCCACCTGGTCCTGAGAAGGCAGGCTACATACAGGCAGAGGGTAGAAGCTTCTTAGGATCCCCTCACACCTGATATCTGCTTCTTCTCAAATGAGGGATATCTGGAATTAGAGTCATGTCATGGGTCATATCCTGAAAGCTGGCTTTTTGTACCTGTTTGTGCCAGAAACTGGGCATCCTGAAGTTCACCCATATGAGTTGCCTGTTAGAGGGAATATTGGTGATTAAAAAAAAAAATAAAAAAATAAAAAAAAAAAAAGAGGGAGGTGTATCCACCCAACTCAGCTCTGGCCATCTGCTCCCTGAGAACAAAATTAACAAGTGACACACAGGGAGCCTGGAGCACTGGAAAGTGGGAAGGGGAGAGGAGTCTGCCTCAAATGTGACAAAGGCAGAGCCAAGTGGCGGGAGCCAAGCTGGCATAGTCACGGGAGGCTGGCAGCCGGTGCCCACACCCCTGCTGGGCTCCACGGGCATTTGTAAAGGACACGACCTCCCTCCACCCCATACACAGAAATGCACAGCTATGTTTCCAGGGTGCCGTGGGAAGCAAGGTACTCAGAGGAAAGGATCACAAAGCAACTGGGTGGGTGCCGGCCAGGTGGGTCGGGCAGGCAGGGAGAAAGACGTGCAGCCTCCCTCAGCCCAGAGGGCTGGGATAGAGTGAATGCAGCCCCAGTAGGCTCCGAGTTTTCACTGTGCCACTGGAGATAGATATGAGCACTCCGCCCACCCTTCCCAGCTTGTGAGTGGTGATCAGGACTCTGGGTTAGGCTGTTCAGGCATAGGACACTCAGGTGCTCTGCAGTGGGGATTGGCTAGGTTTGTTCCTGCCACGGTGTCAGGCTTTATCACATGGGGTTCCTCTTCTGTGTAGCCTGCCCTCCTAACTAATACTCAGAATGTATTCCCTGTCCAGTCAGATAGCCGTTCACCACTGCCCTCCGCATCATTCCAACAAGGAAACTGAGACCTCTACACATACAGCTGGCTAGCGGCAGAACCAGGGTTTGAGCCGGTCTCTGTAGACCACACTCAAAATCCCAGCTGACACCACTTCCCAGGGCTCTGCCATCGCTCTCTAGTCCTTTCTGTACTTGGAGATGGGCAGGCTGTGAAGCAGCACAGGGGCCATGTCACTTGCTGCACTCTGTGGCCTATAACAGGTACACAGCTCATCGGTGACCCTTTGGGCTCACTCACGACACCTGCCTGGTTACCACCCTGTTTTCCCTCAGTCTCACCTTTACTGGCTTCTTCCCTTGTTGCTCTGACAGAAAGCCTGAGGAAAGCAGCTTAAGAAAGCAAGGGTTCAGCTGAGTGGCGGTGGTGTACGCCCTTATCCCAGCACTCGGGAGGCAGGGGTAGGCAGATTTCTGAGTTCGAGGCCAGCCTGGTCTACAGAGTGAGTTCCAGGTCAGCCAGGGCTACACAGAGAAACCCTGTCTCAAAAACAAACAAACAAACAAACAAACAAACAAGAAGGTGAATAATAAGAAAGGAAGTGTTTATTCCGGCTCGTGTCTGGAAGGTGCAGTCCACGAGGGCAGGGAAGGGAGGTCCCATGGCATCTACAACCAGGAAGCAGAGTGCTGAACACTGTCACTCAGCTTGCTTTTTCCTGTCCTTCTTTCTGGGAGCCGTGTCCATGGAGTGGTTCCATCACAGTTAGGGTAGGTCTGCCTCAATTAACCTACCCTAGAAATAGAAATTTGTCTCCTCAGCGATTCTATTAATACAGATTCCATCAGGTTCATGATCAATATCAGCTATCACACACACTTCCTCGCTATTCTCCTTTTTCTTATCTCCCTTTCATCCATTGGTCTGTGGCCAGCTCTGAAGCCAGGCCAGCATCCACTGTGCCTGTATCTGGTGTGGTCCTCAGCACCTGGTGCTCACTACTTAACTGTGTGCATTCAAGCTCCCTCACTTCCTGCCTGCCCTGAGACTTCCTCCACAGTGGGGGCTGACGTCTTACTTGTCTTCACAACTCCAAGCTCCTCGTGCTGCCCGGCACATAGCAGACACAGTCGTCAGTGAGATGCAGTAAGTTTGCTCTTCCATTTGACACCACCCTCTCACTGTGGTGGTGAGGCTGGGGCTGGGGGAAGAGCATCTGGCTCTGTAGGAGGCCTCAACAAGAAAACAAGCAAGCAAAGCAAAGTTTGTGACTTGATCTTCCAGAGATTATAGCACTAACTATGCTGTAAGGCTGGACTCGCATGGGTCCTTCCGAGGCAGCTGGTATGACTTGTAGCTAGAGAGAAAAGAAAGGTCCTGGGAAGGAAAGAAACAGCCAGAGGAAAGATACAATTTGGGGTTTCAATGGTCAAGATTGAACAGAGAGCACCAAGGCACTGGGGGGGACTGGGAGCCAGGCCAATGTGATAGACTAGGCTGGATGGCGTGGTGCTCACACATCAAGGCTCAAGGGCTTGAATGTGACTCCATGGACAGGGGTAGCTCCTGAAGGTACACTTTGCATCAGTTGAGTCTGAATTGCTTCCAAGTGGGACACCCCTAACTCTTTCTTCTTCCAAGGGAAGGATTGAATGCTGGCGCTTAGCTTGGTTTTTGGGTTTTGTGTGTGTGTGTGTGTGTGTGTGTGTGTGTGTGTGTGTGGTCAATTCTGGACCTGGATATGGGAAGAAAGGAGTCCGTTAAATGCTGTAGTCTTGGCTAATCCTTCCAGGCCAGCTGGACTATGCTCTCTTCCCCCTGTGCCTGACTAGAGGTGACCAAGGGACATATGGTAGCTCTCTTGGCATTGGGTGGGTAGCAGATTGGATGGGGGAGCCAACGTGATTAAGAGTTGGTGAGTGGTTCTGGGTAGGGAATGGCCTGGAAAGGCCAAATGGGCACATCTCATCCCGACACCTTCTGTCTCTCTGCTGGACCAGGGAAGGAGACCTGATGGTACTGAATGACCAAGGGAAATCCCTGGGGGACAGCCCTGTTGCCCCCAGCATCTCTCACCCCCAGCCTACATCTTGTAGTTAGCCCGCCTTCACCTCAAGTCTTCACACCCACTGAGAACCCTAAGCAGGCAGCCACTGCTAACAGTGGTATCGTAGTGGAGGTAGGCAGAACTGGGGAATCCGTCACCCCTTAATAGGAAAAGCCTTTTCTGGCAGTCTGGGTAATAGGCCTCAAATTGAATAATTAATAAAGTTATAAAAATATGTCTACTTTATGGCCAGAATAACTCAGCCTCAATTAGAAGCAATTATTTCTTGTAGTTCTACCACTTGGAATTTCTCACAAATGTCTTCATGAATGGCTCTAACAGCAAGACAGGATTCCAGATTTGAGTGCTGCTCGAGAAGTCTGCTGAGACCAGCTCTGGGCAGCTAGGGCTCCTTTCAGTTAAAGACCATCCATCTTTCTATCTACCCACACATCACCCCATCTATCAGTTCAACTAAACATCTGCCTGTCCACTATGTATCAGTAAACTCATCTGTCCATCTGTCCTTCATTCTGTCTGTCTACTCATCTGTTGATCCCTTCACTCACCTTTTCTTCTATGTGAACATTTTTCTGTTCACACACCCAACCACTTACCCATCCATCTATCTACCCACCCATATTCTGACCCATCCTCCTGCTTACCTACCTACCTACCTACCCATCCATCCACCCACCCATCCATCCACCCACCCATCCATCCACCCACCCATCCACCCATCCATCCATCCACCCATCTACCCATCTATCCATCCATCCATCCATCCATCCATCCATCCATCCATCCACACATCCATCCATCCATCCATCTATCCACACATCCATCCATCCATCCACCCATCTATCCACACATCCATCCATCCATCCACCCATCTATCCACACATCCATCCATCCATCCATCCATCCATCCATCCATCCATCCACACATCCATCCATCCACACATCCATCCATCCATCCATCCATCCATCCATCCATCCATCCATCTACCCATCTATCCAATTATCTATTCGTCCATGTACCCAATTAGGCATTTCTTTTTTGCTTTCTATTTGTGCTATATTCTGAGCATATGGACCACACCTTGCCAAGGAGCTCCCAGTCAAGACAAGTGACCTAAGTCATAGCTGCTCTTTTTTTTTGTTCTTCCACAGAGGTCCTGATGTTTATGACCATTTTGCCCTTCATCTTTTTTTTCTAGTCCACAGATACAGATGATGGTGCAGGTGCAGGTGCAGGTGCAGGTGCAGGTGCAGGTGCAGGTGCAGGTGCAGGTGCAGGTGCAGGTGCAGGTGCAGGTGCAGGTGCAGGTGCAGGTGCAGGTGCAGGTGCAGGTGCAGGTGCAGGTGCAGAGGCAGAGGCAGAGGCAGAGGCAGAGGCAGAGGCAGAGGCAGAGGCAGAGGCAGAGGCAGAGGCAGAGGCAGAGGCAGAGGCAGAGGCAGAGGCAGAGGCAGAGGCAGAGGCAGAGACAGAGACAGAGACAGAGATACACATGTTGTGACTTAAACCTGCTCTTGAACTAAACTTGTTTCAGTTCACTTGAGAGCTTAGAGATTTGCTGGCTTCCACATATCCAGTGTGTCTCATCCTAACCTTTGATTAGGTAGTAATCGAAGGTATATTCTGACTCCATCCTGAGTCAACTTTCAGGAGGACGTGAGATGAAACACCCTTTTTATTGGCATAGGTAAAACACGAGGAGTCAGTGTGACATTGAGCTCCCAAGGATGACCAGTGTCAAGAGGCTTGGGGTCACTTGGTGGGGACTTATACTTGCTGCTTAGGAGATTGGACCTACGTTTGATTCTGAGTCAAACCTTCTCATACTTTCTGGAAGTCCTGTAGGGAATCCTTCCTTAAACTCATTGTTCTTTCTGAAAGGAACAGATCTTTTTTTTCTGGTTTCCTTGCCTAAACAAGGGATCTTTTCTTCTTTGTTAAGTTTTATTGCATCTATTTATTTATGCATGTGTGTGAATAAATGTATGTGGGCACATGTACCATAGTGGAGGTTAGAGGATGACTTGTGGGAGTTAGGTCTTTTCCTCTGCCAGCACATGTGGGTGCGGGGAATCGTCCTTAAGATGGAAGGTGCCAACCAACTCCTGAGAGTTGTCCACATGTTTCACATGCACACTGTGGAATGTTCTCTCTCTCTCTCTCTCTCTCTCTCTCTCTCTCTCTCTCTCTCTCATACACATGCACACACACGTAAATAGGTTAAAAAAATTGAAGTTCTAGAAAAGAAGAAGCAGTGAGGGTGTGAGTTGCCAATATAATTTAGGGAACAATTGGTAGTCTTAAGCAAAGATATCAATAATACTAACCTCGAAGTACCAGGCATTGCAAAGCCATCCCTACCACAGTCTAGATTAATAAACAATTCTATAGCATGTCCCAGCACACACATACACACCCACTGATATTTTTAAATCTCTTCTAATTAATTTTTTAAAGTGATAGCTTTGACCTACTATATTGACTTCATGACTTTCCTCTGGGTTCCCACACACAGTTTGCTCCAGGGACCATCTCTGGCATGCATGGCCCTGAATCATCATTGGTAATGGAGAAAAGCCGCTCGCAGCATAGAGGCCCCTTAAGAGGGAAATGGATAAATTGTAATATATTCCCACAAAGGAGCCTCTACAGCCGTTAAAATGAATGAAGTTGTGCTTTGACTGTCTGCCCAGATGAATCTGAAATATATCACAGAGGGTAGAGAAGAGCCAGGTGCAGAGGGCTACATACAGAACATACTGTATCACTTATGCAAATTTAAAAGCGTGCAAAATAATGAGTGTATTATTTATGGGCATATGCATATGTAGTAAGTGTGTAAAAACAGACATGAGAAGAACAAAGAATAAAGCCAGGTTCCCTGGAGAGGGAGCAGATGGATGGGGAGGGACCCAGAGGGTGCACATTCAGTTGTGTGGTGTTTTACCTGCGAGATACCAGCAGTGGCAGAAAGGGAGAGTGCTGGGATTTGTTGGGTGTGTATAGTGTTTCCATTTTCTCTAAACTTCATCAAAACATTCCTATGCAGAAGGAGATCATTGTCACGTCGTTTGAGGGCACCTCCGAGCTCATGTGGAGGAGTAGGCTGGGGAGAAAAGTGTTATTTTTTGTTCAACTCAGGTGCTTATTTGGTTTAGTTCAGCAAGAGTTTATTGAGCACCTGTTATGGGTGGACCATAGCAGGTGTGAAGTGGGGGGCAGCGTCAGCAGTAATGGGGTAGCATAGAACTCAGCGGGGACACAGCTGCCCACCCATTGGTACCATCGAAAGCAGATGGGAGGGCTGGGAGATGGCTCTGTGAGTCTAGTGCTTGCCACACAAGTGTGAGGACTGAGTTCGGAATACCAATACCCTCATGAAAGGCTGGACGTGGTGGTGCACAGTTCTAATCCCAGTCCTAGTGGGATAAAGACAGAGGGATCCCTGGAGCTCACTGGCCAGCCAGCCTATCCTAATGGTGAGCCCTGAGTCCCAGTGAGCGATTCCATCTAGAGAAACAAGGTAGGTAGCTTCTGAGGATGACACCTAACCTTTAGCCTCCACATGTACACCTGCGCAGGAGTACATACACAGAAACAACACACAAACACACACACATGCATACACACACAGTATATATGCAATGGTCAGCATTCATGTCCCCCCCAAAATCCCCAAAATTTGGAATGTGTTTCTTTCTGGTAAATAAGGGAAAACTCTCCCTGGAGGAGGTGAGAAACGAAATAGGCCTTGAAGGATGGATAGAGAGGCTTTGTTGAAGACTCTGGAAAGTTGGTGAAGCCAGAATTTAAGATAGTTCAGATCTGTGTAGAAGAAAACAAAGCAGGCATCCTGCCTCTCTAACCTGAACACTGCGGCTGGAAAAGTTCAAAACTCCCTGAACAGCAGCACCCAGAGTGAGATAATGGAGTGAAGAGGGGGTCTCATTAATCACAGGCTCTAAGAAGAGCTGGCTACTCCAGGATGTAGGAAATTGGAGAAAACTTGCCTGCCCAGGAAAGGCACAGTCTCTTGGGGCCAGCCCATTCCACTGCCCATCCTTGGGCATGGAGGAAGGGGGGGCAAAGGCCTGCTCAAAATCCCAGACTGCAAATTTATTTGACCAGCTCCCAATAAATTCCTCATGCCAGAGGCTTGGCCATCCATCTCAAGTGGCAGGGCAGAGACAGCGGTGGGGGTGGATAGCGGAGGAAGCGTCGGTCTTAGATTGCTCGGGGACACAGCCACATGTCTTGCGAGGAGGCAAGCCCCTAAATCCTCCCGTGACTCGCTCCCCCACTAGTAAATCTGAATAGTTTAAAATAACTCCTTCTGACCTTGAGGCTGGCGCCAACTTTCTGCCATCCATCAGCCCTGGCCGGTTTCTTATTAAGGTTCTGCTGTTCCTTCAGAAAAGTCGCCACCTTAAATCAAGGGGCCGATAGGGCAAGGAAGAGACATAGGACCCGGAGACAGTGGGGGCTACAGAAAGTCAGGAAGATGAGGTACCAGTATACGGCAGAGGTAAGCCAGTTCACCTCTCGGGGCTCAAGGCTGATGCTCTGAAGTCAGCTGCCTGCTGAGGTCTTCCATGTGGCTGCAGGGAGAGGGATGAGGCCAAGGCTGAGCAGCCTGCAACCATAGCGACCCATCTCCTCATTCATCACTCACTGCTTGGGACCACAGGTGCTAATTTCCACACTTAATGCTGTATGCCTTTTAAGTCTGTGTGTGCCTGTGTGAGTACAGATAGGTTTGCATGTGTGCACACATACATGCAGAGGTCAGAGGTCCACCTTGGTGTCATCTCTCGGGTTCTATAACCCTTGTTTATTTTTAGATTAAAAATTATAAATATATATGTATATACATATATGTATAGTGTGAGTGTCTATGTATGTGAGTGTGTGTATTTGTGTGTGCCTGTGTGAGTATATACCAAGTGTGAGCAGGTACCTGTGGAAGCCTGCCTTAGTTTCTGTGATTAGACACCATGACCAAGGAACTTATAAAAGAAAGCATTGAATTTGGGGCTCATGGTTCCAGAAGTTAGAAGAGTCCATGTTCATCATGGTAGGTAGGGAATGTGGCAGCAGGCAGGCAGGCAGTTCCAGAAGTTAGAAGAGTCCATGTTCATCATGGTAGGTAGGGAATGTGGCAGCAGGCAGGCAGGCAGAAACGGTGCTGGCACAGTAACTGAGAGCTTGTATCTGTGTGATCCACAAGCATAAATCACAGAGAGAGAGAGAGAGAGAGAGAGAGAGAGAAATGGTATAACACACCTCCTCTAACAGACACACACACACACACATACACACACACACCTCCTAATCCCAAACAGTTTCACCAACTGGGAACCAAACATTCAAACATGTGCATCAATGGGAACCTTTAACAGTCAAGTCACAAGAGCAGAAGAGGGATCAGATCATCGGAAACTGGAGCTACTTGTCAAGTAATTAGGGGAGATACTTGACACCAGTGCTGGGAACTGAACCTGGGTCCTATAGAGGAGCAGCATGTGCTCCTAACCATCGAGTCACCTCTCCAATCCCACCCGCCTCACCTCTTTTCAGATTAGGATCTCTCATTGGCCTAAAGCTCACCAAGAAGGCCAGGATGACTGTCCTGTGAGCCTCAGGGGTCCACGTGTCTCCCCAGCGCTGGGATTATAAACATGAACCACTGTGTGAACACTGGGAATACAGCCCAGGCCCTCGTTTGTGCGTGGCGAGCACGCTACTGCCCCAGTCTTCTGGCCTTGCTTTTGTGTTGTGTCCTGTAGCTCCCGAGTGCCTGTGCTTACTTACAGCAGCAAGTAGAGGGAGGCTGTGTGTGTTTTCCTGGATATTCTTTTCAGTTAGGAAAACTGATGCTTCTGTACACAAGATTATTTTCCAAAATATGATAGCTTTAGACGGTGAGGGTTGAGGAGACACTAGAGGGTCTTTTGACAGGGTAGAGGGTCTAAAGTGGGTGAAGGGTCACCGTGGGGAGGGGACACTTAAATGGAGACTTGAAAGCCAAGAAGGAACCAGCCGTGCAAATTTCTAGGGTATCTGTGTTGGATCCAGCCTTAACTCTTGGTCACTTTTTGATTCAACAGAACAAAATTTATTTTACCCGTGGGTCAGTTGCTAAGCCAGGCTCAGTGAGGCTTCCCGAATGTACAAGCGAGGGTGTACTCACCCAGGATACAGTGGATGTCGTCATACCCATGTGTTAGGGACTGAAGCATCTTGCTGAAAGTTCAGAGAACACACAGCTCCCCGCTGCCCGCCCCTTCCGTCCCCGCCCCCCCTCCACTCCCATGCCCTCCCCTGTCCCCACCCCCACCACACAATCCAGAGCCTGGCCAGGCAGGGAGCTGAGGAGAAGAGAACACTCAAAGGACGTTATCTGGTGGCTGTGACTCTGTAACCAACACCAGCGCTGGGCCCTATGGTGCTCGTTCATCCTGCTGCCAGGCCTGGGTGGCAGCCTGTCTTGCATTAATCACCAAGACAAACCATGGTGTTTCTTGGCGTGGATGACGTCACCCAGACTCATCAGCAAAGCTGGGCCCCACAAAGTGTGGCGGCACTAGCTTTCTGCCAATAATCAATGACTGACCATGTGACGTGGGTTCCTCCCTCATAGCTGTCATGGAGATCTCCACAGCTTCTCCTCTCTTCCACACTGTGAATGTTTCAGCCCTGGGGTCACAGAGCCTTGCAAGGCACACATCACAGGAGTGACGGTTTCCCTAAGGTGACTTCTCTCTGAGGAGGGCACACCCAGACAAACCAGCCGCCCATACCCATACATAAGCCAATGCAATTTGATTAACAGAGAAAAACTAACGGGGGCAGACCACTCTGAGTCTGTGCTCAGTTCTAAACTTCTTTTGCTATCCATCACAGTCAGGGCACCAGGGGACAGCCTAGAAGGGACTTGCAAACTGACTGCTGTCTTCCCAGACTAGCCTAGTGTGCTGCTGAAGAGACAATTGGCCCCAGGGAGACAGTAACAGTTCCTTCCCTCAGGGGGTATAGAACCAGATAGAAACAGGCAAGCAAGGCCTGAAAGATGTGACAGGAGCTGGGTGATGCCTGCAGGGCTGGGTGGCAGGAGAGAGAAGGGTCCCTAAGGTGGCCGTAGGATGGAGTTCCTAGAAGTTGAATGACATATGGGGCCGCACATGGTCATTAAGTTCTATCAACCAAGGCTACAGATGAAATGGGAGGAGGGGGGGGAAAGGGAGAGGGAGGAGGGAGAGGGGAAGGGGAGGAAGGACAGAAGGAGGCTACTAAGCCAATGCACTGCTTTCTCCCAAGTCTACCTTGGTTCTCAACCTCATTACTTTCATTTTCGGCACCTCCTTGACTACCCCGACCTAGGGACGGGGTAGGTGTTACTAAGCATTTATGCTGAGGCAGGTTCTGGGCTGGGCACCTATAGACATTGGTCTTGCTCAATCCTCCTGACAGCCTTGCAGACCCCCTCATCGGACAGATGAGGGCACCAAGAGGTGAAGCTGTCAGGATGTCACAACTGCTAGCAGGAGCAGGGATTAGCTGGCAAGAGCATTTGCCTAACCCGGAAGTGTCTGCATTTCACTCTGGAGAAAAGTTGTACTTGGCTGGGTTGTGGTGGTTGCACACTTGTGCTCCTGACACTGAAGAGACTGAAGCAGGAGGATTGCTGTGAGTCTGAGAGCAGCCTGGGAAACATATTGAGACCCCCACTTCAAAACAAACAAACAAACAAAATCAAATAAAAATTAAATGACATTATATAAAGATGCCAGAGCTACCATCTTAAAGTGGCCATTTTATACTGTGATATGTGCCTCATAGGACTCTGGTAAGTGCTGGTACACTAGTGTTCTCTCTCTCTCTCTCTCTCTCTCTCTCTCTCTCTCTCTCTCTCTCTCTCTCTCTCTCCCCTCTCTCTCCCTCCTCTCTCTTCCCCGCACTGGGATTATGGGTACTATACCCCCACACCCAGCTTTTGCATGCCCTTCCCCCATGGGCTGAGCCACCTCCCCAGCCCCACTGCTGGGTTTTCCCTGTCATAACAGGAATCTGCCTGTCCAGACCCTTACCATCCAAATTCAGAACCAGGAAAAAGTCATAAAGTTTTGGGCCTGTCCTTACTGTGATACCTTCCTTGCTGGCTTCTTTCCAATCAGGGAACCAAACAGATGCTGTCTCAGCTCTGTCCCGTGGCTGACTGACGCTGTACATGCTCACACCTCATACACATGTACACTAAATAACCTAACCAAGAAAGGACTCTGTGTGGACCTTGCTGGGGCTCGGTTGACACAGTGCTTATCCAGCATGCATGAGGCCAGCCCGTCCTCAGGCAGGGATGGCTGCAGAGGTAGTTGGGACTCTTCCTTGTCAGCCGACTAGGGGCTTTCACAAATGGCTACCTAGAGTCCCCAGTGCACTAAAGAACCGAACAGCTGCCAGCCTCCTTTGTGGGGAGCCAAAGTTCAGGGGGGAGCATGCAGGGTTCTGAGCATAAGCCATCCAACACGAGGAGTGCTAGCCAGTAGTGAGGACACTGGGGCTGGGACTCCAGCTTTGCCACTAACCTGCTGTGCGACTTCAGGTAAGCCACTCTCCTTTCTGTGCCTCAAAGGAGCACATTAGAGCTCAGCAGATTTCAGGATCTTTTTATGGAAGAGATGGTCCCCCCTCCCTCCACTCCTACTTCCAGGGATCATTTGACAAAGACTAGGGACGTTTATTCATGGACGTATGACAGGTGCCTACTGTGTGCCAGACACGAAGCAGGACAGAGTCCCTGCCCCCTCAAGGTTCATGGCTTACAAGGATAATGAGAGTGCTAAGAGTTGATATTGGGGCCTGGAGAGATGGCTCAGTGGTTAAGAGCACTGACTGCTCTTCCAGAGGTCCTGAGTTCAATTCCCAGCAACCACGTGGTGGCTCACAACCATCTGCAATGGGATCTGATGCCTTCTTCTGGTGTGTCTGAAGACAAGCTACAGTGTACTCACATAAAATAATAAATAAATCTTAAAAAAAAAAAAATAAGAAAGAAAGAAAGAAAAATCGAGCTGCTATTGGAGATCCGTGGGGTGATTCCATGGGTGGAGAGACATCAACTGAGTTCAATCCCCAGGACCCACATGGTAGAAAAGGGGAAACTGGCTCCTGCCAGTTGTCCTTTGACCTGCATACACATGTACACTAAATAACCTAACCAAGAAACGACTCTGTGTGGACCTTGCTGGGGCTCGGTTGACACTGCTTATCCGGCATGCATGAGGCCCTAGGCATGATCTCCTTCATATAAAACCAGCACAGTGGTGCGAGCCTGCAACCCCAGACGTCAAAAGCTAGAGAGGGAGGGAGGCAGAAGGATCAGAAATCGCAGATCTCTTTGAGCTGCGTAGCAAGTTCAAGGCCAGACTGGACTACGTGAAACGCTATCTCAGAAATGAAGGAAGGTGAGCAGAGTTACCGGGCAGTGGTGGCTCACATCTTTAATCCCAGCACTTGGAAGGCACAGGCAGGCGGATCTCTGTGTGTTCCTGCCTAGCCTGGGCTACAGAGTGAGTTCCAGAACAGCCGAGGCTACACAGAGAAATCCTGACTCAAACAATTCTTTCCATGAACTGGTACACCTGATCTCAAAAGCCCTTAAACACTAGTAAAATTACTCTCAGTTTATAGGATAGAGTCCCGAAGCCCACCAAGACAGAGTGCCTCTCTTAGTCTTTAGCCCGTGCGTCGTAAGTAGTGGTGTTAGTGTTTTTTATATCGAAGTCTCTCCTCCCGCCCCCGCCCCTGCCCCTGCCCCTGAAGCCTGGTCCCTAACAGCCCACCAGCTATACCTGAAGTGAGGCAGCTTAGAAGGCTGAGGCTCTTTGGTCTCTTTATCATGCAAACTGTTTAGCGAATTGGAAAGGGACCTCATGACTATAAACCAACCGGTAATGACCTGACAGGCAAAGGGGGCCAGAGAAGTGTTAGGGCCACAGAGACATTAATCTGCTTCCAGCTATGTACGGGTGCTAGAAGGACATTTGTTAGAGCAGTTATGGGAGCTGTAAAAGGCTATTTGATGGCAGCTCTCCCCGATTAGCCCTCACTGGTCAGCAGGGAGGGACTGCTGGAGGCAGGGCCAGTTACCGAGCGGAGGCAAAGGCATGCTCCTGCCTCAGGTAAGATGTTACTGGCTAAATGGGAGAGAATGGGCCACACAAGTGAGCTGGAGTTTGGTCCCTTCTATGATCTAAGAACAGCCTCCAGTAAATTCTGAGAGTACTCTGGGTCTTAGTTTGCCCATCTGTGAAGTGGAGAATAGATGTTTCTCTTGGAGACTCTGTCATTGGCTATGGTACAAGGAATAGCCACGGTAGGTAGGCACGGACAGGGATTTGATTGAACATTATTAGATCCGGGAGAAGCTTAATAAAATCCATCTAACCCGGTCCATGGCTTAAGGGCGTCCATTCTTCACACACTCCCGTGTCAAATGCAGTGTTCTGAGTACTCTGTTTGTATGGACCCATTCAATCCTTATAGACATCTTGTGAGTCAGAGAGGAACATTACCATACCTTTGCAGAAGAGGAAGTTGCAGTCTGGAGAGGCACCATGGTGGCCTCGCTAGTCAAAGTCATCCTGGCTTTACCCGTGACCTCAACTGATGCTGTTTCTACTACGACTTGAGGACGAGGGTGTGTGCTGACCTCGTCTTCCCTTTAGTGAAGGTGGTTCACAGCAGTTACTGCAGGGCAGGTCTTGGCTTTAGGAGTGTGACTCCAGACCTTACTTCAAGATTAGTTCTGACTTGGGGAGATACATTTGGGAGGCCTTGGGAGGTGACACCCCAGTACTACAAGCACATAGCAAGAATGCTTAGGATTTAAAGTCTGGGTACGTTCTTTGGAGCTTGGTGTGAGCTCAGTGCACCAGGCTTGACTTGAATGCTCAAAAGCAGAGCAGATGGAACTCAGAAAGTCAGCAAATGCGGCCCTCACCCCAGAGAGGGCTACGCACCAGGGCCACCCCACTGAACACCACACATGCAGTTAATTCACAACACACTGATTTTCAAACATTTATTTTACTTTTTATATATTTTATAGGCATCCATGTCTACTCACCACATGCATGCCTGGTGCGGGAAGGGGCCAGAAGGGAGTTTCATATCCTCTGGAACTGGAGCAGACAGTTGTGAGCTGCCGAGTGGGTGCAGGGAATAGAATCTGGCTCCTCTAGAAGAGCAGTCTGTGTTCCTAACCTCTGAGCCATCTCTCCAGTCCTGATGTTTGCTTTTAGAAATTATCAGTGGGTGGCCCAGGGTGTTAGTGGTGACCAACACCTTGAATCTCAGCACCCAGAGAGGCAGAGGCTATCTTGGTCTGCATAGCCCTTCCATACCAGCCAGGGCTATGTAGTGAGATCCTATCTCGAAATATAAATACATAAGACAAAAATAAAATTATCACAGAATCTGGGTCTGTAACCCCAGCACCCAGGAGGGGGAGGGGAAGATTGGGGATTCAGGATTTTCCCTCATGATGAGTTGAGCTGAGGTAAAATAATTGCTGAAATGAGGTTCAAGGCCAGCCTGAGACCCTACGTCAAAAGACTTATCATTGAGATAGACGTGTAGCAATTTAAAACCTCGTATTTTAGATTCTTCGTGGGTGTGTCACATGAGCCTCACTCAGCACGTGTGTGATGGTAACTACAGGGCCGTGACGTCACTGCTGGGGCCCTAAGATTTATGGCTCCGCCCAAGGCCTATAGCTCACTGCCTCTTCTTCCCTCTCTTTCTTCTGCTCCTAGGGATCTGTCCTCAGAATCTTTCTCTCAGTTTTAGTCCTGAGTATCAGAGGCCTCCCTGATAGGCTTCCTTTTCTAGCATTTGACAAGTTCTTCGGCCAAGGGTAACCACCAAAGTGCTGCCCAGTGCCTTCCGTCTCTGCGTAGATCCCCGTTCAGAACAGATCTAGAAAGGAAGAAGGGTGGAATGACCCTTTCAGCACTCAAAGCCTGTCAACCTGGGGTGTCTCCACAGGACGCAAAGATGCCCTGCTCATCCCTTCTCTAGGGCACAGTCCTGACCCCCCAGGACCTGGCCCCTCTGAGCAGGATACATTGGCAGTGAGAGGAGCCCACCAGCTCCGGCAACTTGCTGTGCTCTCCTGGGTACCATCCTCCGCAGTGGAAAGTCAGGGGAGATTCTGGTGTTTGTCTAGTGCAAGAGAGGAAAGTTAATAGGAAGTGGGAGGTGGAATCTCATTTCCAAGCTTCTAAGCAGGTTCTGCGATCAATAATGCAAAGTGTTAGAGGGCCCTAAACCACACTCGCAAGTGTTTGCAGAGGGGCCTTAGCACCCATCCTGCCAGATGAAGGACCCCTGTGGGAACTGTACCTCCTAAGAGAGCCAGTCTGACTCTCCTTGGTGAAGACTCTCCTAGGAAGTGAGTTAACTAGTCCCCGACCACAATATTGTCCCCAGGACTGTGCACTGGGACTCACAGGATGATGACAGCTGAAATCAGGAGAGGGAGTTAGGTAGACCTTGCCAGAGCCGTTATCCCCAGAGCAAGCACTTGCTGGCTCTTCTGGCATTTCCCCTTTCTGTTCCGAAGACAAACATGACTCTGCCTCCCCACCCCGTGCCTGGCACATCGTGGAATAAATAGGCTCGCGGTTTATGTTCTATAATTTCATTGCTTATTTTGTACACTGTGAAGTTTTGTTTGCAATCCTACTCCTGACTGTTGCCCAAACCTGTCACACTAGGTGGTGAGATGGATGGAGAGACACTTTATGATGGGGAATGGGGTTCTCTACCTCCCTGGCCCAGGGCAATGCTCACATCTGCCCTCACCTCTGTTTAGAGCCCTGTGATCCAGCCCTTAAAACCTGAGGGTCTCTATAGACACTGGGGCCCAGGGGACAGTGGTCTGTAGGCAGGGCCTGGGGATGAGACTAGTGCAGGGTGAGGGCGGACTTCATTAGAAAACCCAGTCCGTGCAGAAGCCCCCAAGTTAGTTCTGGAGCCCCAGGCTGAGTGATGGAGGCTGGGGAGATGACTGACTAACTTGGTAAAGTGTTTACTCTACAAGCATGACGGCCTGCATCTCAGTACCAGAATCCATGTAAAACACCAGATGTGGTGGCATGTGCTTTTATTTCAGAGTTTTGGAGGCAGAGAATGTGCTTACAGGACACCCAGCCTAGCTTAGTCATCAAACGCCAGGCTAAGCAGAGACCCCGTTTCATAAAAAAGGTTAGGTATCTTATGAAGACGCCTGAGGTTAACCTCTGTCTTTCAGCTACAGAAATGTACACAGATATGAACATGCATTATACACACACATGCATGTGCATGCGTGCACACACACACACACACACATATACATACATACATACATATGTGTGTGTGTGTGTGTGTGTGTGTGTGTGCACAAACCCCCACCCTCCCAAAATGCTGTTATACCAAGCATTTCTGAGGACAAGTTACATGATGAAGTTCTAAGTTTAATTGTTCGGGCTTTTCTGTTCTATAATCATTTCCCATCAGAGTACATGCAGGCAGGCAGGGTGGGTTCTAAATACAGACTTTGGAGTCAGACTGGTTCAAACCCCGGCTACAGAACTGACCGTTTCAGTACAGCCTTGAGTCGGTAGATATTTAGCTTTTCTGGGCCTGTTTCCTCATTAGAAAAGGACGAGGCCAGTCAGGTACCATGACTCATTCCCATGGTTTCTGTCTCCCTGCATCCATTTCCTTCCTGCATTTGGTCCTGGATGTTGTAGATTTAAGTGGGTACTCCCATGTTTAAAGGTTGAGAAGGACTCCTGACTTGGGGGCTAATCAAGAAAAATACCCTAAATACCTGTCTTCACCAAGCCTCGCCCGGACAGAAATGGCGGAAAGAGGTACCTTTCAGTCAGTAGGTACCTAACAATGCTGAGGGCTCACAGATTGGTTTAAGGGAAGAATCTGTGGCCTGGCATCTCTGCTGCTTACGGCTGTGATGTAGGGCTGGCTGTTGGGAAGCTAACAAGGTGTCACATGACCCACCAAGAATCACACAGCTGGCTCTCAGATGTTCTTGCCCCCATAGCTCCTTCCACCCAGTGGGGACTCTGACATGTGAGTCAGAGCAGGTTGCCCTTCTGCTTCAAGCCTACAGAGGCCACTTAAAAATGACATTTAAAGCCTCAAGCAGGTCCTGGAGTGCTTCCAAAAAAAAAAAAAAATATCAATTTGTCTGGGAACAAAGCAATGGCTTGAGATTATGCAACCCGCAAGTGTTTGTATAAAAGTGGGGTGCTGAGGCGGTGGACATGTGCCCCTTTCCCGTTTCAGCCAGAGTTCAGGACACAGCTGCGTTGCTTGGAATTCATTCATCCGGTCTCTCGCTGGTCTTGTAAATTCGGATCTGAAAATACTTGTTTGCATAATCAGAAAAGGCTAATGTATTAGTGCTTTTCCTGTTGCTGTGATAAGATTCTCGTGAAGAAGCAGCTTGAGGGGAAGGGTTGACTCTGGCTCGAAGTTTGAGGAGACTGTCCCCCGTGTCAGGCAGGGCAGCAATGGAGGCGGGAGTGCAACCCAGCTGGTTACATTTGTAGCCATCATCAGGAAACAGAGAGGGGAATGCCCTCCTCTCCTTCTTATGCAGGCCAGGACTTAGAATGGTGCCTCCTACACTTACCTGGTCTTCCCATCTCACTAGCCTAATCTAGAAACCTCTTCACAGACGTGCCCAAAGATTTGTCTCCTGGTGACATTCTGTCAAGTTGACTGTCGATATTAACCATAATGGAGGGTTTTATAAAATGCCTCTCTCAGAAACAAATAAAACCTTCTCAACCTCATCTCCTATGGCACCTCCTATGTTTCCTGGTTCCTCTGCCCAACCTGTTCTGATCTTCTGAGGTTCCTTTTCCACCTCAGGACCTTTGCACTGGCTGTGTCTTCTGCCTGTCATTCTTCCCTCAAAATATCTACCATAGCCCATTCTTTTGCTTTGTTAATTTCTGTTCCTGGATTACAAATTAGTGTAATGTAATGTCATAAACCAACATCAATTTATTGTACCCAGTGTCTAAGGGAGGGGAGCTTGGGTGGCACTTCCCTGGGTTCTCTGCACAAGCTCCCACAAGGTTGTAAACAAGGTGGCCATGGACCAAATGGAGCAACAGCTGCTTGCAAGCATCTCCAGTCATTGGTAGATCTGTCTGTGCAGCCATATCTTCGGCCTGCCCTACAGGCTGTCACTGGGGCTGCTGTCAGTCTCTAGGGGATACTACAGTGTTAGTGACCCTGCCTGTAAACCTCCTCAGCCCACAAAGCTTTACTTACTAGAGGCAGCAAAGGGAATGAATGTCTTACTAAAACAAGCTAGAGATATGAAATCTTATACATCATATGACCCAGGAGGGACACCTTACCTGTGCCATGCTTGCTTAGTGGCAAGCAAGTCCCAAGACCATAGGGAGTCTGCAGGCCGTGAATATGGGGCTGTTAACTGTCTAGGGAGCAGTCACCTTCCCTGGGTCAAGCCTGTGTAGTATGCAGCCCATGGACAGCTACGAATGTATCCTAGCACAAAATGGTAACCTTACCTAAAATATTATCTGAGTGTGTGTGTGTGTGTGTGTGTGTGTGTGTGTGTGAGAGAGAGAGAGAGAGAGAGAGAGAAAGAGAGAGAGAGAGTTAGTTTATGTGCATGTGATTTATTATATTTTTGTAACCCAACTGCCCAGCTTTCAGGTGTGAACGTGTTAAAGGGTTGGGTGTGCCTCCCTGAAATATTGGAAAGTTGCAGCCTTGCTCCTGTCCCCAGACCCGAGTTGCCGTCCCCATGCCCCGTCCTGTTTTGTGAAAGCATACAACACCTTTTACCATGATATAAAACGTACTCATTTGTCACATTTATTCTGTCTCCTGCTACTGAAAGGGAAGTTCCAGCAAAGCAAAGATTCCTGCCTGCCTGGTTCTCTCATGAGTCCCTGGGGCCTCCTGCCATGACTGGAGGAGGGTTTGGCTGTGTGTGAGATCCTTTGTTGATGACCTGACAAGAAGCAGCTGAGGGGTGGACATGTTGGCTCACAGTTTACAGGGCTACAGTCCCTGATCTCTCTGATCATTCTCCCTGGTTGTGGAGGCACAGGGTAGGGCTGCTGCTTGTTCACACCTCAGTCCACCAGCAGCAGTGTGAGACCAAGCAGTGATGCTAGCTCATGAACCCTCTAGGTGACCCACTCCCTCCAACTGAGCTAACTACATCTCTTCTGCCACTTTCTTGGGTAGCATTTGTCTGTGTCTCTGTCTCTCTGTTCTTCACCCTTCCTGAGTTCTGTGCCCTCTTTGTCCCCATTCGTCTGACTCTTTGGCCCTCAGCCCTTCTTCGTATCCCTCATCCCATTTCAATGCCCCCACCCCATCTCCATGCTGTGTCCACAGCCCCTGTCTCCTTGGCTCTCCGCCCTCCATCTGTCACCTCTGCCAGATCTCTGCTGCTCTCTCTGAATTCTCCCATCTCTCCATTCCCTGCCTTTGGGTCAGGTCCCAAATTCCAGTGCCCCTCACTTGTCTCTTCCCAGGTTTCCTCTTTTCTAGCCTATTTGTTTTTACTGTAATTAGATAAATGCATCACATATTAGTCCCTTCCCTGGGAACTCAGCTGTGGCTAGAAGCAAGAGCAGAGGCAGAGCATGGCGGGAGTAGGGGGGGGGGGGGATCTCGGGTTGGGGGACTGGGACCTGCTGGTCCTCTCCTGAACCTGATTGGATAGGTGTGACTGACTGTGTCCCTTCCCCACTTCCCATGCTGTACCTCTGCAGAACAAGTGTTTTGTTGGGGACAGTCTGAGATGCTTGGGGCAGAGGCAAGGTATTCTGCTGAGTCAGCAATGGGCTGATTAATGAGGGCCAGGTGCTGTTCATTAAGTCAAGCTCGCCACTTCTCCTGAGGAAGTCCTCAGCAAGAGTTTAGGAGAAATACGGCAACTGACGAGCCCCTGTCCCCTTGGCCTAGGTGCATTAAAACCCAATTAACAAAATAAGGAGGGCTAAGCAGAGCAGGCCTTTCACCACAGGAATGCTGGGACTGGAGAAGGACAGCGGGACGCTAATGAGGCTGGCAATACAGGGCCCAAGAAAGCAGGGCCTGAGAGTGAAGACCTGGCCTAGAGATGAGTGAGGTGGGTGGCAGGGGACGGGTCCAGCACAAGCCTAGGCTCATCGTGCTTGTATTAGCGCACCATAGCCTCTCATTGGCCTTCTGTACAAAGTAAGAGGCCTGAGATGGTCTCTTAGTGGAGCCAGGGAAGAAGTGTGGAAGTGTGTATGTGGTGTGTGGCGTGTGTGTGTGTGTCTGTGTGTGTGCGTGTGCATGTGTGTATGACTGTGTGTGTGTGTGCATGTGTGTATGAGTGTGTGTATGCATGTGTGTATGACTCTGTGTGTGTGTGTGCACACGTGCGCGCGTGTGTGACATGTTGCATATTTATCAGTCATTGGTATAGGAGGAGGGGTGGCGACACACCTGACACACCCATCCATACTCTCAGCTAAGGCAGGACTTAGGCCTGGGATTGATGGATGGTTCAGAGTCCTAGCAGGGGTTCTGAAGGGACTGAGACAGCAGGATGACCCCATAGGCAAATGGCCCTAAAGGATTCAGGAACATGGCGCAGGCCATGATATGCTCACAGCACCCCAGTAGCCAGAGAAGGCCTCACCAGAGGGGTGAAGGTTGCACTGGAGTAGGGCCACTTGCAGTGAGGGTGTATCTGGACACCCAGAAGTGCTTTGATCTCTTTTCTGAGGCCTCTTGACCCAGAGAGGGGGCTCCGAAGAACTTACCTCATGGCATGCCATAGTTTAAGTGTGCTATCCACAGCCCCAAAGAGGTCACCGCCTCACTACCCTGGGGAACTCAGGAGTCTGACCCACATCCCTGGCCCTTTCAGACGGTTGCTCCCCTCCCCCATCCCCCAGCTCCTGAAACTGCCTTGTCAGCTCCAGGCTTGTCTTAGTCTAAGTAGGCCTTTCAGATTTATTAGTTCTGGGGTAGAAGGAAAACAGCTTCTCGGAGAAGTGTGTTTAGTGCTACATTTCAAACTTGCTGTCTTGATTGAAGTGCTAGTTAAAACAGCTTAAGGCTCTTAGGTGAAGTTGCATTTGCCTTTCCGCAGAGCCTCGACTCTGATATTATCCATTTATGACAGGGCCTCTGCTATGGTGGAGAGATATAATGCTTTATTGAGAGCCATCTCCTCTGTGGGAATATGGTCCCTGTTTCCATTTGGAAGGTTGTAGCACTGAAGCCACCAAGAAGGAAGAAATGTGTTAGAACGAACATGCGTTTTAATTAAGTCTCCGTGTGCAGCAGATTGCAAAGATACACATATTAAAGAATTCTTTCCACTGTGAAGGAAGCTGGGGGATTTGTTCCCTGTGCCACTTTTATATTCCTTTTGTGTGGCAATTAATATTTAACTCCTGGGAAATAAAGCTGTCACCTGATATGCTGTTTATGGCCCTGCATTAAAATAGCTTCCTGATAAGCTCTTGGAATATAGTGTTGGGAAGAAGGGGTTCATTTGGTTATTAATTCTACTCAAGAACCCGGCCCTGTGCAAGTACATTTTAAAACTCGTAAATTACAATATATTAATTATGCACGATGGATTTCATTATGACGTCTTTGTATAAACTGATGATGTGACATGGTGACACGGAAGGTTTTTATTATAGATATGAGAGAGGCATTTGGAGGCGAGTCCAGAGCAGAGGAAGAAGTGGACTGGACATGGCCATGGGGAAGCAGGAGCAGAGCAGAGAAAGAGGAACATAGAGAAAGGGAGAGACAGACAGACAGACAGACAGAGGCTAAGACAGAACAGAGAGACAGAGACAGGAAGAGACTGGGAGAGCAGACAGGAAGCCAGAGGGGGGACATATTGAAAATGGCAGGGTTATAAGGAGAATGAGTAGGGGTGTGTGGGGAGCCCGGGAGCTGGAGGGAGTGTATGGTGGGAAGAGCTAGGATGCCAGCATGGACTTGGAAGTATGTACAGGTACTTGTGATACTTACTGAGGGAGCCTGGAGGCCAGCACGAGCTTTGGTGTGCTGATGGAAACCATAAACGGCTGTTTGTCCCTTCTTTCTTTTAGGATCTGGGGAAATGGAGTTTCCTTTGGACCTGACAGTTTGCATGCACGTATATAATGCACTTTGATCATGCTCATCCCGTTATCTTCTCTTGGCCTCTCCCATTGCTACAGATCTTCTTCCTCCTTCCAGCTGGTGCCCCTTCTGTGTGTGTATGTATGTGTATGTATGTGTGTGTGTGTGTGTGTGTGTGTGTGCTTGTGCACACACATGCGCCTGTGTGTGCATATTTCTGTATGTGTGTGTGTCTGTGTATGTGTGTCTCTGTGTATGTCTGTATGTGTGTGTTTGTGTGTGTCTGTGTATGTGTGTATCTCTGTGTGTGTGCTCACATGCGCCTGTGTGTGCATATCTCTGTGTGTGTGTCTGTGTGCGTGTGTATATGTGTGTGCGTGTGTCTGTGTGTATCTGTGTGTGCGCTTGTGCACACGTCTGTATGTGCATGTCTCTGTGTGTGTATGTGTGTGTGTGTCTGTGTGCATGTGTATGTGTGTCTGTGTGTATATGTGTATCTGTATGTGTCTCTGTGTGTCTGTGTGTGTATGTGTGTGTGTGTGTGTGTGTGTTCATTGGTGTTGCTGACAGGAGAATGAGAGAGGTTTGTTACACTGGGCACCTTGCCATTGGCTACATCACTGACAAAAATTTCTTTCCCTCCCAGCAACTATTAGCTGCACATGGGGTCCTCAGGGATGGGTGGGGGCCTCATAAGCCCTCTGCTACCTCACGATGGAATGTTGATGGGCCCCATCTTGCTGCCCAAGTTTTTTTATCTTGTTGTTTTCATGACTGTGGGTTAATGAGCCACAGTCATTGATATCACTAAAAGAATGCCTGTGTATCTGAGGGCAAGAGGAGGCTGGGTTTTGTTTGTTTGTTTGTTTGTTTGTTTTCCATAAAGGTCTCTCCAGTTAGCAGGAGTCCTCTGCCATTGTGACTTTGATGGTGGCCTTCATCTATAGTACCTCTGGCCAGAGTGTGTCCTTGACAGGGAAGAAAGGGTAGTGGGCACATTTGTAGTCACTTATCTGTATCCGAGAGATTTCACTAGTTTCAGTTTACAGGTGATTAGAAGCTGTCCTCCGGGACTTTGCCTACGGACCAATTCCCAAATAACTTGCAAAACAGAGGCGAATTAACCTGTTATGCTGTCAAAATCAATCACTGCAGGAGACAGCTTAACTTCCCCAGCCGTTTTCTTAAGGGTCTCAGAGCCAGCCAGGCTGCCCTCTGCCCCAGGAGAGCTGGCCAAGGAGACTTGCTGGCTCCAGCTACCCACCACCCTCTCCTCTCATAGCTTTGCCAGTGACTCTGCCTTGGATTATGGGGACAGGGACTCTCGGGATCAGGAGACTGGGGGGGGGGGGGAGTCAGCACCTGAAGTGATGGGAAGGCTGGAGAAGGTGGGTCTTTGCAGTGACTGTAAGTAAGATAAGCATCTGGGTCCCTAGAACCTTTATTTTGCAGCATTGAATGCAAGGGGCCATTTATAAATGTTCCCTTAATATTCCTGAAACAGATTGGCCAGTAATTTATAGACTGCAACACTGAAGACTGAATTAATTTCCCAGGGAGGAAAGTCTGCAAGCGGCTTCAGGGGAGAAGTACTGTTCTGCCTACCCAGAGCAGAGTCAGAAATGACAGGACCAAGAGAGAAGATGGACAGGATAGATTTCACTCCCTCCATATTACAAATGGGGAAACTGAGGCCCAAAGTCATATGGCCAGCCCCCAAATGGGCCGGCCTAGGGTTTTAGTCTTCTGCATCCCTTGAGCTCTTCTCTGTTGGCAGGTTGCCATATGCCTTCTGTGTTACCGGCACAGTAGTGCACCTAATGCACCCTAGAGAAGGGGCTCCTTCCTCTTAGGAGACTGAGGAGAACTCTTTGCCTGACCCAAGAGTTGGAAGATTAAGATTAAGATGCAAGGCCAGGAACCGTTCTCTCTTGCATGACTGTGCTCATGGGTTGTTTTGGTTGATGTAAGCAGGAACTAACATATACTGGATAACCGGGTATATGTAAAGTACAGGGCAGGGGTTTGTGTTTGCATCATCTTTTTATAAAAGGTATAGCATATACCTTTAATGCATTTGTGTGTGCTTGTGAGTATGCACGTGTGTGTTGGCTAGCAGATAACTTTGTGTCATCCTCAGGAATATCGTCTACTTCCTTTGCCATAGGGTTTTTCTCATTGCCTAAAGCTCACCGGTTAGGCCCAACTGATTGAGCAGCAAGTCCTTGGGATTCTCCTGCCTCCACCTCTTCAGCTCTGGGATTACAGTGCACATCACCATGCCTGACATTGCTACATGGGCTCTGGGGATCAAACTCAGGTCCTCATGCAAGGCAAACACTTCACCAACTAAGCTGTCTCTCAACCCCTAGTATAGCATGTATTTTGATGTCCCATCTTACAGATGGGAAAAACTGAGGCTCCGAAGGTTCGACCTTGCTTCCTTTCTCTATTCCTTTAACCTACCTGATTTTCTGAAGCACTTCCTACATCTCACTGAAACAGAGCAGGAAGCACTGAGAGGGATCAGAGGTTTCCAGGGCCAGGAGTATTAGATGGGCACTAACTGGACCAATGGGTCTCATAGTATCACAAGCCACAAACCACTTGGAGCCTTGTTAGAATGTCCCTGGGGGAGGGGCACTGGAAAGGAGCTACCTCCCTTTGATCCCCAAAAGTCTGCCCCAGTGTTCCAGTCACACAGCCCAGGAACCAATATTCCACCTCTGGGATTCTGGACTGCTTTTGTACTGTGAGCACCTCCAGGAGAGAGATGGAAGTTCCTCACGGAATATTCCAGAGCATATCAAGACTGGTTTGTATCCTAGAAAGGCTACATGAGGTCTCACCATTGCCACTTAGTAACGAGGCATTGGGCAACAAAGTAATTGCTCTTTCTTACTTGGTCCTTGACTCAACAGCCCAGGCTTCAGGGGGTTGGATCTTGACTGTGAAAATTGAATTGAGACTTGAATGTTACCAAACATTATAAGTAGCTCCTGCTTCATTTTCTGAATGTTCCCGCTTTTCAATGAGAAAGGGACTCACAGAGTATCGGGGCCGGAGGAGGCTGCCTGTCACCCACCCACTCTTACATACCAGTGCAAATACACACTTCCAAATGAGGCACCTCGGGCCATTGCGTTGCGGCTCACGTCTGAGTTTCTCCTTGTACATGACATTTACGAAGAAAAACACTTGCAAATTAAATGTTTGATTAACATTACATCTTTTGCAGCTTAAAATGGGCGAGCGTAATTGAAAGCTGCATTAGCTAAAGAATATGAACTTTAAGTGAGCTTTATCCTGGGCCTTTGAATTTCCATCTTTTTATTGAATCTTTAGTGCCAGTGGTCCAGGGTATTTGTATATCATATTCGTGGAATACCCTGAAGATTCAGCAGTCTGTACAATTATGGGGAAACTGGTACCCTTTGACTATACACCATGCATGAGGGCAATGGGCAATTCCTTTTGGAATTTGGAGAATATTTTATCAAGACTGAGTGAAATTTACTCTTCTTTGTATGGTTACATACCACAGGATGGTGAGCCAGCTCCCCAACGCTGATGTCCACAGATTTCTAGATACTATGTCTACACTGGAGATATCTCACCCTTTCCTTCCTTGCTTCTAGAAAATATTCACTTTTATAAAGTCAAGAGCTATTTATTCCCTGGCTAGGGATGTAGTTCAGTGGGTAGAGAGTTTGCCTAACATGCATGAAGCCCTGGGTTCCATCCCCAGCCCTGGATAAACTGGCTATGGTGGTGCACATCTGTGATTCCCAACGCTGAAGAGAGGGAGGCATGGAAGTCAGAAGTTCAAGGTCATCCTTGGCCACTTAGCAAACTCAAGGCCAGCCTAGGCTACATGATACCCTATCTCAATAATCTAGAGACAACAAACAAACAAACTTCAATCGCCAGAATATTCTATTTTCCTTTATATTCACTTTTCTCTAAACTCTTCCCTCCCTCCCTTCCTTCATGTACCTAACATTCATCACCCAGGAATCCTGGGTGACACCCAGGCTTAAGGGCTGCCTCAGATCTCCAGAGGCAGTTGCTCCTCAGGATCCCACCCTCTCCACGAGACACGGATAACTTCCTGTGTGCGTTTTCACACCGAGACAGTTAACACCTCATTTTGAGAATATTTAGTTGTCCCCCACATTTTTTTTTCAGACCAACCCAGTCTGCCTTGAGGGCCATGGATGGTTTTACCAAATGAGTAGCTGAACTTATCTGTGAGGAGGGCTGGCGTGGGGGAAGAGATGTGCTGATACCTGAAGTCAGGGAAAGGCTTCCGCCCTGTTGGAAATTTGGAAAACCTGCAGTGTGGAGTGGTGGTCTAGAGCAGGTAAGGATGGAAGGCAAGGGCACCTATGAGGACCAAGAAGAACTTGAGCAGCCATGAGACTCTGAGGCCCACAGAGAAGGGAGGCTGCAGAGAAGGATGTGTGGGCCTGGTGGGGCTAATGGTGGTGCAGGGGAACTGGTTAGGGGCTACTGAATCAGTCAGCCCTCAAGTGAGACAAGACACGGCTAAGCCTGCTAAGACAGCTGCTAGGAGATGCGAAATGGGAGCTGTGGTCAAGGGGGGAACCAGCATGACAAAGGCAAGGCCTCTGGGAGACCCAGGGAGGGGTGGCTGGGAAAGGACCAGGGATGGTTCCAGGATATCCAGAGCGCAGAACTCAGGCCCTGCTCCCAAGGCTAAGACGGCCTTGCAATGACAGCAGTGCAAAGGTTGGGGGACACTGCTATTGACAGAAAGTTAACTTAACAAGTGCAAACTATTTTCCATGTCTACCACACTTTAAATTTTACCTGAGCCACTTGACCCTGCCACACTGTCGCTGCTACTAACATTAGAAGAAATCTGAGACAGGTTGATTGGAAGATGCCGTATCTAGTGCCCCTTCTCTCACTGTCATCGTTCAACATGCAAGACTATTGGTATCCCCTGAGCACCGTTGTCTGGCTCCATGCTAAGCACTGGGGAGAAGCAGAAGACATGGACTCCTTGCCCTAAGGCATCTCCAGGTCTGAATAAGAAGACAAAGTTCCCCCAGTGGTTACAAGGAAGCATTCGGTTAGCATCTGCTCACCCACTGTGGCTGGTTTGAATGAGATGTTTGCCATAGTCTCTTAGGCATTACAATGCCTGGTCCCCAGTTGGTGGACCTGTATGAGGAGGCCTAGGAGGTGTGGCCTTATTGTAAGTTTGCTGCTAGAGGCAGGCTTTAAGAGTTTAAAGACTCAGAGCCATTTCTAGTGTGCTCTCTCAGCCTTGTGCCTACAGTCGTGATGGAAGCCCTCTGTTTCTGGTCCAGCCACCTGCCTCTTTTCTACCAGAACAGACTCTAATCCTTTGCAACAATATGTCCAAGTAAGCTCTCTCTCCTCTAACGGCAGTTCTCAACTTGTGGGTTGTGACCCTCACAGGGATCACACATCAGCTATCCTGCATATCCGATATACGATTCAAAAACAAACTGTGTAATGGTAGTGCGTGCCTTTAATCCCAGCACTCAGGAGGTAGAGGATCTCTGTGAGTTCAAGGCCAGCCTGGTCTACAAAGCAAGGTCCAGGATAGCCAGGGCAATTACACAGAGATACTCTGTCTCAAAAAGACAAACCCAACCCAACCCAAACAAAACCAATTCAAAACAGTAGCAAAATTACAGTTATAAAGTAACAAAAATAAATCTTGCGTTTGGAGGTCACCACAACATGAGGAGCTGTATTAAAGGGTCGCAGCATTAGGAAGGTTGACAACCACTGTTGTATAAATTGCTTGAGTCATGGTGTTTTATCACAGCAACAGCAAAATAACTAATACAGCCCCACACACATTCACCCACCTACCTGTCCACCTACCAATCTACTCATCCACCCGCCCATCTACCCACTTACATACCCATCTGCCCATCTTTCTATTTTTCTGTCCATGCACCTGTCTGCCTGTCCACTCATCTACCCATACAGCCATCTATCCATTGAGCATGTCATGTAGAGCCTAAGTTCATCTCCCAAGCCCTGGGCAGTAAGCTTTAAACCGGGCCCTATCCCATGCTACTTGATTGGGTCAGGAGTGGGGCTAAGCTTTGGTAATATTTTCATAAGCTTCCTGGAGGATTCTCCTATGTAGCCAGAGTTAGAAAGGCTCAAAAGGGGCTTACTGTTTGAAGAAGGGAAGCTTGCTGAGAACTGCACATGATGCTCTGTGAACTTCAGAGCAGGAAGCTCCGGAAGTCCCTGGCAGGAGTGACAGAGTCAGGGCTCGGTATCTTGTCCTCTTCATCCATAAACTCCTTTCTGCTATTACAGTGTCAGAGTAAGGCAGGATTTAAGCAGGGCTTACAGAACAGAACAGGCCTTGGACAGATAAGAGGGAGACAAAAGGGTTTTGAGCAGGAAAAACAGTGCAGCCAGGATTGGAGATCAGTGTAGGAGCTAAGGTGGGAGGAGTAAAGGAGGAAGAGGAAAAAAAGAGGAGGAGCTAGGGAGGAGGTGTGAGAGAGAGAGAGAGAGAGAGAGAGAGAGAGAGAGAGATGAACATGGAGGCAGATGTTCACGTGTCTCCGCCAGTCAAAGGTAGTTGGTATATCTAGGTACCTAGGTTGGGTATTGGGTCACACTTCTGATTGTATGGGCATTTTGTTATTGATCATTACCAAATATATAAAGCCTTTGGATAATCTAAGCATTAGAGTCTCGTTTTTTTTTCTACCAGGCCCACGTGGTTGGTGGGATGGTCTGGGCAACGCCCAGCCTTGCAGAGACAGCGTGGAAGACTGGCAGAGCCATCTCCCACCCTGGCGTCTCGTGGGTGGCAGGGCTGGTGTCTCTGGCTGGCCGTTTCTAGCTGCAGCGCACACATGGCCTCATGGCCTAGGAACATGGCGTCTGATCTAGGCAGAGAGCTGCAGCCTAGACAGTCAGATTAACCGGCAGCTGTTTTTGTTTTGTTTTGTTTTTAAATAATTACTACAACAGATCAGGAACCAGGCTGGTGTATCTAAGGCTGTGAGCCTTGGTGCACTTTCAGTGCACAAATCAATCAGACATGTTTGCAAACATTCAGGCATTATTCTACAGGGCCCCTTGCTTTGGCCCCACACCTGTCATTGGTTGCCATTACAAGGACCAAAGTGTTACCCTTCACCATCTCATAATTTGCCACGGATCTTGTGGTTCTCCCAAAAGCCTGCTACACAGCCCCATCTGAAAAGCGATGAGGAGTGATGGGTTGTCGCAGGGAGGAAGTTTAAACAATTACTTTGCTCTGATTAAGAAGGGTTATGTCACGGAGGAGCAGCCCTTAATGCGGAAGTAGGGGTGATGGATGCTGGCCCCCCGCCCACATAAATCTCACCTGTGCGTCTTTGTCGCCTCCTCACGATGCGTGTATGAGATAAATTCTCCAAATCTATTTCTGTGCCGATGCCAGCAGCCTGCTGATGGAGTAAATAAGAGTTATGGCTGCCATAATGGCATCACTTATGAGGAACGGGGAGAAAAAAAAGCAAACATGTCCGCATGGCCTTATAAATCTATTATAAATGTGAGAAGTTCCACTAGACAGCCCAACTTGTACTCCCAGAGTCCAAATGACTGACTGGGTGGGCAGAGCCTCAGATGTGGCCTGAGATGGCCTGAGATGGCCTGAGATGACCTGAGATGGCCTGAGATGGCCTGAAATGATCTGAGATGGCCTGAGGTGGCCTGAGGTGGCCTGAGGTGGCCTGAGATGGCCTGAGATGACCTGAAATGCTCTGAGATGGCCTGAGGTGGCCTGAGATGGCCTGAGGTGGCCTGAGATGACCTGAGATGCTCTAAGATGGCCTGAGGTGGCCTTTTGGATGCCCCTTCTTCTCCCTGAGTCGTAAGTTCTGGTCAGCTATGAAAGTATAAGTCATAAGCAGTCAGGGAACCTGCCTCAGACTCCATCCTTGCACACCCACTTCTCCACATCTGCAGTCTGTCTCCCTCTTCACATTTCTTCTCAGCTTCCCAGTGGTGCTGAGACCAAATCCTTCAGCATAAGAAGGGGAGTCATGAACCTGTGTCTAGAAGGCAGACCTCACAGTCAACTCCCATAAATGTGAGGTCTTTGTTGCTGTCATGCTTCCTAACATAGCCTCTGTCTGTCTGTCTGTCTGTCTGTCTGTCTGTCTAGATAGGATCTCGCTATATAAACTAGGCTGGGCTCAAATTCACAGAGATTCACCTGCTTATGTCTCCTGCAAGCTTGGAATAAAGGGACTCATCTGGCCTGAAAGATTTAGGATCCTCCAGACCCAGCCCTCTCCTTGCCTTTCTCAGCTCCTGGTTGAGCTTCCCTGTACTCACTCTGCATGGTCTTGTCATCTAAAAACTGAAGAGCAATTTAATAATAATTCATCAGGTCGACGTGTGCCCAGCAGAGAATGCAGGTGGCAGTTCTCCATCAGAGTGAAAGTGCCATGTGGCACAAAACTTGGGATTGTTGGCTGTGGGACTTTTACCTGGAGTCCTGAACCCAGAACCTGAGCCAGAAGCTCTCTTAACAAATGCAGCGTATGAAGCTTCCACTCAGGCATCTTCTAGAACTCGTGTTGATCCCCCTGCCTCAGCCTCCCGAGCACTGTGATTACAATGTGCACCACCAGGCCCCAGCTGCAAGCTCTTCCTGCCTGTGATGGGGGTGAGACAAGATGGGGACCATTGTAATGGGTGATCCAGCTGCCTCTGGAAACCGAATGAGTGATGGTTCTCGGGTACTGGCACTCAGTTTACCCGAAAGTTCACAGACCTGTTCCAGTACAGCCAACTTCCCCTTTCTGAGGGGCAAAATCAGTCCAGGATAGGAGAATGAATCCACAGGTCCCTACTTTTTTTTTTTTTTTTTTTAAAGCCTCCCTCATGGGGCACTCAGCTTGCAGATGCTAAATGTCAATAGTTCCCCCAGCGATGGAGGCAGAAGGCAGAAAGGTTAGCCCTTTCACGCAGCTAATTGCCATCTGTAAATTAGAGCTATAAACACACCAGCCTTCCTCCTTCCCACCTCTCCCCTCACCCTGACCCTTTGTCTGGCTGAGGGGTCCCAGAGCTGGAACCAGCAATTGGGACTTCTCTGCAGTGGGAGGGAATCCTTTCCTACCCTCCTACAACCTGCTGTGGTTGGAAGAGGGAACTGTAGCCAACCTAGAAATGGCCACCTGTGAATTCCCAAGGTAGCAGGTCCCGGCATTCACTTTGAGTGTGTGTGGATTGAGGTGGAGTGACCATTTGGCTATCTACTTCCCCCTGTTTGAGGAGATGCCTGTTAAGCTTCCCCTGTAGAGTCTTTTAAGAAAAGAGGAGCCAGGATCCAAGATCATGGACCACAGGTCATTTAACCCCATCTCCCCCAGCTGTAACGCGGCTGTGCTAAGTGGGTGCTCCCAACAGAGCTGCTCTGACACCTGTGAAGGCTTTAGCACCATGGAGGGCCTAGCACACTCCCCAGGAGGTCGACAGGGGCTGGTGATTATGATCTGTGTGTCTGTGTTTGTGTGTGTAGGTGTCTGTGAGTGTGTGTGTGTGTGTGTGTATCTGATGGTCAGAGAACCTCTGGTATTATTCTGATGTGTGTGTGTGTGTGTGTGTGTGTGTGTGTGTGTGTGTGTGTGTGTGTGTGTCTGATGGTGAGAGAACCTCTGGTATTATTCCTCAGGCACCTTCCACAGTTTGTCTGAGGTGGGGTCTCTCCGGCTAGCCTCAGGGATGCTCCTGCCATCCTGCCATCAGAACCCAGGGCTTTGTGCATGACAGGCAAGTGCTCTGTCACTGACTTACTCAGCCTGTATACGTGTGTGTGTGTGTGTGTGTGTGTGTGTGTGTGTGTGTGTAAGCTCTGGGGATTGAATTCGTTTGTAAGGCAAGTGCTTTTCCAATTGAGTCATGCCACCGATCTGGTAGTTGGGATTTTATCTGCTGAGTCTGGTTCTGCCTGGAGCTCATGATTTTTCAAGTGATGTTTGCTTGTCCATCCAGGTTCCTCAGGGGCCAAGCCTTCTCCTCCCTGGTCACCACCTGCTGGGTCCCCAGCACAAACCAGTGCTGGGTGTCAGAAGACCACAGTGTTGGTCTGTGCTGTATTTCTTTGATCATCTGACTAAACTGAGCCAGGCCCATGAAGGCAAGACTGCCTGATCCTGTAATACCTTTAGACGGTACAACAACGGTTCTCACTTCCTGTAATGCTGGGACCCGTTAATACAGTGCTTCACATTCTCCAACCGTGAAATTATTTTGTTGCCACTTAACAGCTATAATTTTGCTCCTGCTATGAATTGTAATGTAAATATCTGATATGCCACCCCTGTGAAAGGGTCATTCGCCCTTCCAGAAGGGTCACGACCTACAAGTTAAGAACCGATACTGGAGAGACAAGTCTCCTCTTCCATGCAGGTCTTTGAACACCTCAGAGATGGACAACTTTCAGTCTCCCTTGGGGACATCATACAGTTACTGCATGATTGGGGGCCATAGGTGCAGCCTTGGTCCTCTCTACAGGCTCCCGGTGGCTCTACCTGGGCAGGTGGAAGAGGAATGCTTTTCCTAGGGCCCGTCAAGTCCCTTAGCCTCCTCCCAAGCTCAGGTGGTACTGTCTACTTCAGACCTCAATACTAGCCTACTAGAGGGTTGTTTAAGCCAAGAAGAACCCTCAGCCTGTAGGCCCGGGATGTTCGGCCATTTGGGCAGCCTGGCTGTCTCTCCGGCTTGCCCAGGCCCCCTGCCTGCTGTCAGTCCTTTGCTTCTCAGATTTCCAAACAGCTTATGGGCCATGAAAGGGGGCTTGAAATGGAGAGGATATGGAAAGAACCGAGTGAGGAGTCTCCTCTGGACACATAGATGGAGCAGGCAGTTCATGGTCATAAGACAGAAGTGGGCAGAGTTGATATGCAGAATTATGTGTACTCAGACCTTTAAGTCCATCCCAGGAAGAGGAGAGTCAGACCCATCTTCTGGATGAGGAAACTGAGGCTCAGACAAATAGCAGAAGCAGAAGCTTAGAAATGCCCGTGAGCTGGCTCAAGGTCTTAGGCTAGTGAAAGGCAGAGCTCAAATTCAAACCCACTTCTTGCTCTTGGGAACAAATCTCCTTTTCCTTCCACTTTGCTATAACCAGCTCCCCAACAACTTCTAAGTGCCTGATGCATACATAAGTGCTTTGCATCCTGTAAACCGCCACCCTGTCTACCCAAAGCAACACCCTTGTTAAGGACAAGGAAAGCAGGATTGGGAATGTAGCTCGGTTGGTACAGCACTTGCCTGGCATGCACAAGTTCCTAGGTTCCATCCCCAACACCACATAAACTAGCTATGGTGGTACATGCCTGGCATCTTAGCACAGGAGACTTAAGATAAGGGGACCAGAAGTTCAAGGTCATCCTGAACTACATAGTGAGTTTGAGGCTAGCCTGGACTACATTAGTGCTGCTAGAGTCAGTCCCTCTTTTTTTCTGCTCCATTGGAGGTGATATATGGCTTCTTCCTGCAGCCAGGACAAAGGCCATAGAAATGATGATACATATGGACAATTGGGTAGCTATCATCTCTTTTCACATGGTCAACCTGAGGCTGAGCAAAGAGCTCTCCTGGGTCAGAGAGAGCCATTGTTCAAGTATTTCAGGTTGTAGGGTAGGAAGGTTACCGATTTTTTTTTTTTTTTTTTTTTTTTTTTTTTTTTTTTTTTTTTTTTTTTGAGAGAGGGTTTCACTGTGTAGCTCTGGATGTCCTGGAACTTACTCTGTAGACCAAGCTGGCTCTCAAATTCAGACATCTGCCTCTGCCTCTGCCTCTGCCTCTGCCTCTGCCTCTGCCTCTGCCTCTGCCTCTGCCTCTGCCTCTGCCTCTGCCTCTGCCTCTGCCTCTGCCTCTGCCTCTGCCTCTGCCTCTGCCTCTGCCTCCTAAGCACTGGGACTAAAGGTGTGTGCCACCACTGCCCAGGTACAGATACTTGCTTGGAAAGTGCCTTAAGTGTGCCAGAAGGCCCCCTACCTTGATGACTCAGGGCCTGTAGGCACATGTCCTGTTGTCAACTGAAGCCTACTGTAGGCACATTCAGGAGGAGAAATAGGAGACCTCTCTTCTGCCTTGGCAGACCTAGGAGCCCAGAGAGCAAAGCCTCTAGACTCCAGTGCTGTGTGGATGAATGGGTGGGAGGGTAGAACAAGGAGGGATGGATGGAGGGAGGGATGGATGGATGGAGGATGGATGGAGGATGGATGGATGGATGGATGGATGGATGGAGGGATGGATGGAGGATGGGTGGAGGATGGGTGGATGAATGGATGGATGGAGGGGTGGATGGATGGAGGATAGATGGATGGAGGGATGGAGGGATGGAGGGATAGAGGATGGATGGATAGAGAGATGGATGGATGGATGGATGGAGGATGGGTGGATGGATGGATGGATGGATGGAGGGATGGATGGATGGATGGAGGATGGATGGATGGATGGATGGAGGGATGGATGGAGGGATGGAGGATGGATGGATGGAGGGATGGATAGATGGAGGGAGGGATGGAGGGAGGGATGAATAGAGGATGGATGGATGGAGGAATGGATGGAGGGATGGATAGATGGAGGATGGAGGGATGGAGGATGGAGGGATGGAGGGATGGATGGAGGATGGATGTGTAGATGGATGGATGGATGGAGGGAGGGAGGGATGGATGGAGGATGGATGGATAGAGGATGGATGGATGGAGGGATGGATGGAGGATGGATGGAAGATGGATGGATGTGTGGATGGATGGAGGATGGATGGAGGATGGATGGAGGATCGAGGGAGGGAGGGAGTGATGGATGGAGGGAGGGAGGGAGGGAGGGAGGGAAGGAAGGAGTGTGGGTCACTGCTCGGTCTGTTGTGCTACCCCTGCTTAGCTATTTATCTTCCAGAATACCCACCAGTGTTCTCTCAGGTGTGGATCACTCAGATCCCAGGCTAAGATTTGAGCATAGGTCCCAGTGACCGTGGAAATAAACCATCTTCCTCCCATAGCATCTTTCTGTGAGGTGTCTGTTACTTGGCCTGAGCTCCCAACTACAGAGGTTTTCTCTCCTTTCGCAGAGGAGCCCCCATATTGCAGCCTACCCAGGAAGTCCCTGCAAAGCGTTCTCCCACCCAGTCCTCACAGCACCCCACAGCTGCATTTTGTTTATTTCTCAAAATGATCATTGAAGAACAGTTTAAATACCACTATGCTTTACATAATGGTGAAGATATAACCTAGAAATATGTCACTGAGTGATTAGGGTAGACCAACTGAAGTGGCCATTATGTCATTTGGCAGTATAATCTCACAGGACCACTATTAAATATATAATTTGTTATTGGCCAAAGCACCTTTCTGTGGCATAGGTACAAACACAAACTCACACACTGAATCCCAGATTCAAATGTCAGCCTCTGTCTGCTTCTGTCTCATCTCCATCCCTCCCCTCCCCCACCACCCCACCACCCCTTTACCCCCCCCCCAACATCAGAGTGGTTTATCTATAAATGCCCCAGCATTTCTGTAAGCCTTCCTTCACAACTGGGGTCTTTGTCGTCCTCGGATCCCTGGGGCTCAGTTGACTAGAAGCTGGTCAGGATGTGTTTGTTGAGTGAATAAATAACTGAGCCTTATAGGATCATTAGAGGTTCCTGGTGCCTGCTCCTGGCCCCTAAAACAGCCCCTGTGGTCTGGCTTATCAGCAAGCCCAGACCCGCAGCCAGCCTTTCTGGATGGATGCTCCCTGAGTTGTCTATGTGAGACAACCTTTCCGGTACAGTAATCTGGGACTCTTTGGGCAGCTGATAAGGCCTTCTTCAACATGGCTTCTTTTGTGTCAACATCCCAAGGGCATAATTATGTTAGCTGTGCAAACACTCTGGCGAAGAGCTGCTGGACTGCATGTCCACTGGCACCAGTGTGGCCTGGCCCAGATGTCCCTCAGAAGCCCTGCCAGGATAGCAGATGGGGCCGGTTTAGAGCTGTCCTGCCCCAGGACACCCTGGACATCCCTGCTGGCCTGGCAGTGCTCATCTTGTCTGCATCTGATTCAGCCACTGGGCAGCAACCCTCACAGCACTGAGGCTCAGTGGCCTTACTGCTTAGAGACAGAGGGACAGTTTGATATGATCATTGGGTTGACCACCTACTGTTTACAGGCACCTACTGAAATCAGAGGGAAGAGAACCCAGGCCCAGCCTTAAAGCTGTCCCAACCTGCACGGACACAAAGAAAGCTTCGGAAAAAGTTCAGTTAAACAGCCCAGAACTGAGGTCTGTGAGCTGCGTGCTTTTCACCTTTTTTCTTTGATTTCTCTTTCTTTCTTTCTTTCTTTCTTTCTTTCTTTCTTTCTTTCTTCCTTTCTTTCTGAAAACCTCATTTGATATTTCTAATGAAGCCATGTGTCACTTCAAAGCAAGCATGTATACCCAGAAACTTGCCATTAGGTGAGTTTGTTGTGTGAGCCCTGGAGGGACTCACACAGACTCTGGCACGCCTCTGAGACCTCTTTTTCTTTTGGTCTCCCATCAGCTCTCAAGAAATGGGGATGACCCTTAGTGTGGGACATCCTCCTCCAGGCTGAACTGTGTCCCTCGGAAAAGATAGGCTGGAGAACCCAGGATGTGACTCAGGAGGTAGAGTCTGTCCTTGCCGTACAAAGCCCTGGTGGGTGGCACATGCCATAATCCCAGCACCTGGAAAGGTGGAGGCAGGAGGAGCCAAAGTCTAGGGTCCTCCTGGGTCACATGAGACTTGCCTCAATAAATGAAGGAACAAAGGGAGGAAGAAAGGGAAGGAGGGAGAGGGAGAGGGGAACAGGGAGGGGGAGGGGGAGGGGGAGGGGAGGGGGAGGGGGAGGGGGAGGGAGAGGGAGAGGGAGAGGGAGAGGGAGAGGGAGAGGGAGAGGGAGAGGGAGAGGGAGAGGGAGAGGGAGAGGGAGAGGGAGAGGGAGAGGGAGAGGGAGAGGGAGAGGGAAGGAATTCTTCGCTCCATCCCTCATCCCTCCCAATATGATTTTATTTGGACATGGATTCTATGTGTGTGCGTTCAGCGGCCAGAGGCGTACATCAGCTAGATTCCTCAGTTGCTTTCCTTTTTTTTTGTTTGTTTGTTTTTTCTATATTGCATTTACCTATTTTATGGGGCACAGGGTACATGCATTCCTAACGTGCCTCCGGAGGTCAGAGGACAGCCTGCACTAGCCTCTCCTCTTCCTCCACCATGCGTGTCCTGGGTGTTGAACTCAGATGATAAGCCTTGGTGGCAAGGGTGGCAAGGGCTTTAACCCACCGAGCTATCTCTCCTGTCCCTCCACGCTTGTCTGTTGAGCTGGGGTCTCTCACTGCACCTGGAGCTCAGTAACTGACAAGACCAGTGGCCGGCGGAATTCATCTCACTTGAGAGTACACGTGGCCCTGCGTCAAGCTCTGTACACGAGTGCTGGGAACCATAATTCAGGTCCTCATTCCTGCACAGCAAGCACTTTATCCACCGAGCCACCCCCGCAGCCCCCAGAAGTAGGGGCTTTGCAGACACAATTAGTTTGATTAAGATGAGGTCATCCTGAAACACCTCATCCAACATGGCCGCCGTCTGCCTGAGAAGATGCCCGTGGAAGGGCAGCTGTAGACGGGGACTGGAGTTAACGGGTGCAGCTCAGGAAGGGCAACAGCCGCCAGCAAAGTGCCAGGAACCAGGAAGCACAAAGGGGCTCAGACAGGTTATAGAGGGAGCATTGCAGACACCTTATTGCAGAGCCTGCAGGCTCCAGTTCCACAGAAAATGACTTTCTGCTGTCTTAAGATACCTGTTTAGGGACAGCTGTCCCAGCAGCCTGAGAAAACTAGACACACACGCACACACACACACACACACACACACACACACGCACGCACGCACACGCACACACACACACGCACACACGCACACACGCACCAATGCTGAGCTCTGTAGAAAACCTGCTCCCAGGGCTTCATGGGAGCCTTTCTTTGTGTAGCTCCGACTCCTGCTCTGGCCACATACCCTGAGTGACTAGGTCTATGTATCTGTCCCTTAACTAACTCCTGTCCTCAGAAAAATTTCTCTGGGGCAAGAGGGGACTCTGATTTTTGAGAGCATGGACCCTTCCCACTGTGGTTTGGATCCCAACCCTGCTTCCTCCCTACTGTGTGATCTTGGGCAAGGAACTAAACTACTCAATACCTCTGCTCTCGCCTGTGAAAGGGTAGCGGATAGTTCTTAACGCATCCCGTGGTTAGAAGGCTTCAGGAAGTGAATGCAAGCTGGACGTGGGCATATTTTCTTCAGTAAATGATCAGCTAGCCATCATTTTAGATTTCGTGAGTCCCGTGTGAGGTTTCCATGGAAATGACTGCACCCTCCCATTGTAGACAGAGTACAAAGAGAGGGCATGCATGGCTGTGAAGCAAGAAAGTTTTATTTACAGAAACAAGGGGCAGCAGATATGATCTCCAGCTGAGGTCTGCCACCCTTTGAATACCAGGACCTCGCTGAACTTGTGATATGAAGCAGCCTTGGTGTTTAGGGCTATGCCTGTGTGGCCTCTTCCAGAGGCCAGTGTGTTCCTTCGATCGCCCTCATGGGAACCCTTGGAGATGGGGGAGGGAATCCCTCTATACAGACTAGAAAAGGGAGACCCACGGGAGCTTCTTGCTTCATGCTGGAGGGAACCAGAAGCAAAAGATTGTGTGAGCTCCTTCACTGTCCTGCTCAAAGAGGGCTTAACCCCATCCCCCCATCTCTGTGTAATAGGACATAGAAGCATGTAGACCCACAGGGAAAACTGAAGACATAGTTGTCCCAGGGTCAGCCCGCCTCTCGAGAAACAGGAATAACTGTCCTGCTTCTCTCAAAGCGTGGCTGTCTGTCCCACGTGGCTGTCTGTCTGTCCCACGTAGCCCTTCATGGAGTCTGGCTTGTTTGCATGGACATACTGACTCCCCCCCCCCCAAAAAAAAAAAACCAAAACAGGATCAAAGATACAATCTCCACTGTACAATCAAAGATGGGACCTCCACTGGCCTAAAAGGACCCCATTATGAAGCCTGTAGAAAGTGGCCCTCTATGTGGACAGGACCCTGTGCTAGCGTGTCCAGTGTCAAGCTAAAGTCCCGCTAGGTTTCAGCTCTGGTTCTCCCTTTGGCCCGGTACCTGGATCATTACTCAACTAGCATAGCCATCCACGGTATTTGTGTGCCCAGGAACTTAAGTCTAGAAGGGACTTCAGGTCTGGAAATGATCAGAGCTGTGACGTAAGTGGTCCAAAAGAATAGAATGTTCTAGAAAGACCTTGACCCCTCCTCTCTACCTGCCAGCTTCAGACTTTCCACCAGGAGCTGCTGCCTCTGCCCACATAATCAGCCCCTGGCCTGGACCCTTTTCCCCACTCCCACTACAGAGCAACCCCCTCTGCTCACAGGGCTTGGAAGGCCCCACCTGGAGCACGAGGGCACACTTCTGTGTGAAGTACACTTCCTGCTGAATTTGCATTCATGAGTGCCATTAAGAGATAATTAGTGTGTGTGGAGAGGGAAGAGACTGAATGCATCAGAGAAACATCTGGAATGGTTTACAGTGCTGATGAAGAGCCACTTTGAAGTGAGTGTCTTGTTTTCTGCAGTCAACACCCCCACCCCCACCCCCACCCACCCACACGCACATGCCACTGATGTGCACACCAATGACACCGGATTCCAGCCCCAGTGACCCATCTGTAACCTGCACCTCACCTAGAAAACCCTTCCCAGATGTCCCAGCTACTCTCTGGATTGCTGAATCACGAGCCTTGGCATTTATCCACCCCCTGCATGCCTTAGCCTTGATGACTTTCGGCTGTCCCCTTCACTTCCCCCACCTCCCACCCATATCCCCTATTATTCTTTGGAGAGAGCCACTGATGCTGTCTCCACCTGCCCAGCCCAGAGGTGTCCGCAGGTGTCCCAGCCTGCCCCTAACAACAGCACCAGACTCCTGGATGCTGTAGTTTCACAAAGAACAAGGCTAGGGTTACTTCCCCACTGTATGGGAACAGAATGGGAAAAACTAGCCTGTCTTTCATCTGTGAGAGGAGAAATGAGGACAGAGGCATGTCACAGACATAGGGAGTCCTTCCTTTTTACCTCCTTCTTGTTCCCTGGATCAGGAGACACTCACTAGGCTATGGGCTCCATAGGTCTGAGATGGGCTGGGCTAAAGCTTGGCAACTTTGCCTCTCCAACAAGCTCCCAGGAGTGATCTGTTCCTGTCAGTGCTGCTGATAGCCCCCCAGGGTGGAGGGCTACGCTTCTGCCTTGCCAGCAGGGGTATGTGCCTTAGGTGGGTTGTTCAGCCCACAGGTTTCAAAGGGTTAAACCCTTCTGCTCTTTCTCTTCTGGATCCAGGTGCCACTCAGGTGGGACACGTGCCAGCAAGATCCAGGTGATTAGATTAGTAAGCTTGGCTCTTTCCCTGTCTTCTGTTCTGAGAAACAGCATCCGATACAAGGGCGATCTCAGGACTTGGAGGCAGACCAGACCAGCTTGGCATCTGCCCCATATGTGTGACTTTGAGCTGTCCAGAGCTATAACTGATGCAGAGGTGATCTGTCCTGCCTGGGCTTCAGTTTCTCCATCTGTGAAATAGAGACAGTGATCACCCTGGTACATCGTACACATACCCACACCACCACTGCGCCTTGTATTTGTGAGAGGTATTGACAACAGCGTGTTCAGTCTCCCTGAGTGGAAGAAGAGGAAAGGGCGGGAAATGCAGGCAGATGGCACAAAGGTGAACTGGCTTGAGTCCCAGCAAGGACTTGGGAAGTCATTTGATTTCACGGTGTTTGTTTATTATCTATATATTATAGTACTGGGGAACAAACCAGGCCTTGTGCCTGCCAGGCAAGTACTCTACCACTGAGCTACACCCGTAGCCTAACATCCCCCCATTATACAGAGGAGAAAACTAAGGCTCAGAGGCTGAGAAGTTTTCTGTTTACATGTCTCTGCTCAGAACTCTCCGCTCCTCTGCCTCCCTGTCACCCCATCGTTAATAGAACACCAGGTGTGCGCCCTGTGTCATCCCTGACCTCTCTCCGGAAGCTCCCATTATGAATCTTATTAATTACTCCTCCCTCTGCTCCCCTGATTTTGTGCTTGTCTCTTTTCTGCCTCTCCCAGCCACGACTGAAGTTTTATTAGGCCTACTGAAGTTTTATTAGGTCTACGACTGCTTTGCTAAGTGCCACCATTAGCTGATAATAAAGCTGGTTCTCTGGGTGTTGCAACCTGTTTCTACAGTTTCCTGTTAGTCTGTGGCCCTCAGGATGGAAGGCTGGGGCATTGAGGACAGGGTCCCTCCATCCTTATGGCTCTGGGAAAGGGGCCTCAGGGTGGGCCATTGGAAGGCCACCAGGGTGCAGGAGACAGCAAGCTTCTGCCTCAGAACACACCTTCCATTGATGAGGAAGATGGTTTAGGGAAACTCTAGTCTAGTGGGGAAACTGAGGGCTCCCAGACTGATGGAAGAGACCTCAAAGAAGACAGAAATTTTCTAGGCTGTGCATGTGCATATATACTAATGTGTAGGTGCGTGTGTGTGTGTGTGTGTGTGTGTGTGTGTGTGTGTGTGTGTGCAGGTGCACATATTCTTGTAGAAGATAGAGGTGAACATCTGGTAACTTCCTCAGTTACTCTCCGCCTTATTTTTTGAGATAGGATTGAACCTGGAGCTCGCGAGTCAGTCTGACTGACTTGTGAGGAGGAGGGATGGTCTGCCTTCCCAGCGCTGGGATAATAAACATACACCAACATCCTTGGCTTTTTAACATGGATCCTGGGGTATTGAACAGAGGTCCTCATAATTATGTGGTAACCTCTTGGCCAACTGAGCCATGGCCTCTGTAGTGTAACCGCTGTAGAACACTGTAAGTGTACCTGTAAGGAATTGTCTGAGGTCCTTGTGTATGGTGATTGTTTTATTCTCACATCAATCCAGTAACAAAGTGGCCGTTCTTATCCCTGTGAGGCAGCTGGGAAAACTGAGGCACCAAAAGATGGTATCACCTCCTGAAGCTATCAGCGGTGCTTGGATAGGAAAACTGGTGGTTGACTTTGGCAGACAGTGGGTTAATTTATTCCCTGGCTATAGAAGGTGTTCAATAAACTGGTTCACTGCAAGGATGAGAAATACAAACCTTCCTTGGATTTGGCGGGTGCAGGGAGGAGGATTCAACTGGAGAGACTGTCTCCGCTGACTTCCGGGCCCCATGTGGGCCTGACGAGAACCTGGAGCTGCCTTCTCAGCCAACTGCACACAGCTTAATAGGCCATGAAATGTTACCAGCGTGGAGTTCAGCAAAATAGCTTGGGTTATTGCTGGCAGCAGTAGCAGACTGCCCTGGCAAACTGTCCCTGCATTTCCCTCCTGGAGTCCCTGGGGCATGGGAGGATGCTCAGGAAGACAGGGAAGAGGAGAAGGCAAGAGGACAGAAGGCAAGGAGGTCCTGAAGGGAAGACAGGGACATTGGTAGGGCCCATCTGAGGTACCTAGTATGGAACCCCTGACCCTGTGAAGGGATGAACAAGCACTTGGGAGGCAGCATTGAGCCCCATGCTGCACTCAGCTTGTGGGGAAGTGGGGTCACTCCCCAGACATCACTTACTGAATCACGTTTCTCTCCAACTTCTTCCCTGGGGCTTGTCTTTAGATAGGAGATGTGGACTTGGAAGATGAAGTGATACAGGAACCCATGTTTGCGTTTGCGGGTGCATCTGTCACTAAGCATGATGACCCGAGTTTGATCACTGGAACCTAAATGAGTAGAAGGAGAGAATCCACTCCCGCGAGTCATTCTCTACATGTCACAGCCTATGTGTGTGCTTAGGTGGACACACATGAACGTATAAAATAGAAAGAATAAGAAAGGTCTGGATGTGGGATGGACCCCTTTAATCCCAGCTGAGGCCAGTGGGCCTTTGTGAATTTGAGAACAGCCCGAGCAACATAGTGAGACCCCCACGCCCCATGTCAAAAAAAAAAAAAAGACTAAGAGTAAAACAAGTGCTAGCTGTAGCACTGTGTGACAGAAACCCTGGAGGTCACATCTCTGTCCACTGGATGGGACACATTCAACCTGTGGAACACTGTGTAAATGAGGGAAGGATTCCCCCCGAGCCAAGGGGGAGAGAAGCAATCCCATTTTTGATATTTGCACATAGATGTTCCTTTGGGAGTCATCCCAGGACAGAGAGAGGGGCCAGCAATCAGAAAAGGGGCCTTTGTGGGCAGGGCTCTGCCCTGAGTGTCTGGGGCTCAGGCCAGAGGCCATGACTGTAAGATATGGTCTTGGAAAGTAGGAACTATATGGTTGTCTTTGACTCCTGTCCCCTTCTAAGGGAGCCTTGTCACCAAGGACACTCATTTCTTGCCTTGACAGCAGTACTTCAATAGACTTCGACAGCTGGGACACAGAGAAAAAAACTCCTAAAGGATGAAGGCAGAGATGCTGTGGGGGCTGCCCCAGGTCCCCCAGGCTGTGCTGAGAGGTCAGCTGAGGGACAGGTTACAGAGTACAGAAAGCATCTTCCCCAGGTTCCATGCCCACATGCTGTCTCCAAACACAGAGGACTTTCATTCTGTTCAAGGTGGGGATGCACACAGTAGAACAGAAAGGCCATTGTGACAATGTCACAGGTCACATTTGGAGACCAGGTATCTGCAGGAAGACCACAAAGGAGGAGCTGAAGCCCCCGTGTGGCTGCACATGATGTGTCTGTCTGTTTGATGTGGAAGAAGGTGTGTGTGCAGCATTGCAACACTGCTTTCTGTGTGTTGAAGAGTCTTCATCAGGGCCGGAGAGATGGCTCATTAGTTAAGAGCTCTTGCAGAGGATCTGGGGGTGGGGTGGGGGGGTGGGGGGAGGGGGCGCCAGGGGTTGAGCAGAGTTCAGTTCCCAGAACCTACATGGTAGTTTGCAACTGCCTATAATGCCCATTCCAGAGGATCTGTTGACCTCCTCTGGTCTCTGTAAGCACTGCATACACATGGTGCACATACATACATGCAGGCAAAAACACTCAAGATAGATAGATAGATAGATAGATACACACAAGATAGATAGATAGATAGATAGATAGATAGATAGATAGATGATAGATACACACAAGATAGATAGATAGATAGATAGATAGATAGATAGATAGATAGATAGATAGATAGATACATTTGTTTTTTTAAAGATACTTCATCATAGATACTAGGGAGAGGCATATATATAGAAGGACTTCAACAGGAACCACTTGAAAGTCAAGTAAGATTTGGTTGCACAAAGGAGGAAATAGGGTCTTCTAGGTGAGGGGACCTTGAAAGCAAAAGCCAAGAGGTGGGACTGGGCCAAGAGGCCAGCCTGCTACAGCTCAGTGGCTGTGCTGAGGAAATGAAAGTTAGCCAGGCCAGGTGACACATTGCCCCATGTAGAAGGGCATACTGCGTTGTTGAACATGACAGGGATATCAGAGTGTCAGCAGCAGGCTGGTGATCCTGCACATACTAATATCAGAAGAGATCATAATAACATGGTAGCTATCAGATAGGTATCACACTATGACCGGAACTGTCCTGTGCTGTCCCATTTGCTCCGTGCCCATTTACACTGCACATGACACATTTTACACATTTACACATTTGGAGACTGGAGTGCAGGGAAGATGGACAATTACCCGAGATCACATGCTTAGTTGAGGGCAGACCGTGGGCCGGAGTCAAAGTCAGCTGCATGCCCAGATCAGCTTCTCCACCACTGCCCTTCAGCTCCGTGCTTCAGGTCACTTATGGAGGCTCTTCTCCACACTCCACTCCCTCTCAGTTCCTGGGTAAGGGCAGCACTTCCTTTGGATGGCAACACCTTCCCCTGCACTCACCTCTAATATGGTGGAGTGTTCTGGGTACCCAGCTTGGCCTCAGTGGGGCTAAGGCTGGAGACCAGGAGCTGATGCTGGTTACTGTCCACCCAGGCCCCACTAAAGCAACAGGTATACTTGTTCAAGACTGTATCTCATAGAGAGAAACTGGACAGAACAGGAAAGGTCCCTGCTGTGCCCAAACAGCAGAGCACCCCACTGAAGGACACTAACTAACAAGAGTCATGTATTAGTTCAAAGGGACCAAGAACAAAGGTGAAGAAAGCAAGGGCCGGTACACTGCAGTAAGACTGGGGACCCATGAAGACACTGCAGAATGCCATCACTTTGAGGTTGGTCCTGATGCTGCAGGAATTGCAGTCAGCCAGTGCATCCAGCCTTCCTCCATTAGGACAAAGTGTCTGCTGTTCCCACATCCAGCTGCTCATCCTACTGGTTTGGGTTTGGGGATAGACCTGCTGGTACAAGTATCTCAGTCCTACAAACCAGCACGTGAGCCTGTTAGCTTTCTATTGAATTTTTAGAAATCAGAGCCTAGGTCAGGCCCTCAGGCCCAGCCTTAGGCCCAGGCATGTGATGCTCATTCAGTAGTGATGAATATTTCTCATGGAAGTCGTTGAGCAGTGTGGGGTGTGGGGGGGCTTCTGTGCTAAGAATCGAACACTTTCCCTAAGTAGCATGGTGCACTGGGGGATGAGTCACAGATGAGGAAAATAGAGCTATGATGTACACACAGGGGCTGTAATGGAGGTGTGGTTTATGGTATGTATTGTGTGTGTTGTTTGCGTAGCGTGAGTTGGTTAGAGGTGGGACGTTTACTTGGATATGTTTTATATACGTGACATGCATGTGGCATTGGGACTACAGTCCCTCCTATGGCGTGTCCCCAGTATGTGGATCACAGACAGCACAGAGTATATACATGGGAAGGATTCCGTCTGAGTGTGCTCAGCCCGAAGGACTTTGTCACTGTCAGAGCAATAGATTCTGGGTATCCCCATGACACCAGGGAGAATTATGGCCTCACTTAGCCTTACCATAACATTGGTTGCAGGGAGGACAGGTGAAAAATGTCCCTGGGAATAGAGGAAAGGAATCTGACTGGCTCAGCAGAGGACGAGCCGTGGCTGCTGTGATACCAAAGAATACCTGATTAAAACAGAAACTCTCGAAGGTCCTGTGGAGGGAATGGACAGTTTGCCCTGGAAGGATCTAGAAAGAAGAGACATGGTCCTCAGAAGTAGTAGAAGTTAGTGGAGACAGGCATGAAGAAGCAGGCTGGGGGAAGAAAGGGAGGCATGAGGCTCTTAAGACAGCCTGTGGGAGCTGGGATGTAGGTTACAGGTGGCCAAGGGCACACCAAGAACACTTCCTGTCACCTCTGTGCCTGGGCTCCCCAGGAAAAAGATATCCCCACCCCCTTACCCCACAACTCCTCAGCCACAGACTCAGCATTCCTGTCTGCTTTTCCTATAAAGTGACTGTATTCCAACTGGGACACTTCTGAGATTAAAGAGAACTATTAATAATTATGCCAGGACAGCAGGTACAAACTGGGACTGTGTCAGGTCTGGGTAGAATGTCCCAAGGCTTGGAGGACAGGGGTGGGGGTAGAAGGGACAGCTTTTCTGTGACCAGGCTTAGCCTGGCAGAGAGAACCTTGACCTCATGCCCATGGTCTCTGAAGCCTTGCCTGCTCAGCTTCCAGGAGACTCAGAGAAGCACACCTTCCTGCAAATATAACCAGGGTAAGTAAGAGAAACCCTACCCCAAAGCAGGACGGTCCTGTTGGCATGTCTTCCCTCTTTTAAGGTTCAGCTCTACCCACAATTCCACTGTGTGTTCTGACCACAGGGAATCTTGCCAGGATTTTCTAGATAGAGACAGAAACAGATCCAAGTTCCCCAGATAAAACTCTTCTCCCCACCCCCACACCTTGTATTTATCTGACATACATTTATTATTATCTGGCTTCTTAACTCCTGCACTGTGTGAGTGGCATTACACCAATATTACAGGAAAAGGCTTAAAAATAAAAATAAGTCACCTTGGGTTCAACCACCCTAGAAAGATAATTAATTTCATTTTTTTTTTTTTTGCAAAGTCCCTTCTGATTCTTGTCAGCCTGCCTATGTTTTCATTCCATTGTTATAATGTGTGCATAATTTTGCATTCTGGGTCTTTCATTTCACATTTTTATCATAAGCCTTTCTCCATGAAACATAGTTTTCATCAATATTTTAAATGGCTGCATAATAGTTTGTTGAGTTCGTATACCATAATTTACTTAAACAATTCCCCTACGGTTGAACATTTAGGTTGCCCCACACTTGGGGCTATTACGGGTGACGTGGCGGCAAACATCACCGTGCATCGGAATGCTGGCTACTCCTGTGAATGGCTCCATTGGACGGGGTGTCTCGATGGGGATTACTGGGTCAAAGTAAATGAGTGTTTTTATAACCCTGGATGCACTGCTTTCCAAAACAATCATCCCAGTTTTCACCGCCATCAGTAATGGTATACCGGCTCCCCATGTGCGATTGTCAATGGTGCCTCTTATTGTTCTTTCCCCCCCCCCCCGCAATTGCTAATTTAGGAGGTGTGAAATGGGACCTGCTATGATGATTTAATTTACATTTATTGGTCTCCTAGCAAGGACAGATTTTTTTTGTGTGTTATAAAAGACTCTCTCTGTGTGCTAATGTGTTCGTGCATGTGCGAGCGTGTATTCACATGTGCGTGCAGGCATATGTGCACATATGTGTGTGCACATGAGCCTAGAGGCAATATCAGATATTTCACTCGGTTCCTTTCCACATTAATATTTCAAGACAAGATCTCTCAATGAGCCTAAAAATCACCAGGTGGGCGGGGCTGGCTGGCCAGTGAGCTCCTGGGATCTGCCTTTTGTTTTTGTTTTGTTTTTTTTTTTTTTAAATGTGCACTGATGTTTTTGCCTGTATGCGAGTCTGTGTGAGGGTACCAGATCCCCTGGGATTGGAGTTACAGACAGTTGTGAGCTGCCATGTGGGTGTTAGGAATCGAACCCAAGTCCTTTGGAAGAGCAGCTCTTAACTGCTGAGCTATCTCTCCGGCCCAGTTCTGCCTAACTTTACCATCCTCTACCTAGCACTGGGATTGCTGGCATGCACCTCTATACCTGGCTTTTTATAAGGGCACTGGGGATCCAAATTCAGGTCCTTGACCTTGTATAACAAGCACTTCATCAACTGAGCATCTCCCCAGCCCCATAAAGGATTTGTATTAGATCCTTACTCTTTGGGCTACAGGGATGGTAAGGAATGGGCCCCCTGCCTTCAGCGAGCTCACTGTTCAGTGCAGAAGAGAAGACTGGATAAAGTAGGAGCCATCCTTCTGGATCCAGTGCTGTTGAGATGCCCCTGAAAGGAGAGGTGAGCTTTGGACTCAAAAAGAGAAGAGCCTGCCTTGTACAGGTTTGGGATAGAGAAGGGAATGGACAAGATGGCCGGGGACCTGGATGGAGGATAGACAGAGAACCAGCTGCAAAGTGACTCCGCTAATAGCAGGGTGGGAATACTGCCAGGTGAGGGGCTCCCAGATTTAGCCCATCTTCTGAGGGATGGTGGGTAGCACAGGCTAGCTAGACATGGACCCTGTTAGGGACTCTGGGAAGTTGTTAGCAGAAGCTCTGCCTACTCTAAACTCCTGAATCAGATCTTGTGTTTTACAACACCCACCCAGGTGACTCTCACCCACAACAGAGTTCAGGTGCCTCTATCCAGAGTGGATAGCTGGCTACACAGTAGAGTCATCTGCATATCTTGGAGGGAAAGCCCCCTCTAAGGCCACACCCCTAGAAGTCACCCCAAGATCTGGGGCTGGGAGTCAGCAGAGATGTTTTTAGTTCCTTGAGTGACTCAGACACAGCCACTGTTCCAGGCTATCCCAACCTACACTGGCCAGGCCTAATTCTTCTGACTGCCCTGTGCTTTTTCCAAAGCAGACAGTGAGACTGGGAAATTATCATTTCCCAAGAACTAGACAGTATGGTGGTGGCTGCCTCTAAGATCAGAACTTGGAAGGTAGGGGAAAGAGGATTATCGATTCAAGGCTTTAAGGCCAATCTCTTTTAAAAGAAGAAAGGAGGAAGAGGAGGAGGAAGAAGAGGAGGAGGAGGAGGAAGAGGAAGAAGAGGAGGAGGAGAAGGAAGAAACACACTAGTGATGTAGCTAGTTGATAGAGTGCTTGCTTAACATGCATCAGGTCCTGGGTTTTATCCTCAGCACTGTACTTGCCTGGAATCCCAGCACTGAGGAAGATTCGAAGTTCAAGGTCATCCTTAGCTACATACCAAGTTTGAGGCTAGCCTGAGTTACTAAGACTCTCTGGAAAAAGAAGAAGAAATGGGGAGGAGGAGGAGGTGGAGGAAGAGGAGGAGGAAGAGGAGGAGGAGATGAAGACGAAGACGACGACGAAGAAGACGACGACGAAGAAGAAGAAGAAGAAGAAGAAGAAGAAGAAGAAGAAGAAGAAGAAGAAGAAGAAGAAGAAGAAGAAGAAGAAGAAGAAAATAGGGCCCCCAGAACCTGGGAAGCAAGTGCCTACTTATTAGTTGAAATTCACAAAAACTTAGGTCTGCAGGCCTAGCCTCCATATCCAAGACCTTGCAGGATCTGTAGGCAGAGGCACAGAAGGAGAGATCTTTAGTTGAAATTCACAAAAACTTAGGTCTGCAGGCCTAGCCTCCATATCCGAGACCTTGCAGGATCTGTAGGCAGAGGCACAGAAGGAGAGATCACAAAGACTCACTCGGCACAGCAGGCCTAAACCTTGGGGCAGCTTTCCTCTTAACCTCACCTGATAGATTAAGCTATCGAGGCTTGGAAATATTTAGGTTTTAGCTGGTGGTCATTTAGGCTGGTCAGAGCTGACCACATCATGTCCCCCTTGTCTTCAGAGTAAGGAAGACAACATTGAGCCCTTGCACATAAGCTCTTCCCCAGCCTACGCTTCTGGTCTCTTCCTAGCTCTGCAGTGGCCATGCTCCAGCAAGCCTTTCAGAGAGCCAAGCGAGAATAGACCAGAAGAATTCCCCGACCCAGGTATAGGCATGGGACCAGCTCCTCCTGAAATGGCTGCAGGCAGCCAGATGTGAGGCAGGGAGAGAGAGCATGCACGCACACGTGTTGGAGGTGCACGCTCCGGTTTTGGGCGGCAGCCCAAGTTTTGCATCTCCTTGCTGGAAGAGAGAGTTCAATTTGGCTGCAGTACAAAATCCCCAGTCACTAAACTGCCATCTTCATTTAGTTAACGCTCTTTCTGGGCAGACCTGGCTGGGATTCATCTTCATTATCCAGCGAGGGGCTCACTCCAGGCCGGGCTTTGATCTCAGAGCAGCAGAAAATTGCCTCTTGCAGATGATTTCCCCTGAAGACCATTAGCGGGGCTGGTAGGAGGCTGAGTGCCAGGGAGGAGCTTCGGACAGTCCACTACCAACACAGGCCTCTCTCCATCCATACCAATGCCCAAGCTTCCTCTCTCCAGCCCCAGCTTGCCTCTGGCCTTTAAGCTAGACAGGACTGAAATCCTGACATCTTTGTCCTGCTGTCCCCATAGGGCCCCTGGCCACACAGCCCTCATAACTAGAACTCTTAAAACAGTCTACAAAGTCCTTCCACGTTTCAACTTTACAAACTCCAGAGCCAAGGCTAGGATGTAGCTCAGCTGGAGGAGTGTCTGCTTAGCTTGCATAAAAGCATGGGCTTGGGCCCCAGCCCCACATAAGCTGGTGGGTGCATAACTATATTCCCAGAATTTGGGAGGTGGACGAAGCAAGACCAGAAGTTCAAGGTCATCCTCAGCTACATAGCAACTTTAAGCCTGGGCTGCATGAGACTCTGTTTTTTAAAAAGAACTCTCAGAAACCAGACCCACCAAGGGAATAGATCCTGGCTCAGTATGCTCGCACCATGAGCTTGGTTTCCGTATCTACAAAATGGGGAGAGAACACCACTCTTGGAATTATCCTGTGTATAATATCCATCAAAGGCCGCTGCAGTCAGTGCCAGTCACCAGGAATCCTTCATCCAGACAAGCCCTGGTTGTTGTAAACAGGGACCCTGAGGCCCATGGAGGCATCTTGGTCAGTGACTTTGAGAGAATCATTTCCTTCCAAGCCTGGGTCCTCTGCAGGGAGCGCCTGCCACCCTAGGCCTGCTCAGCGTCCTCCGTCCTCCGGTAGGCTCATGTCTGGCAGGTTCAGGACTGCAGGGCTGACTACAGGCTCAGAATTATGGAGATGGCCAGGCTGCCTTTAGCAGGAAGTGCTTTGGGCTGTCTTGTTCCTCAAAGCAGCAGGGCAGTAAGCAGAGACTTGGCTGGAGCCATGGTGGTGGTTGACATTCCCCCTGAGGTTGGCTTGTGCTTTAGGACCTCACACACCTCTGGGTCAGCAAGATTTCCCAAGATGGCCTAACTCTGCTCCAAGCTCTTTTAGAATCAAAGGTGCTCTGCCCTAAGGTTTGGTTTTCTCCTCCAGTCCCCCAAATCCTATGCTCCTGCCCCAGCATCTCAGTGATGACAACCCTCACCACTTTCCAAGTCTGCAAGCCACCCCCCACAGGCCAGCCTCTTCTTGGCCATCTGCCCAGCCTCAGGCCTTTCTCCATAGGGCATGCCCCAAGCTGTTTTTAATCCCTTGTGATTGGCACTCTCTCGCCACTCAGGGTAAGGACATTTGGTCTTTGCAACTGGCACTTTTCTGCTATTATCCGCCCATGGCGACAGGGTCTGTAATCCAGCCTATTCATCTTTTCTTCCTCTGCACACGCTCCTGGGCAGTCAGACCCCACTTGGGTTTGTGTGAACGGTGCAGCCAGCAAAGACAGAGGAGCCTTTTCACAGCTGGGCTGCAGGTCTTTGAGAAGCTTATCCGTTCAGAAAGGCCAGCTCGGAAGGATGCAGAAACTGCTTCATGAACCCAAACAAATGCCTTGTGTTTCCCCAGCATGGCTTCTTGGCCGACTTCCTTGCACCTGACCACCCATTAATCTGCCTTTTAACTGGATCGGCATGTGTCCCAGGCACATGGTTACTGTCTCCAGCCCCAGCTGGGCCACCTCCAAACCGGGTCACCCTGCAGGGCCATGTTTAATGTTCTGAGATACAGCCCTGTTTCTTTGAGGGAGGATCCAGCCTCAGGCCCTGAGTTGACAGGCAGTCTACAAAAGCCTTGGACTCTGAGAAAATAGCTGCTGTGGGTGTCCAGAGGATGGCCAAAGGATAGGGCTTCCATGAAAGATTTTTGGAAAGCCTAGAATTGGACCTAGAATTTCAAATGGAAGATCTTAGCTTGGAGTCTGTACATAGTAGGACATTAATACAGTTCTGTGCGTGCGTGCGTGCGTGCGTGCGTGTGTGTGTGTGTGTGTGTGTGTGTGTGTGTGTGTGTTATATATGTGTGCATGAGCATTTTGGTGGGAATAGTCCATAGCTTCTATGAGAGTCATAAAAATGTCTGGGACTTACTGTGTGGTCACAGCAGAGCAGAGTGTTCATGCTTTGCGTATTGCAATGTGATATTTCCTACAAACGTTTTCAGCCGCGTTTATAGCCATCCTAGGACACCCAGGGTTCATGAGCTGCAGTTTAGACATGCCCGCTGGAACATCAGTCAGGAATTCTGGGGTCATCCAGGCCAAGCCTCTCAGTTGGTAAGACCAGGCCTGATAGTAACAGCTTGCCTTAATGTGGTGGTTTGAATGAACACGGCCCCCATAGGCTCGTAGATTTAAGTGTTTGGTCTGCGTTGGTGCCTTGCTGGAGGAGATGTGTCACCGGCTTTGAGGTTTCAAAGGCTTGAGCTGTTCTTGCCGCTCTCAGAGTAGTCTCTCTACCTCCTGGATCAAGATGTGAGCTCTCACTCTTCCTGCTGCCATGCCTTACTCCGACACTGTGGACTCTAACCACAGCCCAAGTCTTTCCTTTACTAAGTTGTCGTGGTCAGTGTTTCGTCACAGCATCACAAAAGTAACTGATATGCTTAGCTTACCTGGACCTTATAGAACAGCCATCAGAGCCCAGGCTAGCCCTGGCTGCTGGCCCCATACAGCCCAATCCTGCCTATGAAAAGAACTCAGCTAACTGTGGCCCAGGGCCAGGATGATGCTCTCCCATTGCTGGGCTTGTTTTCATATCTAACTCTGATTTGTCCCTGATCCCAGACCTTATCAGAGCCCCCAGCCACTTTGCCACCAGACTTAGCTTCCTCGTTTGACTTGTATGCTTAATCCCTTGAGGGCTGAAGCACACTCACCCCATCTGTCCCTCCCTGGGCCAGCCATTCCCCCATACTGGCTCGTCCCACACACACACTGCAAAGCATCTTCTAGCCCTAGAGAGACATTAGACATTTTTTCTCTCTTGCCAGAAGCTACTTTAAAATGTGCAAACTCTTGCAAAAAAAAAAAACAAAAAAAAACAAAAAAAACAAAAAAACAAAACAAAAAAAAAAAAAACAAACAGAAACCGCTAAGAAGGAGCAGGAAGCAGTATCTTTCTGCTTCTCCTTCCCCCAGCTGTCTAACCTGTGCTCACTCACCTGGGTCTTATCCACACCTTGCCAGGGAGCACAGAAGGCCAAAGATATTGGGATAAGTAGGGGCACCACCACCCTCGGAATCTCTTGGAAAAGCCATCTGGGCTGGAGCCCCAGGATGGATGCTGCCTGGTTTCTTTCTCTTCTAGGGATGCAGACTCTGTGCTTCCCACAGACTCTGGGGATGGAAAGGCACTTGTGGACCATCCTGACAGTACTCATCCACTTTAGACTCGGCCTTTTAGGCAGAACTATTGCTATGCATATTTGTTTATGTATAAATGGTTCCTATTCCCCAGAATCTTGTAGATTCAGGACTAGAGTCCCTCTATGTCTAGTCCCTCATACAAAAGATGGTAGGTTTGGACCTGAGAGTCTCTTTCCAATATACCTTGTAAGTGAGTCTCAGAGAAGCATGTGACCTGCCCAAGGCCTTCTACACCTAAGCACACCCTCTCAGTACATTCTGTGGCTGGTTGATGGGGATACAGGGCAGCTGCTGAGGTAGAGGGAGACCCCAAGTATTGTCTCTATGGGGCCATATACCCATCCCTTGATAGACAATGAACATTTCTCAAGATACAAGTGTTCTCATGTCCACCTGGCTGAGGAACCAACTCAACTGCCTCTGAGATGAGTTTTTGGTTCTTTCCCATTCATGGGGATTGAACCTAGGGCCTCTAGTCCTAGCCCAGTGATTTCTGAGATGCCTCAACCCAACAGCAACTCCCTTCATGCCTTCTGGCCCAGTGGCCCAGACATTTCCATGAGGACAGAGGCCTTCATTAATGAGTGCAAAGATGTGCTTTTTGCTTCCCTGGCAGCAAGCAGGACTTTAAAGTTTGACCTGAGATCCAGGCAGAAGGGGGTAGCAGTGGACATCAGATCTAGTCTGGCACATTGGGGTACAAATGATGGCTATGTGGGTCTCTACTTGACTCAATTTCCCTTTTATGTTTTTGTTTGTTTCCTTGCTTGCTTCTTTTGAAATAAGGTCTCCTGTGGCTCAGGCTGGCCTCAAACACGTTGTGTACCTATCTGAGGATGAACTTTAACCTCCAACCTTCTTGTCTCTGCTTCCCAGGGATGTACCACCAAGCCCAATGTTACGGATGCATGAGATGGATCCTGAGACTGATACATGTTTGGCAAGCATCCTCCCACACGAGCTATATCCCCAGCCCCTGTTTTCCTTAGTGTTGGCTTCACTCTCAAGCATTCTCTTTCTGAATGCAGCATCAGCTTACCACCCTGCAGTTTACCACCCTGCTCTCCAGCCTGGCAGCCCTCATGGCATGAGGACAGCCTCTTACCCACTTGTTCTGTAAAGGATGGGTCCCATCTCTGAAGCAATCAGTGTGTGAGGGAAAGACTGTTCTGATTGGCCAGGCCTGCCTCAATTGCCACCATTCCAACACCAGCTTCAGGAATCCCACCACCTGAGCCTGGGGAGAGGGTGGTACCCTTGGGTTGATAGAACACCTGATTGCTTATGTCCCCTCTCCAATGTAGTCTGGGGACATGGCCTGGTTTGAAACAAGGTGGAGCTATATAGGATAAGGGCAGGTAGGTATTCTGGTGGCTCATAGATTCCATCCTCAAGGAAGATGGGAACTAATATCCTCATAGTTTCTATACCCATTATTCAGTACTTATTCTTGTAAGAATGTCCTCAGGCTAGTGAGATGGCCTGGTGGGTAAAGGCACTTGCTATCAAACTTGATGACCTGAGTTCAATCCCTACACCGTGGAAAAAGAGAAAGGACTCGTGTAACTTGAACTCTGACCTTTATGTGCACGCCTTGCACCGGCATGCACCTATACACACAAAATAAATAAGTGGTGGTGGGGGAAACATTTAAAATCCTAAGCTAAGGAAAAGACAGGATTTGAATTCCATTCTCCATCCTAAGCTTTCTGAGTTGTGTCATTCTGAAACAGTGGCAGGACCCCTGTGGAGCTGGTCTGTGACAGCTAGAAGGGCAGAGAGGCCCACCAGACTCTGCAGCTTCTCAGAGCTGCCTGGGTTGCTGGAACAAGGGCCTGCACAGCCCCAAGGGGAAGGAGGACAAAATTGGCTGGAGGCCAGCGCCGGCCACAGGAGGGGCCAGTGTCTTGCCAATGAAATATTCATGATGGTTATTGAATCAAGCTTTATTGGAATAAAAACACACTTGCTGAATACATTTATTTCCTCTGGTTCCTTTCAACCCCCTTTTCCTCCCTGAGTGATTTGATTTGGGACTAAAGAAAAAAAAATTTTTTTTCCCTGAGCAAATTGGACTTAGGTCAGCAAAAGAAAGATGTTGTGTCAGGATTGGAGCAAAGCAAGAACACAGTCCTCTGGGGGCTGTGGGAGGCCCCTGGGGCCACTGGGAAGGGAGCAGGATCAGAGCCCTCCACAGGCCATGTTTCAGTGCCTACACACAGGCTGCACACTTAACCACTTGCACACTCACTACCTGTGAGGGGACAATTCCAACACAGACCCAGGGGTCATGGCAATGCTCTTACTGTTGGGCCAAGGGCACAGTTCCTTTGTAGAGGCCCCACTCTTGGGAGAAGCAGATACTAAATATCTATCTGTCCTGTGTGTGCGCGTGCGTGTGTGTATGTGTGTGTATGTGTGTGTATATGTGTGTATGTATGTATGTGTGTATGTGTGTGTATGTGTGTGTGTGCATGTGTGTGTGCGTGTGTGTGTATGTGTGTGTATGTATGTATGTATGTATGTGTGTGTGTATGTGTGTGTATGTGTGTGTGTATGTATGTATGTGTGTGTGTGTGTGTGTGTGTGTGTACACTTATACATATGTATGAATGTGTAAACCAGAAGAGAACTTTAGGTGTTGTTCACTTGCCCTTTGTTTGTTTCTTTTAACCTATCCATCTGTCTGTCTACCCCTATCTATCTATCTATCTGTCTCTATCTATCTATCTATCTATCTATCTATCTATCTATCTATCTATCTATCCATCCATCCATCCATCTATAGTGTGGTAGGCATACATGTGGAGGTCAGAAAAAGATCTTACTGAAATAGGTTCACTCCTTCCACAATGTTGGTCCCAAGGATCAAACCTAGACTGGTCAGGTTTGGTGGCAAGCGTGTATCCTTTACCCATTGAGTCCCTTGCCAGCCCTTGCCTTTTTGTGTTTTGTTTTGTTTATTTGTTTGTTTTGAGGCAGAGTTTCTCAGTGGCCTTGAACTCACAAAGTAGATTAGGCTCGCTGACCAGCAAGCTCCAGGGACCGTCCTGTCTCCTCCTCCCCTGCACTGGGATTCCAAGTGCTTATCATTACACCCAACTTTTTATACAGGGCTCTAAGAGTTGAACTTGGGTCCTCATGCTTGCAAGACACACTCACTCTTTGTTCTTTTATTGTCTTCCTTCCTCCATTCAGCTCTCCGGATCATATGCTCCATCCCTTTAGACCTTCATCTCTTGCCACGGTACAGCGGTCCCGGCCTCCCTCACTCTAGGGGTCTCTTTTGGTTCCAGTATCTCTATGTGACTTCCTGACTTACCTACCACAAGAACACACACACACGCACACGTGCACACACACACAGGCAAAGTCAGTCAGCATCCTTCACAGTCTGATTACACACATGTGTCCACTCTGGTTTCTTCACATGCACACAAGCGTGGAATCCCTGTGCTACAGCGCATTCCCCACTTCCCACTGTCTCACTGCTGACTGACTCAGCACAAACCAGGGGCTTCTGTCTTCATTCTCTGTACTTAGCGAGCGTATGGTGCTGTACCCTCTCTACCAAAACCATAGGGTAGCTCCAACCCAGTCTAGCCTGCCTGTGGGCCCCCTTCTTGTACCACAAGAGGAGACACAGGTGAGAGTCAGGAGGACGACCCCAGACACTGGGTTGCCGCGCCTTCAGAACACAACTGCCGGTGCCAGCTGGTACTGTCACCGTGCTTGGTCATGTCGTGAGAGATACCCTGGGAACCTGTCATGACTATGAACCTAGGCAAATTAGGAACCTGGGAGAGACAGGCATGTGATCTTACCTGTCACATGCCTGTCAGGCCTTACTCTGTCAGGCCTGCTCTAGTGCCTGAAACCCATAGGCTCCTCAGGTCTTATAGCCTAGTCGGATAGGAGCTGTACTGAAGTGCAGCTCCTCAGAGCGACTTCTACTGGTACACCCGTCACACTTGCCAACCCCCGAGTGCCCCCCACACCCATGCCTGTACCCACTTGACTCCTCTGGCTTCAGTCCCCTTACCTCCTTACCTCCCAAGTCCTCTGCCATCTGGCTTCTCTTTCCTTCTGGGGATTGTCTGATCACCTCTGCCTCAGGATCCAAGTCTTCCTATGCTCTGTCAGCTCCTCCTCCTGCCCTCATGTGCCCCTCCCTCCACCAGTCCTGAAGGGTGGGAATCCGAACCAAGCCACTTTTATACTACGGAAAGATGTCAGCAAGTGCCCTCTGGCCTCAGCTCCCTAAATCTCCCTGGCATGTGAAACCTGTGGGTATGAAAAAGAAGAGTGCGACCCTCAGGCAGCAGGGAGCCTGCCAGAACCTTCCATGGAGATGAGAAGAGCACCCTGGTGGGGGTCAGGGAGACAGAATAAAAAGTCTATCTAAGGACAAGCAAGATGGCTCAACAGGTCAAGGTGCTTGCCAGAAAGCACAACAACCTGAGTTCAATTCCTGGAACCCATGTGGTAGAAGGAGAGAAGGTACTCAAGTTGGCCTCTGATTTCCGTACATGCACATGTATGTATACACACACACACACACACACACACACACACACACACACACACTGTGCTTGCACACAGACACATCCTAAGTGTCTGTTCCCCTTCTGGAAAATGGCCACAGTGCTAAAGAATGGGGACTGTCTTGGCCTAGGAAAGAGGCTCTGTGAATGCCAGACACTCTTGTCACCGGCATCCCTAGTATCCCAAGGACCCATGGGCATTCACAGTGCCCCTCAGTCTGCCTGTGCCTGCCTGGCAGACATGCCAGTCTGCCTGCATCCGACAACTATTGCAGGCCTCCCTGCCCAGCTGCTCAAGCCCCAACCCTCCCCTGCTGCTTATGATAATTGATCTCCCTCCCTCCCATGGCTCTGCAGCTTTTCTTGGCTTAACTCAGAAATGAAAGAAAAATAAATAAATAAGCCCTGTCCAGCATCCCTGTAATTAGGAGGTTTGGCTGGGTCCTGAATCAGATGACCACCATGAACTGGAGAAAGCTGCAGAGTCTCCAGTGTCTGGGTACTGGGATGGGGGTGGGAGGGGGGTGTCTCTGCTTGAGCACGGGCCACCTTTGGGACCACTTCCTGTCTCCATTGGCAACCTTTCCCTACACACAGGGAGCAGATAATTAAACCAGCGTAATGAAGACTCATTCACTGCTAATTCCTGTAGTGTTGAAAGGAATTTACATTCCTGTGCAAAGAGAGAAAGGAATTAAAAAAAATTGAAAATAAATAAAGTCTTAAATACTGGACTAGAGCTTGCTAGGTGCTAGACACCAGTCAAAGCCTTTAAATAATAACTCATTTAAACTTGTCGTTTTGAAGGTGATGTTTAGCTGTCAGCTTGGATTTGTAGCTGGAAGCTTTGTAAAAGAAGGCAGTTTGGATCAGACACAATTGTCAATGTTGCAGGTTGTCAAGGGCGTTGCTAAGAGAAGTCACTGTGTTTAAATGCTGTTTAACTCCTTGCTGCCGGGAATGTGGGAAACTGGATGGCTGGAGGGAAAGATTTTTTTAAATTTTATTTTATTATTATTATTATTTTAAAGAATAAAATGAGAAAATGAGAATTATTCTGTTTCCTTGAAAAGTTCAGGGCTGTCATTGTGCTCTCAGATTTAAAAAAATAAAAAAACAAAAACCTTCGACAGGTAAACAAGACAGTCTTCTGCCCCCAGGGGCAGCATACCCACATTGCGGGGGAAAATACTCAAAGGTTGAGATTTAGTCTGCCAACTTGTAGCAATGGGATAGCCACAAAAAACTGACCTAATTGATTATTAAAAGAAGAAAGAACATATGGGCCAGAGCATGGGTGCCAGCACAATGTGATTGACACGGATTGGCTGTACATGTGTGTCTGTGAACGCTAAGTGAAAGGGTGTGCCTAATGAGGTAGAAGGACTTTTTAAATAAATAAGGAGAAACTCTTTGCCCTGTTCTATTCCATGATTTGCCGCCTGGAAATAAGGGACAGGGTCCGGGGAGATGGACCATCAGTTAAGAGAACTTGCTGCTCTTACAGAGGACCAGAGTGTGGTTCTTAGCACCCATGTCACGTGACCCACAACCCTCTGTGACCCCAGTTCCAAGGAATCTGAAGCCCTCTCCTGACCTCCATGGGTACCTCCACACATGTGCACATACACATAGATATACACAAATAAAAATACATCTTTCTTATTAAACATAGAAGAAAATGTCCATCTCCTGACAGCTACCCCAGATAGCTATGTTCTAAGGAGTCTTCCAGTTCCTTCCCTCTAACTCGCAGCAGCATGGGGAAAAAATATAATCTGTGGGTGGCAGACCTTCAGGGTACCAGAAAGATGAACCTTCCCAGCATCTTCTTGGGCTGTAGCCGAGTGGTAAACACAATCCAGGAGCTTGCTACAGACTTGTGACTGGGATTTATTACCCGTGTGCTAAGCTGCCTCTGCTCCCCAATATTAGCCTGGGGTTCTCATGTATGTGTTCTCTTCCCCCATTTTCCACAGATGAGGAACTGATACCTACCTCAGGATATCGTTTATTTGTTAGTTAGATAAGGGTCTCATGTAGCTTAGGCTGGTCTTGAACTTGCCATGTAGTTAAGGATGACCTTGAACTTCTGTTTCTCCTGCCTCTGTCTACTGACTATTGTGATTCCTAGGATCCACCAGTATACCAGGTTTATGTAGTCCGGGGGTGGAACCCAGGGCTTCGGGTATACTAGGCGAGAACTCTACCCACTGGGCCACAGCCCCAACCCTAGTATTAACCTTGTACGTTCCTCTTCTCCATTGTCATGTGGCTTCCTTGATCCAGAGACTACTTCTCAGCATCTCTTCTCCATACTCTGTCACAGAAACTAATCGGTTACTCAGAATGAATGACTGAAGTAATGACTAAATCATACAACAACAGATTTTGTGATTTCTCCAGATGATACAGCAGGATGTGCCAGAGTCTGAATTTGGGTCTTGATGGCCCCCCTTTCGTGACTGCCCCTTTTGCTTAGCTGGTAAAAGTTTGGATTGGCTGATATGGCCATCAGAGGTAATAAATCTGAAAGGGTTCTGGCTAGTGCATGGACAAGAGGGCTCCGAGTATAAGTGCCTCTGCATGCTCCTGGGTCCTCAGGATCCAAGTGTGTGGTGTTCTAAAGCTGTCTGAATGTGTAGTCTCTTCCTACCTCTGTGTTTTCTCTTCCTTCACCTTGACAACTTGATATTGTCTGTGGTCACATGTACGCCATAGAAACCAATCAGTGCTACAAAACAAGAATTTTTCTTCCAGAAAGCTGGTTGTTGAACATAGACTAGACTCCCAATGATGAGGTTCCAGTTGGTGGCAGGGGTGTCAGACTTCACTGCCCTCCCACCCACTTGCTACAGACTGATTCAGGCACTATCAAGCTAACAGGAAGCCCTTGATGATACCACAGGAGAATAGGAATAAGCCCCAGGAAGACTCTGGTCTATGAGAGAGACAGTATTGTTCCCCTAGAGTTTGAACAGTGTCCCCCCAAAATGCATGTCCACCTGGAGCCTATAAGGCCTCATTCAAGACTGTCTTTGCAGATGTAATCAGGTTAAAATGAGATCAAACTGGATTAGCATGGAGACTAATTCAGTCGTGTGTGTGTGTGTGTGTGTGTGTGTGTGTGTGTGTGTGTGTGTGTGTGCGCGCATGCACACAGCACAAGCCTAGGAATGCCCAGCCAGTGAGGGACCCAACCAACATCTCCCACCTTGAGTCTCTTTGTCCTTGCATCCTGCCTAAAGCACACTCATCATTCTCTGGACTGTGTGAGGTGCAAATTCTCGCCTATTTATTGACTGTGCCTCTTCAGATCATTACAGTGACACTCTATGCATCCCCCACAGTCCCCACAGTTGTCAGCCTCTCCCAAGTTCTCTCTTCTTTTCCCTCTGCCAAGGAAACCAATTGGCTTTGGAGTAGGCAGCCCAGGCCTCTTCTTCCTTTTGCTGTCCTTGGGTGAGTTCTAAAAGTTGGGTTAGATACAAGGTGCCAGCACAGAGAAGGCTCGTAGGCAGTGAAGCTCTGAGTCCTGGGGACTTGGGCTTACAAGAGTTTAGCATTCAGCCTGTTGCTATCCAGTAAATGTGGCGTCAGAGGTGAAGGTGTAGCTGAAGACTCAAGGCCTCTGGAGAAGAATAGGGAGGCAGACACAGAGCTAGGGAGACAGGGAGGCCAGGGTCAGGCAGAGCTTTTTCACCAAGGCCAAACACAGCTCTGCTCTGTGTCTCTACTTGGTGATCAACCCCATGGTAGGGAACAGGTACAGAATGAGATTTAATCCCACCCTCTAGTTTCTTTCTGCTCAGCACCCTGTGGGTGAGAATGGCATAGTGGCATAGAGCTAGATTTGAGGTCTAGCTCCAGCTAAGATATAACTCTGTGGCCTATCTCAGACAAGACCCTGCTGCTCCCCAGCCCCTTGATTTCTTCAAGAATGGGGAGTCTGAAGAGTAGTCTCTTAAAGCTTTTACTTCTGAATGGACAGCAAGATGAGAGCAAATCACTCCCTGGGGACAGAGCCACAGAGTTCTGAGTGCATCTTAACCCATACTAGGGCTGATCTGTGGCCAGTCACCTTCCTGCTTCATTGGGGACATTAAATGAGGCCTGGGGTACCCTCCTCAGAGCTCCCACGGGGCAGCATTACATCTGGTGGCCTTAGTGGCTGCTGAGTGGAGGGTGGCGGGGTGGAGGGGTGGAGGGGTGGAGGGGTGGAGGGTGGAGGGCAGGTACTTAAGGACCCAGTTTAGGACTCACAATAGCAGCAAGATGACAGCTGCATCTGCCCTCCCTGTGTTTTCTTATTTGTTCCCAGCAGGAAATCGATGGTGTCAGAAACCGTGGGATAACTCTACAGCCCCAATCAATAGACCCTGATTAATTCAGCCATGGCCGTTGGGTAAATTTGCTGCATCATAATTAGAATTATTAATTAAAAATAGGAAATCAATTGACACAAATTAGGCCGAGGAGGAGTCAGCTGGGCTGCTTTGACATTGCTGGGGTGGACGCTTAAGGACATCCTGTGTCTGGCTCCAACAGGGGGGTCTGACACTCATGTGACCGACCCCTGGGCTCCCCTCATACTGACAGCCCAGCCTGCAGGGCCTGCTGCTCACGGGGAAGAGCAGAGCACTGGAGGTTCCTTGGAGTATCTTATGAGCAACTGTTTGTTTGTTTGTTTGTTTGACAGGGTCTCATATAGCCTAGGCTAGCCTCAAACTTACTATGTAGAGTAGATAGCCTTGAACCTCTTATCCTACTGTCTCTACACCCCAAGTGCTGGGATGGCATGTGCGCTCCATTACCGATGGCACTGAACCCAGGGCTTTGTGCGTGCAGGACAGGCACTCCATCGCCGACACCCTCCCACACCAGCTTTCTTACTAAAAAAAAAAAAAAAAAAAAAAAAAAAAAAAAAAAAAAAAAAAAAAAAAAAACAGAATTTTAAAAGGAAAATATCTTCATTGCTGCTTACTATCTTTCAATCTCTATTCAAGCATGCATCTTTTGACATCACAATATGTACCCATGCTACGTCATATTCTGGTCTTTTTTTTAATCCTTGACAGCATGATACAACATTGTTTAACTTGACCCGTAAGTATCCTTTTAAGTAGCTGTACACTATTCTCTGGCTACACCATAGCCTGCCTATCAGGATCCCAATCTGGTAATATTTGGGTTGATTAATTATAGTAGTAGTAAATTTACTAGGGTCCCTTCTCCCCGTGTGCATGACTTTATCAAATCCTCTGATTACCTGGCTGTAATCACAGCACTGACAAGGAGGAAGCAGACTGAATGTTCCAGATCATCCTCATTCATATAACAAATTCAAGGTCAGCCTAAGCTGCACAAGATCCTGTCTCCAAAGGGAAAAATCACTCTCACAGGCATCCTATAGTATCCGTATTTTCTTTATCCCCTTAACATGGGAGAAACTGAGGCCCAAAGGAGTCAAGTGTCCTCCCCAAGTGTCCTGTCCAAGTGTCCTCCCCAAGTGTCCTCCCCAAGTGTCCTGTCCAAGGCGGAGTTCATGAGATACCTGGGGGTTCTGAAGTACAGTGTTCTGCCTCCGGCTTCTCTATATTCTCACAAGCAGAATGCTGTGACCGACTCTCCCATTTTACTTTCTTCTACAAATATCATTTTTCCACATCAAGAAACTGAGGCCTAGAGCTAGGCAGTGGCCTCTCTCCACCACTTCCTCCTCAGCCCTCTCCCCCTCCCCGTCGCTTTCTCAGTGTCTTCTGGCATTTTATGGTGGTCACATCTAGGTAGAGCAAACCCTGAGAACATTTGTCCCCAATAGGGTGGCTGAGCTGAAGCTGTTGGAGAGAGATAGCGCTGCTCCTGTTCTGCCTGTTATCCCACCACCAGGTAGAGAAGAGTCACGGCCTATGCCTCTTCAGCCAGATCCCCCACTGTGCATACAACTGTGCCATGCTTGCTAGTGAGAGCAAATGACACTCAGGGCCTCCGACACTTTGGCTGGGAAATTCCCTGCCATTCCATCCTATCCTCTGCAGGATCTGTGACTCCCCATAGGGCTGAGACTGGCTCAGTGGTGGAGCATTTGTCTAGCATACACAAGTCCCAAATTTCAATCCTTGCTGTTGCCAAAAGAAAAGAAAGACACTATTGATTTGTGCTTTTCTAATGGCTCCCCGACACGGAAGAACAGCCTACCTGAACCACATCATTGAGAGTGGTTTTCTCCATCTTCTATCCCCTGAAACCTATGCTGTGCATGAGGGCTGGACCCCAGTCACTGGCTGGTGATTGTGGTTAGAGCTGTGTTTCCCAGTCATTTATAAAAACATCTGGGCATGCAAGTGAACCCAAGGAATTATCCGTTATACTTAAAGCCTCAGCACTTGGGCTGCTCGATGTGAGCAATTAGCCATTCACCAGCTGGACTCTGTGTTAGCAGCAAGCCACTGCTCCAGGACTTGGGATACAGCTCAGTTAGTAGAGGGTTCCCCTGGCATGCTCAACACCCCAGATTCCATCACAGAAACCAGACATGGGGGTGCACACCTGTATCTCAACACACTGGAGATAGAGAAGGCAGGAGACTCAGAAGTTCAAGTTCATCCTTGGCTTATCTACATAGTGAGCTACAGGCCAGTCTGGCTATCAGCATCAGCATCATACCTGTGACAGATCAACTAATCTAAAGTCTACGGATTATTCTGCACTGGTACCAAAATTTATTTTCTAAAATATTTATAACTTTGGGCAAAGTTCTTCAAACATCCAGTTTATCCGCTTTTGTTTAGAAAATCAAATATGAGCCAACCTTCAACCCCCGCACCTTAGCGGTAGAGCCAGCCAAGGCTTTTCAAGTTCAAGGCCAGCCTGATGTACATGGTGAGTCTATGGAAAACCAGGGCTACAGAAGAGAGCTTGTCTCAAAAAGAAAGAGAAGAAAAAGAAAGAAAGGAAGGAAGAAAGGAGGGAAGGAAAAAAGGAAGGAAGGAAGGAAGGAAGGAAGGAAGGAAGGAAGGAAGGAAGGAAGGAAGGAAGGAAAGAAGAAAAAGGAAAGGAAAGGAAGGGGAAGGAAAGGAAAAGAGGAAGAAAGAAGGAAGATCAAATATGAGCAATGTTTTTCATATCAGATTCTGCTCAGCAGGCCCATTTCTAATGCTTGCCCCTCCTCTCATAGACGCCTCCTTAGGTCTGAGGCCTGAGGCAGAGTCCCCCAGGACTCTGTCTCTTCAAAATAAGGAGTGTGTGTCTCCCCAGCCCTGACTGTCAGGGAGTACCATTAAGGGACCAGTCTTCCTTCCATGGATAATTTACAACACTTGTGTGCTGTTAAAAAAAAAAAAAAAAGTTTGAGGCGTTCTCTAACCAACTTAATTACCACAGCCTCCTCCTGAAGATCGTTCCAGCTAGTTGAATATTAATCTGTAATTCCGAGTCCCCAGGCACAGATTGCAAATCTCACACATGGAGTCATTAAGACCACGAGCACACAGACTCCAGAGAACTAGGAACTTCCTCCTGGAGCACGGAATGTGAGTGTCTTGTGCTGGAAGTTGTGGGGCTTCTCTGCCCGGTTCCTCATTCACCTGACAGGTCACATTGGAACCGGGATTCAGGGAGAGATGTTTTACAAGTGTTAGAATAGGGGGTGTTGTTAGAGGCACATGCCGTGGTACAATGAAGGGGCACCAGCATCATGGTTCTGAGACCTTTGACCTTGAATAAGTCATTGCCCTCTCAGGCAAGCGTATCTTCATCTATAAAAGAAGGTAGCTGAGGGCCGAGAATGACTCAGCAGACATAGGTACTTGTCACTAAACAGGGTGACTTGAGTTGAATCCCTGGGACTCACTTCATAGAAAAACATGACTTCCCACCAGGCTATCCTCTGACCTCCCAATGCAAGTGTGCATTCAGACACACAGATATACAGATACACGTGTGCACGCACATGTGCATAAATAAATAAATATTTTAAAAAAATTAACAGAAGGTATCTAGATCATATTGTCATGTGTATATGTATATATGCATATGTGTGTGTGTGGTGTGTGTGTGTGTGTGTGTGTGTGTGTGTGTGCGTTCAGGTTTGTGTTTATTGCTTGGACCCAGCACCAGGCACAATACAGAATTGGTAATTTCTACTTGTGCTCAGAGGACAGTCTGAAGGAAGACCAGCAGGAAGAACTTGGTGATTCCTTCTTCCACCCTCTCCACACTGCTTCTGCTGAGCCATCTCTACTCTCAGCCATGCATTTAGGGCTTCACATAGAAAAGGTTTCACATGGTGAAAGGTTTCTCCTGAGTTACACGGATTCATTCATAGCAAGCCTAAGTCTGTGCTGATGGAAACCTGTTCTTGTGACCTCTGTAGCTTTAGAGCTGCTGTCCTGTGTCACCCTGGACTCCTGGCCAGACACTCCACTCTCCCTCATGTCCTCCTTAAAAGTGGTAAGAAGATGTGCCCCCCCCCCACCACCAAAGGGATGGGAACACCATGCATGGTGGCACAGTCTTGAAACTTTAGTGCTTGGAAGATAGAGGGCAGCCATGTCTACCATAGCAGAAAGCTGCCTCAAAATTAAAGTCTTGGCTAAGCCATGACTCCCTTTAACTAGGGACTACATCAGATCCCAGATGTGTGTGCGCATGGGATGGAGTGGGGGCGGCACACAGAACACATATTTTTTAAAAAAAGATTTATTTATTTATTTATTTATTTATTTATTTATTTAATGTATATGAGAACATGGTTGCTGTCTTCAGACACAACAGAAGAGGGCATAGGATTCCATTGCAGATGGTTGTGAGCCACCATGTGGTTGCTGGGAATTGAACTCAGGACCTCTGGAAGAGCAGTCAGTGCTCTTAACTGCTGAGCCATCTCTCCAGCCCCCACAGGACACATATTAAAGCCAGAGGACAACCTTGGCAATAGCCTTAGGAACACCATACTTGGAGACAGAATCTCTTATTGGCCTGGAGCTCGCCAGTTAGACTAGGCTGGCCAGCCTGTGAGCTCCAGGGATCCCACTGTCTCTGCCTCCCCCCCAGGGGATAACAAGCACACATGGCCACACCTGAAACTTTTACATAGGTTCTGGGAAATTCTTTACTATCCAAGCTCTGTCTAGGCCCTAGATCCTAGTTTATATTAATGTTTCCTTCCTAACAGCCCCTGCCCCACCCCGTCCACTCCCTTCCCTTCCACAACAGTTCCAATCCAAGGGCCAGGCGTTAGTAAATTCTCAGCAAACAGATGTAGGTAGGGTAAATGGGTAGCCAGGCTCCCTTTTGATTCCTTCATGCTCACCATAGTGTCAAGCCTTGGAAACGATTCAGATTTTCCCCAAGCTCTATACCAAAGGGCTGGAGATGTGGCACAGGGGGATGACCCTTGCCTAGCATGCACAGGGCCCTGGATTTGATTATCAGCATTCTAAAGAGAGGAAAGAAAGGAGGGAGGGAGAGAAGGAGAATCCAGGGAATTAGCATATTGGGCTGAAGGAAGTCACCTGACTTGTCTGAATGCCCTTGGTTGTCCTTGATGGTAGTGTGTAGCTTTATTTTCCTGAAGTCGTCCCAAGAGTGTGGGCAGAGCTATTATTGGGGGCTGAACTCTGCATAAGCTTCACACTGGTAGTGATGCAGGTTACCTTCGCCTTCAATACGAGCAGGTGGCCAGGGCTGGCAGAAGGGCTTGGTGTGGGCCGACCCATGGGCCTCTCAAGTTGGCCCATTCTCTCCACTCTGGCTCTGTGCCTCACCCACCCCTCAGGCCCTAGGCAGGACAGTGGGGTGCAGCCACTGAACTAGAAGCTGAATGTGTCTTGCAACTGAGCCAGAGAAGAGGAAGGATTAAAGCAAGCTTGTCCAGAGACTGTGGTGAGGTATGCCTGTGAGGAGGGACAGGGGGGGCCTTCATGTGCTGGGAGACTGGAACATCAAGCTTGGACACCTCTACCTCCTGAGGATACACGCAAGCACATAGGTACCACTCTCATCCATCCGTGTGTGTGTGTGTGTGTGTGTGTGTGTGTGTGCTGCCTTTCTTAGAGACCACACAAGCTGCCAGTAGAAGCTGTCCTTGGCTCTGTCTCAGCCCCAGGCCTCCTCTCTGTGCTCTAGGCTTTTGTGTACAGGTTACTTAGTGTCATTCAGAGATCTTATTCCAGGGATATAGACTGGAACAAGAAACAGAATGAAAACAGCAATTAATTTTCCTGTCAAGGATGCCAGCAGTAGCAGCAGTAGAAGGAGGGGGGGAGAGAGAGAGAGAGAGAGAGAGAGAGAGAGAGAGAGAGAGAGAGAGAGAGAACTCCACAGGAGAGCACCAGCCTTAGGAAAGCAGTTCAGCAGAACACATAGATCTCACATGCACACCCCTGTGGTTTCTGTACAGAATCTGCAGGCCTACCACACATACGCACTCACACATACACTCTCTCTCACACACACTCACACATTCTCACACTCTCACACACACACTCTCACACACACACTCACACACTCACACACACACACTGTCACATACTCACACTCATATACTCTCATATACACACTCACACTCTCACACATGCTCACACACACACTCACACACACACTCGCATACACACACACTCTCACACACACTCACACACACTCTCACACACACTCACACACACATACACACACTCACATATATACACACACTCTCACACACACTCACACACACTCTCACACACACTCTCACACACACACTCACACACACTCTCACACACACACACACTCTCACACACTCTCACATACACACTCACACACTCTCATACACACTCACATATACACATACACACACTCACACACACTCACATATATACACACACTCTCACACACACTCACACACACTCTCACACACACTCACACACACACTCACACACACTCACACACACACTCTCACACACTCTCACATACACACTCACACACTCTCATACACACTCACATATACACATACACACACACTCACACACTCTTGTACACACACTCACACACACTCACACATTCACACACACACACACACGCCCACTTCTGGGCTCAGCCATATGTAGAGAAGGGAGAAGAAGCCTAGCTGCCCTTTGACCTCCCCATGCCTGACCCCTCCCATCAGAAAGGAATGGAAATGAAGTGTTTGTTGGGCCTCTCCTCACCTCACCAGGCCATCATGGCTCCAGCTTTGTGGGCCATCATAGTTCACCAGGGAACGGTCTAGTGCTTGAGGATGCAGAGCACAGGAACCAGGCTCATCCTCCATTCTTAAGAGGCAGATGCCAAGGTCAAATTTTGTGGTTAAATTAGTGGGTCTACCTGACATTCAGAACAGGGCCTAGAGCCCTACTTTCTTACTTTCCAGGCGAGTCTCCACAGCCCCACCATGCTCACCTCACTTTCCAGAGAGTGGTAACAAGTGGGTACAATATGGTTCCACATCCTTATCCTACTTACATCTTGCTGGAATCAGGCCTTCCTGCCTCCCTGTAGCAGACAGTGAATGCTGAGGCTCAGACCGGCTGAAGGCCGCCATACTGAACCACAGGCTAGCCCGATCTTTATCATTCGAGTGCTTTGAAGTCTCAAAGCCATCTTGGTGGACAAATTTTGTTTGTTTGTACTTTTGGCTTTTTATTGGGGGGGGGGTGTTCGGTTTGGTTTGGTTTTTGAGTCAGGGTCTCATGTAGCCCAGGTTGGCCTCAGAATCTCTCTATGGTTGGGCATGGACCTTACACTTCTGCTTTCCTTGCTTCTACCTCCAAAATTCTGGGATTACATGTATGCATGCCACATCCATTGCATGTGGTGCTGGGATTCAAACCCAGAGCCTTGTGCGTATTAGGCAGGTGTTCTCCCAACTGAGCTACAGCTACAGCCCTAAAAGTTTCAGTGTCCTCATTTCCACTAGAGAAAACAGGGGGATGGGAAGTGGAATGACTTTCTCAAGGCCATGCAGTTAATCAGCCAGTGAGTTGGGACTTGAGCCCAGCTATGAACAGGTAAGTATCTAAGGTAAATCTCCAGGACAACCCTTTGGACAGTCTCATGCAGATACCCTTTCCTCAGCTTGGTGACACCACCCCACCTTCTTCCCACTCAGCGATGCCTCATGCCAGCATGCTCAGAAAGCCTGTGATGCCTGCTAACGTCACCAGGCACCACCTGAAAAGGTTTCCATCTCCCCCACAGGGAAGCCAGATGGATGGGTTTGCTGAAAACATTCTCAAGAGGGGTTTATTTATCTCCATTTAACCCGCCACACTTAGAACCATCTTAGATCCCCACCTCAGCAGATCAGTCCACTCCATACTCACGGGAACAGAAATCATTGTCGTATTAACCATGAATAATCATCTGTGTGTGCACACGCACTTGTGTGTGCACACGCACTTGTGTGTGCATGTGCAGATGCATGACTGTGTGCAGAGGCTAGAGACTGACATCACTTGTCTTTCTCAGTCACTCTCTGTCTTATTTTTTGAGACAGAGTCTCACTGAATCTGGATCTCACCAATTTGCTAGGGTGGCTGGAAAGACAGGGTACTCCTGTCTCTGCCTCCCTGGGGGTAAGCTTACAGACTTTCACCCCTGTCTTTCAGTATAGGTGCTGGGATCTGAACTCAGGTCCTCGTGAGACCCATCTCCCTAGTCTTAGCACTAAAGTGTTGTTGCAGGTGTGTTTGTAAACATTCATTCACGTGGTGAAATTACCTCTGTTTGGCAGATCAAGGGGTCTGCTGACTGTCAGAATCAGTGGGAATCGGCCTCAACCTTTCTGATTCCCATTTCTGTATATTTCAGCACAGAGATGAAAAGGAACAAAGACTAGCAGAAGGCAAAGTGGGAAAAGTTCCAGGAAAGCAAATGGTAGAAGCCCCTCTAGGGCTCTTATTGTCATTCTGATCACCAAACGTCCTGGGAATTGGAGCATTCATTTGTGTCCCAGTGTTGAGGACAGGTGGCTTATTGTGCTGCAGTCCGTGGTGTGGAAAGACCTTTTCAAAAGCTCACTGGTGGTGCTGGGGAGATGGCTCAGTAAAAGTATTTGCCATACAAGCATGAGGACTTGAGGTCAGTCCCCAGAACACATTTTAAAAAAATAGCCAAGTGTAATGATGCACACTTGTAATCCCAGGAATGGGGAGGTAGAGACAGATGAATCTCTGGGCTCAATGGCCGGCTAGCCTAGCCTACTTGGTGAGTTCCAGGCCAATGAGAAGTTCTGTCTCAAAAACAAAGGGGATGGAGATTATGGGAAAACAGCTAAGGTTGTCTTCTGGACTTACACACACACACACACACACACACACACACACACACACACAGACACACACACACACACAGACACACACACACACACACACACACACACACACACACACTTTAACACTCAATACACTGCACCTAGGCATCACTGAGTGTATATGCTAAGATTCAGCACCAAGGACAGTGCCATGCCAGCCTGCACAATGAGGGCGGAACAGCCAGCCAAATGTGAACCTGGGACCTGGGAGCATCCTCTAAGATGGTCCAACTTTCCTCCCCCAACCCCGTACCCCTTGTTGCTCCCACAAATGAAGGACCTGTCTGACTTCTGTTTACATACCTCCAATAGGGATCTTACTATGCAAAATCCATCCCTTCCTGTTCAGGTGTAGTTGGTACTTGGACATGGCCCCTTCTGTTTCTAGTGAGAAGTCAGAAAGATGGCTATTCACCAAAGTTACTAAATGTGTGAGCTTGGGATATAGAGTGTTTAGCACAAAGCCCTGTTTGATTCTCAGCATCCCATAAACTAGAGTGGTGGCACACATACCAGCATCAGGAGGGACTAAAGACAGCAGGAGCCAGAGTTCAAGGTCATCTTTGGCTACGTGGTGATTTTGTGGCCAGCTTGGGATACACAGAACTCTGTCTCAAAAAGAAATTAGTGAATATTTGTTACATAAGTAGAGAAATAATATGAAAACACATTCATCATCCTGATCAAACAAATAGGGACAGTCACAGCAGTTTATGAGAAAAGACATTACAAAAATATGTCTTTTTTTTTTTTTTTCTTGAGCTGGCCTCAAACTCAAAGAAATCCATCTGCCTTAGCCTTCTTGGCTGTGATTACAGGTGTGCACTACCACACCCAACTTATGGAAATATTCCTCCTTCTGTTTCTTCTCCTCCTCTCCTCCCTCTCCCACAGTTTCATGTAGGCAAGTACCCCATCATTTGAGCCACATCCTTACTTGATCCCCCCAACATTAGATGTGGAATAGGAGATGAATTGGCAGGTTTGTTTTTACATGTCTTTTAACTGTTTGTCTGCCTTCAAAGCTCTTCACTGTCACCCCACTGGGGACATTCCTTGGCTTTCCCATTGTCCACACAAGAAGCCTGAGTCATAGGTTACATCACTGACCAGATCATACCCGGTTTTATTTGTTTTAAGAAGGGTCTTTTTCCTGGGCTGACTGCTGATGAGTGTCCAGCTAGAACTGCAGTAGTAACTGCCTTGAAATCCCTGAATGCACCAGCTAGACACGGCTTGGTCCGAGGGATCATTAGGCATCAGAAGCTCAACTCCCCGCCAAGGAGATTCAGGCAAGGAAACCCATGATCAGCCTCTTTTCATCCCTGACAACTCTTTCAGGCTGCATTCCCTCCTGCCCACCCTGGTGTTCAGTTAGCTGCCAATTAGGCTCCAAGGCTCCCCTATCCCCTACTCTGGACAGGAGAGGACTGGGGAGCTCTCAGCCTCAGGTTCAAAGGCATGTGGCTATTCGTCTGAGTTCATCCTGGCTCCCTTCTCAGAGACCTAGATCCCTTTGAAAGTAAAATGCTTTAAGACTAAAAGAAAACCCTACATACTGGGGAGGCTTCTCCTCACCAAGGCACTTTTGGTTTAAACAGCCACTTCTGGTAGCTTTGGACCATTCTGGGACAGCCTCACACTTTAGGTGGGCTAACGTCCTCCTACTCGGCTCCCCTGAGGATCCAGCTACTGGGCTCAGCGGCAAAGAAGGAATGAGAGGAGGGACAGGGAGATACAGAGCCACCATGCATAGCCTTTAGATTCCTTCTTGTGTGAGCTATTTGAATATAATTTTCATCCCCACACTCCAGCACTAAACCCAAAGCTGTCAAGCCCCTGGCATCACATGCCTGCCCCAGCCTCCTGATGTTGTCCCCAGAGCTCCTCTTAATCTAAGCTGCTCTTCCTGGGTCCCCTCCTTCCTGCCCACCAGACCTGAAGCCATGCCTCTGACTGCCCCACCTCCCACCCAGTGCTGTGTGGTCTTTACCTCCTCTGTTCCTTCATGTCTGGTGGGACTTAGTCTTTGTCTTGTGCCATATGTCTGGCCTGAGTCACCAGGACTCAGGGGCAGGAGCTACCTCACCTTTTTTCAGCCCTGGCTCCTCTACCCATTTCTCAAGTAGAGTTTTCAATGAATTGTTCATTGAGTCAACACATATTAATATCGAGCCCCTAATACATGCCAGGCAGATCAGGGATTGTGTGTACAGTGAAGAACAAGGCAGCTCTGTTCCCTTCAGCAGGTCGTCCTGGCTCTAAACCACACAGCACTCACTTGTACACATACCTGGGACTCCCCACGGGCACAAGGCCAGACCCTCCCCACCCCCAACCCCCACTCCCCAGGATGAGCATAGGAGTGAATGCCTGTCCCCAACAGCCTCCAGTGCAGGGCAGGACCAGAGGGCCATCACGGGCTGAAAGTCTGAATTCCTTATCCTCAGAAGGGGCAGCGTTCTTTATCCACTCTAACCACAGAGTCAGCTCCAGATGTGCTCCCCACTTTCACATCTGTTTCCCTTCCCCTCCCCTGCTTCCTGGAATCACTCTTAGAGTCTTTCTGAAGATCCTACTCTGGGCCATCCAAAGCTGGGACTGGGAACCGAGGCCTATATAATACCCATTGGACAAAGCAACAGCAGTAAGCGTGATGAGGTAGAGCCAACTGGGAATGGGAGGGTTCCAGACTTCTCGGAGGAGAAGGAGGAGGAGGAGGAGGAAGAGGAGGAGGAGGAAGAGGAGGAGGGGGAGAAGGAAGAGGAGGAAGAGGAGGAAGAGGAGGAGGAGGAAGAGGAGGAGGGGGAGAAGGAAGAGGAGGAAGAGGAGGAAGAGGAGGAGGAAGAGGAGGAGAAGGAGGAAGAGGAGGAGGAGGAAGAGGAGGAGGAGGAAGAGGAGGAGGAGGAAGAGGAGGAGGAGGAAGAGGAGGAGAAGGAGGAAGAAGAGGAGGAGGAGGAAGAGGAGGAGGAAGAGGAGGAGAAGGAGGAAGAGGAGGAGAAGGAGGAAGAGAAGGGGAGGAGGAAAAGAAAGAGGAGGAGGAAGAGGAGGAGGAGGAGAAGAAGGAGGAGAAGGAGGAGAAGGAGGAGGAGGAGGAAGAGGAGGAGGAGGAGAAAGAGGATGAGGAGGAAGAGGAGGAGGAGGAGAAGGAGGAGAAGGAGGAGGAGGAGGAAGAGGAGGAGGAGGAGGAAGAAGAAGAGGAGGAGGAAGAGAAGGAAGAGGAGGCATTTACTCTGAACCTTAGTATATAGGACATTGTGGAGACAGGTGGAGCCTTCTTGGGACACTGAGGCTGTGGAGGTGGCAGAGGATGATCAGAAGTTCACGGTCATCCTTGTCTACATAGCGGGTTTGAGACCAGTCTGACTACATGAGACCTTATCTTTAAAAAGAGAGAGGGAGAGGGGCTCTAGGCTCTGCTGGTAAAAGACATTTGGTGCCAAGCCTAGTGACCTGTCTCAGGACCGAATGGTAAACGGAGAGAAATGACTTCTGAGAGTTGTCCTCTGACCTCCACACATACACCATGGCATATGTGTATCCCCATAGACACACATGCACACACAGCAAAAAACTGGTTTTTAAAAGGAAGGGTATCCAAGGAAGCGGCTCATGAGCAGAGCCCTGAACAAAGCCCGTTGTGAGCTGTTCCTCATGCCACCCCACTCTGTCTCTTGTGTCCACACTTCGTACTTGTTCAATATCATCTTCTTAAATGACTGGGCAGGCACTCAGCTCAGCAGCCCTTACAGTGCTATGGCAGACATGTCTTCCCGGCTTGTCCTCAGCAGGTCCCAGGAGAAGTCGTCTTTGGCCCTTGACAGTAACTCAGAGCAGACAGAAAGCCATTTGTCATTCATCCTCGGCCTCCTCTGTGGCAATGACAGGTAAAGCATCTTTGACTGGCAGGCCAAGCTGGGAGCTGCTTTACAAGTCTCTCTCTCACTTGGGGACAAATGGACCAGGACACAAATGACACAAGATAGAGTTGATAGGCTCTGATATAAAAAAGGAGTGGTTTCCCATTGGGAGGTGACTAATGCCAAAGAACCCCAGCTAGAAGTGATTTTTGGGGGAGTGATGGAAGATGCTGAGTCTGAAGACATGGGCCTCTACCTTCTCTGGCTGTAGCTCAGTGTTTCCATCTGAGCAATGGGAACACCTTTCTCTACTTGGTGATCTATGAGTACAGGACGAAGTCGGGAGTTCCCACTAATGGGACAGTAAAGTGACTCGGCAGATCAAAGCACTTGCAGCAGGAACTTGGCAACCTTAGCCTTTGGTGGAAGGAGACAGCAAACCCCAAGAGTGGTTCTCAGACCTTCATACACCATACACTCAACACACACCACCTCGAACAATGCGCTACCCTTCCCCAAAACACACACACTTTTAAAAACTGTAAGTACTCACTAAATAAACCATGGTATTCCATAGCGAAGGTTCCTGCTTCAGTTAAGGCCGGCTGTGCACAGTTGGAAGAACGGCTGTGTGAATGAGGCAGGTGCCCGCTGGTTGTAGTCATTAGGAAATTTCATTGATACATGCAGTTCCGAGGCACCTGTGAGAGACACTCAGTGCACAAGAGTTTGCTCTGGGAGTCAAAGCCATGCTCCCTGTTCCCAACTTACTGTTGCTATTTCTAGCCTGTTCTTTGTGAGGTTGGGCCTGCGACACCAGAGGCATGTCCTTGAAGGCAGAGACCTCAATCCACCTCAACTGCCTCTTTATGAACGAACACCCACTGCAAGGCTGGGCCCCAGGTGACTTCTCAGAGATGGTGGAATAGGAAAACTTCCTCCTGCCACAGCAGAAATCCCTCAGTCACACTGTTAGAAGGACTCTAGGAAACTAAGCATAGACCTTTAAAGGCAAAAACTGGTTCGCCGCACATGCTTTCCTTTCATTCTTCATTGCTGTGTGAGGTCCGACCACACACAGCGGTTCTGGGGCCATGGAAACTACACCATGCCTGGACCCACAACACCTTAGCGTCTGTGGGCCCAGCGTGACATATGCTTACATGGGTTGATCCCGATTTTTTGTTATAAGGGGCCTGGAAGGCTTAAAGCCTTTCCCTGTGACCGAGCCCCAGAGATGTCACTCAGGGGTCCTCTATGAGAAGAACATGGTATAGACGGTGACAGTGTCCTAGGGGTTCAGTCCCTGCGGGGTACTTGTTTGAGGCTCATAGAGATATCCCATGTCCTTTACCTGTTTCTGGGGCTCCCACATCCTCAATGGGGACTCACTCTGGGGACCATCACCAAGTTCTCTGGGGTGTCTGTCTGTCTGTCTGTCTGTGTGTGTGTCTGTCTGTCTGTCTGTGTGTGTGTGTGTGTCTGTGTGTGTGTCTGTCTGTCTGTCTGTTTGTGTCTGTATCTGTATGTGTGTGTGTGTCTGTGTGTATGTGTCTGTGTGTGTCTCTGTGTGTGTGTGTCTGTCTGTCTGTTTGTATCTGTGTCTGTGTGTGTGTCTGTGTGTCTGTGTGTATGTGTCTGTGTGTGTCTCTGTGTGTGTCTGTCTGTCTGTCTGTATGTGTCTGTATGTGTGTGTGTGTGTCCTAGCCTGAGTTTGCCTCCTGGAACCATGAAAGGCAGTGTGGGCCGGGAAGGGCAAGAGGTCTATAACTCCTTTGAAGGCTCTTCCAAAGAGGAAATCCCTTTGTGCACTGCATGATCTCTGAGGCTCTCCAGGCAAATTGGGAAGATGAATCAACCGTGGGGGCCCCGTAGCTTCAAAGGCAGCGTGAGGTGGTAGATCAAGCTGGCGGAGCTGTTCTCATTAAAGCTCGGGTGGTGAAGGCTCCCAGCAGAACTGAGGGCTAGACAGACAACCCACAGCCCGGGGCCCTGAAGGTTAGCCTGCAGCCTTTGGCTCTGAGGGCTAGCCTACAGCCTCAGATGGGGCGGGCAGGGGTGGGGGGAACCCACAGCCTGCCTCTCTTCCTTGTGGACCCCATTGTTATGGAGGGTGAAGCAGAAATGACTCAGAAGCTGGAGTCATCACAAGGCAGACCTCACCCACAGGCAAGGAGTCTGGCTGGGGTCTGGCTGGCATTATAGAACAGCAGAAGGTTGGTAGGGGCACATAGAAACCTCTGGTCAGCACAGCCACTGGCCAGAGCCCTGCAGTTCCACATCCCTCAGGCTCTAGCTTGGCTGACCTCTTCTCTAGGGATCATGAACACGGAGAGAACAAGGCCAAAGGTCTTCCAGTGTTCCTCCTTGGGAAACAAACAGGAGACCATGAAGGCCCCTGAAGGGGTGAGCACTGTACACACGCTGCCTAGCTTCTTTTCTCTGTAGAGGGACCGCCATCCTGAAGGCTGTGGCTTCTGCCAGAGATTGTATCTGCAAGGACCTGTGCCTTCCCGTCCCTGCCCTGTGATACTGTGACACTCCTACTTTCAGAACAGTCCCTGAAGCAAAGTCTTGATTAAGTCAGTACAGTTGATAAGTCTGACGTCCTCCGGGCTGCCACCAGGCTCCTAACAAGGCTGGTAAAGTGTCACACCCATGCGTTGATCAACACCTCACCTGCTGATTACCTCCAGTGTTAACAGACAGTGGATGACTTAATTAGTGCCTGAGGATGTCTCAGGACGAGGCCAGATCCCACCACACAGTCACGCCTCCCACCACACAGTCACACATAGACACAGACCCTCGGAAGTGAGCATTGCAGATTTTTCTGTTCTTTTGGTTTTGTTTTTGAGGGGGACAGGTGTAGAGGCCAGAGGTCAATATCGTGTCTTCCTCAATCTCCCTTCACGTTTTCATCTTAATTACTGTGTATGTGTGCACGTGTGGCCACAGTATGTGCATGTGTGGCCACAGTATGTGCATGACATCAGAGGACTTCCGCCATGTGGGCCCCAGGGATTGTGAGTCACTGTACCAGCCTTCAGTCTTAGTTTTTGAGGCAAGGTCTCTCACCTATTTCCGGGGCTTACTATTTTGGCTAGACTGGCCAGTCAGTGAGCCCCTGGGATCTGCTTGTCTCTGCCCTTCCAGCACTGGAGTTATAAGCATGCACCACCATTCCCAGCCTTTTAGGTGGGTGCTGGGGATTTGAACTTGGGTCCTCATATCTTGAACAGCAAGCCCTTTACTCACAGAGCCATTTTGTCCCCTTCTCAATCATTTTTTATTATTATTTAAATTTTTTAAAAAACCCTTTTTTTTAATAGTGCTGGAGAGAGCCCAGGAACTTACGTACCAAAGTGCATTCCAGTGCAGCTGTTTGCACTAATAAGAGTGAGCCCCCCCCCCCAGCTCCCAGCCTTGTGCATAGTGTCCTGTGCAGAGCCACATTGTCATGGTAATGACATCTGGAAGTCTGGGCTTCATCCAGGCTTAATTCACTCACCCTAAGGGATGCCAGCTACAACAACAACAACAACAACAACAACAACAACAACAACAACAAAAAAAAAAAAAACCACATTGCCCGCCACTGCCTCCTGACATGTTGGCGGCTGAAACAGACATGGCTGGCTCTGCTCTGTCCTGCCTTGTACCCCAGCTCCAGGACCTCTTAGTTCCCCAACAAGTGTAAGTACAGCAGGTATAGTGTGGCCCACAAACTGGCCCAGAGCCTGCTGCCTCTCCGTTGTGTGGGTCCACACTCCTTTCATTTACTGGCCTGTCTCTTAAGCCTGTAAATAGTATTTTTACATGTTATTTAACAAGTCTATTAGTTATTAATATGACCTGGCCAGCCCCCAATAATCAAGGCAGAGTCCTATGGATTTTTTTTTTTAATCAGCTTTCGCACAATTACTGGGAGATATACCCCTCATCTATTTTTCTAAACATTAGACTGTTAATCCCCCAGCTGTGTTCCCCAAGTACTTGCTGTTGGAGTGTCACCCAGGTTAGGGTTATTTCTGCTCCACCAGTTTGTCTTCAGGGGACATTTCTCCTGGCCACATGCTCCTGGTCCATCATGTCTAATGGAGACCTCCTGTTCCTACTGTTTTCTTTCTATCTTTCTCCTCCTCCTCTCCTCATGGTCCCTACCTGACACCCGCAGCCCCTTAACTGAAACCCTGTCTGTTCTCCCCAGTAATTGGCTGGAGCCACTTTTATTTAACCAGTAGCTTTAAATTGGGGAGCAAGGTTTACACAATAAAGTGAGAATGTGAGAATCTTCTGGTCCAGGACAACTAAATCTTGGGGTCCAGAATTTAGCATCTGTATACACAGCACCACACCAACCCCTAACATAAGCTGACTGGACTTCTCAGGTCCTAGCACACAGTGCAAGCCCAGCAACTGTTGGATGCGTGAATTTATGAGCCTCTTCTCTCCCGAAAACTGGTGTGCAGGGTAGAAAGGGCCTGATGGCTGAGGTCTACCAGTCTCACTCTCTAGTCCTTAACTTTGTGGCCACGGGGGAGTCCTGTCATCTTACAAGGTGGAGGGAGACGGAGGTACAGTCCTCACTGGACAGGGCCGCAGGGAGCACAGGTCCCACTGGAGGTTAAGGGAGCCGTGGAAAGTGTGCTTCAGCACCACAGAGAGAGTAGTCAGTGCAATGGATAGACCACTAAAAGCTCCAATGGTATCTTGGTATCATCCCATGCTCTGAGTGTCTGTGAAGAATGGGACAGTGTCTGGAGATTCGAGTTTGAACGTATAGTACTTGGGTCTGTGAATATCTGATTGCAACCATCTAAGTGGAGGGAGGGGAGCCCAGCAATGAGCCTCCCTGCGCCCCACCATTTCTCAAGTGGGTACTGTTGTGGATAGACCACTTTTTTTATGTTAATTCTGCTTTCCCAGGAGGGGCTGCAGATGAGGAGTGACTTCTTGTGAACCTTCCGCCCACCTTAATTTGTAAAATAAAAGCTAGAGCCACCGTGATTGGGCAGTAGAAGGGAAGATGGATCATAAAAGTTTGGGGGAGAGGGAGAGAGAGGAAGACAAAAGGAAGAGGAGGAGAGAGAGGGAGGCAAGATGGCGGATGTGCAGATGTCACCCTTGTGCCTCAGGTAGTCTCTGGTAGTTATTTATATCAAGGGTTAGGTAATTGGGGTAACAATTTTAATTGTGTGGGCATCTTGCGTATTGAGTATTTGTTAATATATAAATCCATTGGTTAATCTTTAAGCTTTAGAGGTTTACTTTACTGGGTTACTGGGAAGTGAGTCCACCAACAACCGGTGGTTATGGCTGTGAAGGAACTATCGACCCCAGAGATGAGAGAACCAGAGCTGGAAACACAGTGACCGGTTGCTACGGGAGCAAGCTAGAGAACAGCCTGGTGAAACCAGCTCAGGAGCTCCAGGCATGCTGGAGAGCTTGCCAAGACAAATGGGCTTAGAGCAGGAACATGGCGGCAAGGCCGGGAGCTAGCCAGACACCTCCTATATTCTAATATCTCCCACAGCAGTTACAATTAGCATCACAAGCTTAAGATGGAAGAGGACCAGCCCTTGCCTGCTCCAGTTTCTGGATGAGGACCCCTTTGGCATTTGGACGTTAGGACAAGCCAGTGTGACTGGATCTTAAAAACATTATGTTAAGCGAAATAAGACAGACACAAACGTCTGCTCCCCTATGATGTCACCCTGACGAATGGCTGGAGTTGGCAAATGCAGAAAGATTAAGATTTACTAATGGCCAAGGATGGGAATTCATTGTGATTGGTTGTAGAGTGTCCCTGGAGGCCACTAAAAGGTTTGGAAGTCACAGTGTTAATGCTAACACATGTGGTGAATGCTATCAGGTTGTATACATGTGTGATTAATATGGGAAATTTATGCCACATAATTCAATAGAAAATATTAAGTCAATACATTACCTAAAGAGAGTAAAATGATACAAAACAGTGTCAGCCGTGGGAAAACTGGGACCACTATTTATACATAAACTAACCTCCATACAAAGTACTGGTGGGAAGTGACCCTCTTCTCTTCATCCAGTGTCTCATGCAGCCCCGGCCGGCTTCAAACTTACTGTGTAGCTGAGGATGACCTTGAACTTCTGACCCTCCTGCTTCTGCCTTCAAGGTCCTGGGATTACAGGTGTGTGCCACCATCTTGTTTATGCTGTGCACTCCGTCAGCTGAGCTACAGCCTTAATTGTTATCTCTGTGGATGATTAACGTTAGCTGGTCAAGCCCAGGCTAGCTGCCAGCATCCTACATCCCCCTACACTGACACCGGGCCTTACCCAGCAGTTATCAGCAGCCCAGACTCCTAGTCGCTTCCTAGCTATAACCTGGAATAAGTTATTTGACCTCTCTGAGCCTCTCTTCCTTGTCTGAAAAATGGGGATAATAGCATCGTTGACCCTAAGTGTGAAAAGTCAACTTGGCAGCTGTAGTGCATCGCCTGATAGTATAGTAACTGTTCTATCAAATGTGGCTACAGACTGAGAAGACTCTCCATAGTGGCATCACTGTGGAAGAGAACTGTCAAACTGCTCCCTGTTGTGAGGATGCAAAGCCCACCTGGAGTCTGAAGGGGTCAGAAGGGAGGGGTCTGAGCTGCTGGCCTTGTACATCTGGGTGTCTCTTAAACCCTGGGTAGCTGCTCAGAGAAGCTGAAAAATCATCAGAAACCGAATATAATTAGAGAGCAGAGCCCATGACAGGGTGAAGGAAATTAAAAAAAAAAAAAAAAAAAAAAAAAAAAAAAAAAAAAAGCCCACCTATGCGAGGGTTTGACACTGCCTGGACAAATTGGACAGAGTGCATGGCTCCACGGAGGAACACAAGACCCCTGTAATTACGCACTGATCGTTCTACTTGCCTGCAGCAGAGTAGATAATTAACTCTCATTTCCCTATCAACACTGAGGAATGAGTTTTTACGTGAATTTCTCAGATAACTGAAGTTGATCCCGGTGGTCCCTAACATTTTTTCCCATTGAGTCACTCTGGGGAGAAATTTCTCCGAAATGGGTGACAAACTTCCTCATGTCCCTGGTTAGAACTGTTTAACTTAGCTCAGCTTTCTCCTGCTGGGTCGGATACCAGCGGCTGTGTGTCCATCCTCCGATGGCTGCAGGTAGCTTTCTTAGTCTCTGTGCTTTCTGTTTATTTTCATGCTTTCCTGCTTGGACACAAAGCTGTTGGTGTGTGTGTGTGTGTGTGTGTGTGTGTGTGTGTGTGTGTGTGGGTGTGTATATATAAGTCAGAGGACAACTTTCCAGAGTCTGGTCTCTCTTTACACCACTTAGGTCCTGGAGACGGAACTCAGGTCTTCAGTCTTGGTGGCAAGCACCTTTGTCTGATGACCATCCCACTAGCCCACCACCTTAGTTTTGAGACAGTCTCTTACTGAATCTGAAGCTAAGTTGTCTGGCCAGTGAGATTTTGAGATCTGTCTGTCTCTGCCGCATAAAACCGAGGTTGTATGCTTGGCTATTATGTAGGTAGGTGCTGGGGATTTGAACTCAGGTCCTTCTGCTTTCATGGCAAGTATTCTTCCTTAGCCCTGACTTGTGGTTTAAGGGGCTTCATAACACTGAGACACAAATGCAGGCATGTTTATACACACATCTGTTTGTACTGTGAGGAGCCAGAGTTGTATTCTCATGACTTCTGTGACTCTGTGTCAGCCACACACACCCCGTGATAAACGATTCATCTCCAGAGAGGGCAAGTCACCTCTTGCATGTTGTATGACCTTTCCTGGAGAGAAATGAACAAACATCTACTTACCTGAGATGGGGTATCAAAGTAATGGATTCCACAAATGAAACAAAGTGACAATTTCACGGAAGTACAGTTTGACAAAACTATGAGTTTAACGGGCTTTACATCCAGAACATGAATGAGGGGTCATTGACAGGAATTAGGGGGCCATATCCCTGAAAAAGTCTCATCCTCACTTGCATGGATGACAGCTTCCTCGTAGCTACAGAGATGGAGCCTCCCTTTATTTAACCTACCTCCTGTATGCTCACCCCGCAAGGCACCAGGCAGCTGGGGCAGAAGTATACACAGCTAGGAGGAAGATGTAGGAAAGAGAGCCTGGAAGCCATACTCTCATCTGTGGGGGACATCGACAGGCCTGATCTTGATGGTCCCTTGCCAGTGCTCACAGCAGCTTTGATGAAGGTGGTAGTGTCTGCTCCACTGGTGCTCCACCACATGCTACCCCTAGGCACTTGGGAGATGCTAAGTAGACGAGTGAGGGATGGAAGTAGCTAAGTGAAACTCCAAGACCCTGTGACAACATTCTGTCTCCTTATCCAGGGCACAGTTTTGTTATATTCTGCTTTGGGGCTGTTCCAGAGACAATGGAGGTCACTGCCAGACATGGCGGGTCACACCCACCATCCTAGCACTTCGGAGGCTAAGTGACTGTCTGAGGCCAACTTGAACTGCATAGTGAAATCCTCTCTGAATAAAGAAAAGAAAAAGAAAAAAAATCAGGGAGGTATGGATATGTACCTGAAATGCAAAATGTCACTACGTGCCCAGCAGGACATGAAAGGGTGCTACTTGCTTCAGACTTCCAGTTTCCTGTAGAGTCACTGTGTCCCCAAAAGGTATAGGAATTGCTTGTCTAGATTCTGAGGCTGCTCACAGTGGTGAGTGGAGAAGAAGCCGTCAGCTCTGAGCTATCACTCATCTGTTTTACAGTCACCCCCGAGCTTCCCATCTTGAAATATTCCCCAGTGAGTATTCCATGTACTTGAGCAAAGACCTGGAATCAGAATGCCTGGGCTGCCCTGCAACGGTGTGTAACTTCCATGACCCTCTGTTTTGCTGTCTATAAAGTAGAGAATGAAGGCAAACTTGGGAGGATAAGATACTGTTCCTACATCTGTCTGAGACTTCCAGGATGGGGCCTGGCACAAGGGGAGATTTAAACAGCACTGTCATTGTTGTAATGGAATCACAGCACATACACACTGAATGCTAACTACATGTGCTTGGCAATAAAGAGAGGGGGGAGGGGTACCGCTCCCTGGTTAAAGTACTTGTCTAGATCCCCAGAACTTATGTAAATGCCTGTGGGTGTGGAGGCTGCATGTACTTCCAGCTTCAGAAAGAAGAGACGGGATCCCCAGAACAAGCTGGCAGAGGAGACTAGCAACATCCACAAACTCTGGGCTCGGCTGAGAAACCCTGCCTCACTGAATAAGGGGGAAAGTGATTGAGGAAGACTCCTGACTCCCTGACCCTCCTCCAGCATGTGTACATATACATGCAGGGCAAGCACACATGCAAGCCTGCCCACAAACATGCAAATGTGCATATATACACATTCCAAAATGGGAGAGAGAAAGAGTGCACGCACACACACAGTTGATTATTCTGTCAGTCTTCTCGCTCTCTGAAAAGATTTCCAGGAAAGTGGGCTGGAGGATGCTACACTGCTGCTCCTCGGTTTCTCTGTCCTGTGAGCCACTCTCAGCACGAGAGGAGCCTGCCACTCTGAGTGGACCAGAAACCAAAGGCAATGTCCACTCATTGTAGGCTGCCGACCCGACTTGGCTGGTCAAGATGGCGCCAACCTTGGCCTCTGGTATCGGCTACTAGTAAATAGTGCACTGCGCATGCGTCAACTCAGTTTGGCGCCAACCCCTCCCAAACGGTATGCTAATGAGGTACCACATTTGAGCAGGGTATGCTAATGAGGTACCACGATCCTGACCAATCACCCCCTCCCAGGCAGGGTATGCTAATGTGGCATGCTAATGAGGCACTGCAATTCTGACCAATCGTGCACCTCCACGCGCTTCCCCCCGCCCCCCGCCCCCAGGGCTGAGGGTATATAAGCAGCTCGCCCTGGGCATTCGAGGTCTCCTGCAAGAATGAAGAAGTGCTTCTGTAATAAAGGCTGTTGAGAAGGATCTGGTTGTTCGAGTCTTCCTTGCTGGTCGAGTGGGGCGTGACAACTCATAGTTTGGCAGTTCAGTCTGTATGTATCAATATTCAAGGCACAGGTGAAGGCCACAGATAAATGAGCCAAGATGAGGGGGTGGGGATCAGAGACTCAGTGGTCCTGTCTACTGCAGGGTAGATGCAGGCTTCTGGATAGTGACCCAGCCAGCTATCAGGAGAGACTTGTGTGACCCTGGCAAAGCTGGTGGAGCCCCAGCCTGCTCACGGGCCAAGCCAATCTGCCCTCTTGGCCCTGCTCAGAGTGCTACTGTGTCTCCACTCACCCCAAGGACACCTTTCCCATACCACTCACCTGACCCTTTCCTCCCAGTGTCTAAATCCTAGAAAGCTGGGGTGCAAAGACCAGCTGGCCATCTGTGTCCACAGGCAGTGGAGCCACCCTCCATTCCAGCTGTCCAGGGCTGAGGTGCTCTTTGAAACAGAGAACTGTTGGTGCTGAAAGCAAGACAGATGGTCCTCTGGCAGGCAGACAAGTGAGCCATCTTTCACTGCCCACTTGCAATGAGAAGCCCTCACCTGACTGCCTTAACTGGAAGCAATCTTTCTTGCCTTAGAAACCCTAGAACAGTATTTGTGCCTGTCAGTAACTAAACTCCACTCCCACTCAAAACTCCCAGTGTTTGGGGGAAACGTCTTATATTTGTTGTGCCCTGAATGCACCAAGAGGGTCAAATTGGGAGGTGACAACAGGCTGGGTAACTTTCCTGAGGTTCTGGGCCACTCTGTCCCTTTCCACGGCTTAGAATGCAGGTTCCCAGAAAGCCATCCGTCTTGAAAACATTTAATTACAGGAAGGGATCTCCTAGGCTGTCTGTCACCTCCCAGGGATACATTAATTTTTTTTTTTCCTGCTCTTTCTGAAGGAGCTTGAGCAGCGAGGAAATTGAACAAGTAGGGGGTCGAAGAATCAAGTGTGCCTGGAAGGGAGGAAAAGGGGAAGGAGAACCGGGGGTATGCACAGTGAGTCAGAAGAACCATCCCTAAGTAAATGAGCATGTGAGAGGTTAAGCCTGTGAGTGGAGAAAAGAAGCTTCACAGAGAGACTTGAGGCTGGGCCCAGCTGGGCCGGAGAGGAATAGGGTCACAGAGCAAGGTGGCAGGAATGGTGAGGAAAGGTCCAGCTGAGAGGATTAGCCATAGATCAACCAAAGAGAGCTTCCCAGAGACAGAGGAAGGCAGAAAGCTGTGACCAGGTTTGTATTGGAGGAGGGGCACGTAGCATCGATTGAAAGTGAAAGGCTGGAAGGTTTTCAGCTCCTGTGAACACTTGGTGGCTTGGTGGAGCCTGGCAGAGGTCTCCAGATGCCAAGGATTCCATCCAGATACCCCAAACAGCTTGGTTTCCAGGGGCCGTGGAAATGGTAAGGTCAAGCGGACCGTACTTCTAAGGAAAGCTCTGACCCAGTGTATCCTTTCTTGCAGGCTGTGACAGTGAGCACTGGGGTCCCCACTGCAGCAACCGGTGTCAGTGTCAGAACGGCGCCCTGTGCAACCCTATCACCGGCGCCTGCGTGTGTGCCCCCGGCTTCCGAGGCTGGCGCTGTGAGGAACTCTGCGCGCCCGGTACTCACGGCAAGGGCTGCCAGCTGCTCTGTCAGTGCCACCATGGCGCCAGCTGTGACCCGCGCACTGGCGAGTGCCTTTGCGCACCTGGCTACACAGGCGTTTAGTGAGTAGAGAGGGCGTGGCCTGGGGTGGGGAAAGAGGGATGGGGCAGAGCCGGGAGACTGTGTCCGATGCCCGACTGGGGGCAAGGGTGGGGCAGGAGGAGCGTGGCCTTAATGACCCTGGCTTGGAAGAGGACAGGGCTGGGGCCTGGAGGCCCTCATCAAGGCTTTTAAGGCTTTAGGACAACTTCTTAGCACCCTAGTGGACAGAAAGTCCTGGTTGTGACATCTGCCCTCTGACCCCCAAGTGCTGCAATGTCTTTAAGTACCCAGGCCTCACCCACACAAGTCTCAGATCCAAGCCCATAAGTACCTGGCCCTACTGGAGACAAGTCACATGGCCAGAGGGCCCTTCCTAGTTAGGGGACACAAGTGAGTAATATGCCTGTTTGCCCCATCCTAATTGAAATAGGCCTGGTAAGAGCCCATCTGATGTGTCATGTGCAGATCGGCCCCTCGCTTCTGTGCCCTGGGGAAGCCATACTGATAGGGGTCCCCAAGACAGCTTGTCTGACACACTCAGACAAGATTGGTGCTGTCCTTCCAGTCTAGTGGAGGCTCTTAGCATTCTCTTAGATTCATAAGCAGAAGCCAGGGATATTGACCACAAGACATCCTGGATTGACAGCTTTTCCTGCCCCACCCAGTGTCAGATCAGGTCCCCTGAAGCCATGGCCATTGGAATGAGACCCAAGGCAATGAATCAGACCCTTCCCTACACTCCCACAGTGGCTGGTCCCCACACGTGGCAGCTGGGAGTCCTTGTGTTTCCAGCTTCTCTCTTTGAAAACAGGCAGGTTTCCAGGGGCTGGAGAAATGGCTCAGCGGTTAAAAGCACTGGCTACTACTCTTCCTGAGGTCCTGAGTTCAATTCCCAGGAACCACATGGCAGCCCACAACCATCCTATAATAGGATCTGATGTTTCTCTTCTGACATGCAGGTATACATGCAGAGAGAGCAGTCATACACATAAAATACAAAATAAAAACTCTTTAAAAGAGAGGAAGGGAAGAAATAGGCACGTTTTTAATGGCCAGATCTTAGCTCTGTTGTTCGTGCTTTTTCAACCATCTGGCGTGCCCTTTCGCCCTCTCCATGCAATCAGCTTCACCTTCAAGACCATCTCCTCCCCAGAACCTTCAAGTGCTGGCCCAAGTGCCCTACGGTTCAACATATATCTGTCTCCCCCTACTGGCAGGGATCAGAACAGCCACGCTTAAGATGGTGTGGAGGGGCTTCAGGCTCTCAAGTCCGCAGTTGGGCTGATTACTGACGTCATCCACACCTGTGGTGGGGGAGGAGTCAGGTGCCAGGTGGGGGTCGGCCCGGGTTGAGACTTGTCTGTCCTCGGAGATTGGGCTCACTAGGGAGTCCTGCAGCATTGGGACCGAACACTAGGGCGCCATCGGGAATTCTGTCAGACGCTCTTCCTCTCTTTGCAGCTGTGAGGAGCTGTGCCCCCCTGGGAGCCATGGAGCTCACTGTGAGCTACGCTGCCCCTGCCAGAATGGAGGGACCTGCCACCACATCACTGGCGAGTGTGCCTGCCCTCCAGGCTGGACGGTAGGTGGACCCTCAAGATCTAAGTGGGCATCGTAAGAGGCATTGGCAGCATGAAAGGCTAAATTCCCCTTTCTACCCATTTATAGTCATAAGCCATCACGAGAGTGAAGAGTCCCAGGTCTGGGGTCTGTGTGGCTGAAGGCAGGTTTCTTAGCCTCTTTGAATCAGTGATGTCTCAGCGGCAAAGGAATTGTATTTTCATCACATGATTGGCAGTGTTCAGGGCTGCACATGTAGCCCAGTCGGTAGAATGCATGCCTGACATGTGTGACACCTCATGAAGCCAGGCATGGTAGCACAAACCTATAATTCCATCATTTGGGAGGTGGAGGCAGGAGGATCAGAAGCTTAAGGGTATCCTCAGCTATATAACAAATTCAAGGCCAGCCTGGGCTACATGAGACCCTGTCTGAAAAGGAATGTTTTTAATTAAAAAAAAAAAAAAAAAAAAAAAAAAAAAGAGAGAGAAACTTGATTTGGGTCTGGGTATGCAAAGGGGCTTCAGGTGTGGCAGAAGGGTCTGTTCATCTGGATTCGTGAACCGTTACTCTACCTCACATATTCTCTGTGGTCCCTAGAATCTATTATATTCCCAAGTGCTTCAGGTACTTGTGCTGCAACTTCCCCCACCACAGATCTCTCCAGTCCAGGAACCCCTCACTATGGGGAAGTAGACAGAGAGATAGCCTCACCCACAGAGGCCTGCCTTCAGGTCTGATGCTGCCCCCACTACCCGCACCCCAACCTCCCTGACTCTGGCCTCAGCTTCCCCACACACAAAAACGATTTGCCTTCAAGGAGGCTTGCTTGGGCTGGCTGCCATGGTACTCGAAGTCCTCAGGTGAAACTGTATATCCAAGGTGCTTGGCACACACCGAAGCCTTTTATACCTGCTTGATATATACCCCTGGATGTCGCAGCCTAACCACAGCCTGCTATCAGCCGCCACCTTTCCCTGTTAGCACTTCCCTCCAGACTCAAGCCCCTGAAAGGCTGCCAGACTCTCCCCACTGTAGCCCCTGTAACAGCCAGCTGCCTCCCCAGGGCCTGAAGACAGGGCTGCTGAACAGAGCAAGATATTTCAGGAGGTTTTTGACACCCAGCTCCCAAGGGCAGCCAGAAAGGACACCTGCAGGCCCATGGTGCTGCTAGACAGGGAGAGACCGTAGGAATCCAGTGTGACCAAATATGGCTACACACTGGGGTCAATGAGGAGTCAAGAGATCACGCTTGAGCCTATGGAATGCCATCTTTAATAAGCTCCCCAGGTGACTCTGAGGAAGGTAGTGTGCGGACACGGCCTCACTTGGATGTCATTAAGAGCAAGGGGCTGCCTTCTGTGTTGCATAGAACACTTTAGCTCCTTGGGGTGGGTAGGGATGGAAGCCTCGACCTTGGGGCTCAGGCTCCTACAGCCCCATCTGAGTCTACTCTCAGTATTGGCGTTCTAGGTAATAGGTCATGGAAACAAAACCGGCCACAGGTTTAAGAGTCTGACACCATGGTCTGACACCATGGTCTGACCATAAGTGCCATTTCCTGAATTGAGGGTATTGAGAACAGGGAAGGATCGGCCACAATGTTGGTTAGCAGTGAGGTGGAGTTAGAACTAGAACCTGGGTCTCAACTCCAGAACCACCCATGTTCTCAGTATCTCATCTCATCTCTCCCTTCTTCTCTTTCTCCTTCCTCCTTCCTCTTCCCCCACTTCTAGCTTTCTCTTGTTCTCTTTTTCTCTTTATCTCTCTTTCCTTCCACTCCCTGTCTTTCTGTGTTTTTTTTTCCTCTCTGTCATTTTCTTTCCTTTCTCTTTCTCTTCCCTCTGTCCCTGTTCTCTCTCTCTACTCTTCTGAAAGGACAGAGGGATCCAATCACCTCTCATCTGTCTACTTCTCCTCTGACCTGCTCTTAGAAAGGCCTCTATCACCAGTCAGGTTCCAGGTATCCAGTGCCCACCAGCAGGGCTCAAGGAACCCCATCAATCGGGGATGGAGCCCTGAACCTCAGAGGCATCTTCTGAGATGCTCCTATGGGCCATTGCACTTCAGGAATGAGAAAAGGAGAAAGCCAACCCATAGCTCTCTTCCTAACACACTTTTTTCAGGTGACGTGAAATCTGTCTGTAGGAAGCTTTGGTGCTGAGGGCTTTGTTTTAAATTTTATGATAGACAATCACATTTCTATTTTTGACATAGCATTGAACTTGCAGATTTGCATGAATTATTAATACCCCGACACATGCCAAGTCATAATGTAATGAAGCTTCAGCTCAGGCCTGAGGCTTCTCCAAGGGAGATCAGGGGCCAAGGAAAGGCCGCCGAAGGAAATGGTCACTTGTCCTTGTCGTCCATTGCCTGACTTGCCACTGGCCCCGCCCCCACGGGGATTCAGCTGATGGAATGGCTCACTGCCACCGCTCTGCTGGGACACAGTACAGAGAAGCTTCTGGAAGCTCTGGCCCCTCTGACCCTTCAGGCCCTTCAGGCCACTGTCCCCCAAGAATGCCACAGGCCCCTCCACTTATCTGGTTATAATGAGTCCAACGTGGGGAGGCCTGTGCAAAGAGCCTGGGAGCTTTTTCCCTGATTTTGAGACCTTGCAGAGCAAAGAGGGTAACGGGGGGTAGGTAGCTTGATGGCAGTGGAATCCAGAAAAGGTGTTTGAAACTTACAGGCTTCGGAGTCTCAGACACTAGGGGTTGGAAGGATGACTGTAGAGGCCCGTGGCTGGTCCTGAGGTTAGGACCACCTCCATAGCACCTTCACCAGCCACTGCTTAGTGTCCCCACAATTGGTGCCACTCTGGGACAACAGCCATTAATGTGAATGTCTGAAATGCTGGTGAGGCCCAGCCCCCATCTCGGCCCTTTCCTTTTGATCTTCTGTTGAGCAGGGACTTCTTACAATGTAGCTGCTCTTGAGAGTCCCACAGAAACATCAGGTCTGACCCGTCGGGGGACCTTCTAAATCCTATGTAACCCAAGAGCCCACGATAGCAGAGACACACTTGACCTTCTCAGGTGACCAAAGACCTCAGACCAAATGGCTCAGACAGTAGGAGTTGGTTTTCTCATGGGCTTGGAGGCTGGGTGTCAGATGGCAAGGTCTTCATCAGGCAGGACTGATGACTTCTGAGCCTCTGTTCCCAGTCCGGAGTCTTTGCATGACCATCCCTCTGGCCTTCTCATAGATCCCAGGACCTCTAGAACAAAGGTGGCACCATCCATGAAGGGCTGGGCCTCCCATATAAGTTACTAATAAAGATAATGTGCTACAAGCCTGGGGAGATGGTGCAGTGGTTAGGAGCACTAGCTGCTCTTCCAGAGGTCCTGAGTTCAATTCCCAGCAACCACATGGTGCTCACAACCATCTTATAATGTGATCTGGTGCCCTCTTCTGGTGGGCAGTTGTACATGCAAATAAAATACCCATATAAATAGATAAATGTTTTTCTTAAAAAAAGAAAGAAAATGAGCTACAGGCTTGTCTATAGGCCAATTTTATGAAGCCATTTCACAATTGAAGAGTCCCTTTCCCAAATGACTCTAGCTTGTGTCAAGTTGACATATAACCAGCCATCATCATGTCTGTCCTTTTACATTCTTCTAGGGTCAATGTTTAAATCCTCAATGTTTGTATAGCAACCACATTACTGGTTGAACTAACCCTCCAACCTGATACATGTCTATCTTAATCTCTTCTTGTAAGGACATGAGTCAGGGTGGATGAGGGCCCACCTACACAAGTCTATAGCTTCATCCCTGCAAAGGCCCCATGTACACAGACGACCGTATCTAGACACTCTGGGAGTTAGGATTGCAGCCTGTGAATCTCAAGAAGATAAAGTCACAGCAGGAAAGGAACCCTCGTGCTGGCCTGCCTCCTCCGAAGGCCATGTTTCCAGTTAGCAGTGGTTGATCATTTGTGTAGTCCTGTACCACCTCAGCAATGCCAGCTTCCTTTAGTTGACAGTCATTAGGCACAGCTCAGTAAGACACCTCAGTTATCTTTACAGCTTCCTAGAGACCAGGCTTCACCCCCACCGGTGTGTGTGTGGTGGTGGTGGGGACTGGTAGGCATAAGCATAATCTCCTGCCCTAAGTTGTCTTGGAATTTTTTTCAGGGTTAGAGGACCCTCAAACACCCCCGGATAGTAAGGACAGAATTGTACAGAAGCCAGAGACTCCTCTTGTCACTCGTGAATCCCTAAGCTCATAGGTTTCCTGAGAAACCTACCCACTGCTATTCTCCTTTCTCTGCTCCTGAGCCCCGCCCCTCGGCTCCCGAGTTCCTCCTCTCGGCTCCCGAGCCCCTCCCCTCGGCTCCCGAGCCCCTCCCCTCGGCTCCCGAGTTCCTCCCCTCGGCTCCCGAGCCCCTCCCCTCGGCTCCCGAGCCCCTCCCCTCGGCTCCCGAGCCCCTCCCCTCGGCTCCCGAGCTCCTCCTCTCGGCTCCCGAGCCCCTCCCCTCGGCTCCCGAGCCCCTCCCCTCAGCTCCCGAGCCCCTCCCCTCGGCTCCCAAGCTCCTCCTCTCGGCTCCTGAGCCCCTGGGTGCCTTCGGAGGGGAAATCTGAGCTGAAAGCCTCCCACTTAATTCATTACAACTCAATAACATGATTCGGAAAGATGGCTCTGGTCTGACAGGCTTTTCCTGACTGAACTAGCTTCTTCGGGGCCTGTGATTATTGATGCTTAATAACTGTGTGTTGAACAAATTGATTAATTAATTGGAGGATCATCTTCATTCTCCAGAAGAGAAATGATTATCTCCGGCATGAGGCTGAAAGGGTGGCAGGAGACAAGACGAGGCTCAGACGTTTGATGAAGACTTGAGATTTATACGAACTGTTTTAAAGGTGTATACCACAAGGCTCATACTGGAGGTGGGGGCAGAGAAAACAGCCCTTAATGCTTGTGCTTGCGACCCTGGCCCGTGTCCCTTTGGGTATCTCCCTCTGTTTTCTACCTAACACGCTTTACTGCCAATTCTTAACTATTGACTCCAGCCCACAGAATAAGAGTCAGGGTGGTAAAATGGCTCAGTGCGTTAGGCAGTTGCCCTCAAGCCTAAAGACCTGAGTTCAGTCCCTGGGACCCACAGGGTAGAAAGAGAACTGACTTAAGCAAGTTGTCCTATGACTTCCACATGCATGCGTGCGTGAAAACACACACACACACACACACACGTATATAAATAAACTTAAATTTTAATTTATTTAGATCTTCCCCCCACCCCCCACATACACTTGGTGTTAAGTCGTCTTTTATTTTTTTAATCTTAAGGACAATTTTACTCATGTTTAAAAGAAAAACTTAAGGGCAGGCAAGCTGTAAATCTTGGCAACTACCTGGCAGAGGAGGATGAGGAAGAAGAGTGGTAGAGCCTTGCCTTTTGAGTTGAGCTGGCTTGGAGGTCAGGCTTGGGAGACAAGCAGCCATATAGCGAGGAGGTCTTTAGAGAAAAAAGAGAGGGAATGCCCAAAGTACAGGGCAGCTTCCAAAAGAAAGAAGAGCAGGCCGCTGAATGTCTGCGGCATTAACATGCCTGTGTGTGCCGCTACTAATGTATCCAACGGCTGAACTAAAGGCTGAAATTCCTCTCAGGTTGGACACATCAGAAGTCCTTCCACCTCCCTCCCTCCTTCTCTCCTTCTCTCCCTCCTTCCCTCCCTCCTTCCCTTCCTCCCTCCCTCCTTCCCTCCTTCCCTCCCTCCCTCCTTCCCTCCCCTCCCTACTTCCCTCCTTCCCTCCCTCCCTCCTTCCCTCCCTCCCTCCTTCCTTCCCTCCCTCTATCCCTTCCTTCCTCCCTCTGTTCCTCCCTCCCTCCCTGCCTGCCTCACTCAGTCTTTTATCCACTTTTTCTTTCTGTTTTTGCCTTTGTGTTTTGAGGCAGCGTTAAGAACACCTTGTCCTTCTGTCGTGTGAGCTCTTTGCTTTGTGCAGTCACTATTGTCGTAGGATTCCTCTTGTTTCTCTTTTGATGGGTCCCTAGTTCTCAGAATCCATGTTTGTCTTTTTCTTGAGTTATCTTCCTTCCTTCCTTCCTTCCTTCCTTCCTTCCTTCCTTCCTTCCTTCCTTCTTCTTCTTTTTATTTTTGTTATTTTTCAAGACAGGGTTTCTCACTCTGTAGACCAGACCAGTATTGAACTCATAGAGATCCGCCTGCCTCTGCCTCCCAAGTACTGGGATTAAAGGCGTACACCACAACCCAGCCCCTTTTTCTTTTCTTTTTCTTCTTCTTTTTTTCTGGGGGTGGGTGTTGTTTGTTTAATAGGATCTCATATCCAAATCTAACTCTCAAACTAGCTGTATAGTCGAGGATGGACCCTTAAACTTCTAACCCTCCTGCCTCCACCTTCAGGTATGTTACACCCAGTCTATATGATACTGAGGACTGGACTCAGGGTTTCATGCATGCCAGGCAAGCACTCTACTGACTGGGCTGTATCACCAGCATTCCCTTTTGATGAGGGGCATGGGGATATTCCAGCTAGTTATTGAAGAGTATCCATGTTCTTGTTCAAATCCGAAACTGTCTCCATCAAATCCCCCATTTGTGCATTTGGTTTGGTAGTTTTAGAATTCTAGACAGAAGGAGTTTGCTTTAACTAGTTTGTTCTCTTGAAGTGCTAAAGACCCGGGCTTTCCCCTCAGCCACACCCCTGGTGCTTCTGGGCAGCCAGTTCTAGACTGGAAGCTATCTTCTCTCCAGACTCTTAAGGAACTCCATCTAGTGTCACATAACTCCTAGCTGCAGGGTATAACAACTTGAGTCCTGGGTTTTGCATACAGACTGTTTTCTTTTTCCTAATGGCTTTGATTTAGAAACATAAATCTTTGGTGGCTGGATCGATGGCTTAGTAGTTGAGAGCATCTGCAGCTTTTCCAGAGAACCCAAGTTCACTCTGAATCCATGGCAAGGGAGCTCAAAGGCACCCGTAACTCCAGCTAAGTCCCAACCTCCTCAGGTGTCCACATGCCATACATCACAGAAATAAAAGCAATGGTTTGGGGTTGGGTTTTTTGTTTGTTTGTTTGTTTGTTTAGTTTCGGTTTTTTTGTGTTCTATTGTTTGTTTGCTTGCTAGTTTGTTTTGTTTTTGAGACTGGGTTTCTCTGTGTAGCTCTGGCTGTCCTGGAGCTCACTCTGTAGACCAGGCTAGCCTCAAATTCACAGAGATCATCTGCCTCTGCCTCGTGAGTGCTGGGATTAAAAGCATTCACCAACACTGCCCAGCTTAAAAATGTTTTGTTTTGTTTTTTTAATTTATAAAAATGTGTAATGCTGCCAGGCGGTAGTGGCACACGCCTTTAGTCCCAGCACTTGGGAGGCAGAGGCAGGTGGATTTCTGAGTTCGAGGCCAGCCTGGTCTACAGAGTGAGTTCCAGGACAGCCAGGGCCACACAGAGAAACCCTGTCTTGAAAAACCAAAAAAAAAAAACCAAAAAAAAAAAAAAAAAAAAAAAAAAAAAAAAAAAGTGTAATGCTATGCCCTGATGGGAATCATATTTCTTCTCCTTCCTGTCCTTCTCCCTCCTTCTGCCCCCTTCTCCCTTCTTTACACCCCCACTTCCTCACACCATTACGTCCTTATGGGTCCTTTGTTCTCTAGCTGGGTTTAAGAAAGGCACAGGGGTGAGTGTGTCTCCATGGCTGGATGTTGAGTGGGAGCTCTCTGATATCTGCTCAGCTCTCTTTCTCTTCACGTCCATGTGAGAAGATTAACACTACATGCTTCCTCCAAGGTCTCCCTAGGACTCTGGAATGACAAGTATCAAATCTGTACCCCCAGTTTCTAACCCAGCACCTGATATGTAGCAGTTACTAACTATACTCTGCATAGTTGGGTGCAAGAGCTAGCCTCAGCAGAGCTAACTGTAGCATGAATACCCAGCACGCCCAATTACACTAGGAATTTGGGGTGGTCCCTGCCGCCCCAGTGTTTATATAACCTCGTATATAACCTCGGCATGTTTTCCTTGGAGCCCTACCAAGCCTGTTCTTAATTCTATTTCAGGGAGCAGTGTGTGCCCAGCCCTGCCCACCAGGGACCTTTGGCCAGAACTGTAGCCAGGACTGTCCCTGCCACCATGGAGGCCAGTGTGACCATGTGACTGGACAATGCCACTGTACAGCTGGATACATGGGGGACAGGTAAGGCGGCATTAACTCTTGCCTATGATGTTCAGTTGTTCAGACCCTTAGCAGCCTTGCAGAGAGTACCATCCCTGGCCAGCCTTCTGGCTCTTTCCTCAGAAGGCAATCTGAAATCTACCCTGTCTCACCCACATGTGCAAACCCCTCCACCAACCTGGCTGCCCTGGACTTGCACCAGGGAGGGAGGTGAGCAGCCCTCTCCTTTTCCTGAGTCTGTACCAACAAGGGAACAGTGGGACAGAGACTCTGAAAAAGCTGAGAGAGCAAAATCAGTGTCCACGGTTTGAAGTTCTTATAGAAGTAGATTTGTATTCAAAAATTGAGTTACCTCTGAAAGATACTGACATCACTTTGTGTGATATGAATGCCCGAGAGTACACTGAACGGAGGTTCAGAGAGACACCATCCTTGAAAGAAGCCAACCTGGCAGAGGGAACAGGCAACAGAACACAGACTCTAGGAACTGCCTTCTGGACACAATTGGAAGACAGCTGTGGGACCAGGACACACTGTGGGAGAGGCAGAAGCAAGGCCTGCATCTCTGATGCCATGCTGAACTGGAGGAGGACCCCACTTGTGTCCACACACCCAGGGCCAGGTCCCCTTCTCCACTAACCATCCAGAGGAGTCCCTGCCTTTTGCCTGGCACTGTGCAGGTGGATCCAAGTTTCACCTCTGGCCCCTGAATGTCATTGTCACTCTTCTAGACAAAGTGAGAGAGGAGATACTGTAAGAAGCACAACTTAGACTAAGCACTGGAGAAACCAAGATTGTCATTCACACAGACTTGTCTTTCTTCAATGGAAGGAAGTAAGCCTGCCCACCTGGCATGCTTGAGTGACATGGGCAGACAACCTGGTGATGCTTTTTGAGTCTGTTAGGAGCCAGCCTCCTCCTGAATCCCCCCAAGACCCCGAGCTTTTTCTCCAGTGAATGGAACACAGCTCTATCTACTTTGCACACTCCACCAATAGAATCTATCGTTATATTTATCACAGATCCTTTCTCTAGGCCCTAGCCCTGAACTTGTTCATCAGCCAACAGAATTCAAGCTTACTGGAAAGGTCACAGGTGCTTTGCTGCTTTGCAAATGATGTAACCAGCCCTGAAGCTTTGTTAATGAGAATTGTCATATGAAGACCTTTCCCCCAAAGTTCTGTGTTTAAATGTGTAAGAAAAAGCCCAGGGTGTGGGCCCCCTGGACCTGGGATTAAGTGCTAGGTATACCTTCCCATCACATCTTCAAACCCCAAGGTAAGGAAATGCTGGGGACCAGATGAGCCCCACTCCCTGTGTTCCAGCCTTACTCTGATGTTGGAAACCAGTGTTAGCAAACTACCAGGCACCACCAGTAGAGCTGCCTCATTGGCTCTTAAGGTTCACCAAGGGCAGAAATAATCCCAAGTGTCTCTCCTTCGAGTCTCACCCCTGATCTCAGAGCAGACAGAATTTCCAAAGCCATGAGCCTTCCAGCTTGTTTTCCCAGCCTGCCTCAGGAGAGTTTATACAGAGCTCTGAGTGCGTTTGGCTTTCCCGCCTCAACAGGCTGCCTGGTGTTTAATATTTTGTAAAATTGCCTCCATTAATTTTGTAGGTGACAGCTGCATTAGCCCACCCCAAATTATCATGAGCATATTAAAGCCAAGTGGGTATAATAATGCGGGTCTCCCCAGATCGGAGGGATCCAGCTCAAATTAAACACAAAACATAACTTGTAATTTAATTGAGCAATGTATCTGGTTGTTAATGGCGATATTGGACACATTAGATTGATATGTTGGGAAGGAAGGGTGTTTAAGTAGAAAGTTAATCCCTGCTGTGATTACCCTCCTGTTCCACAGGCCGATTATTAGTGTACTTTGTGTAAAATTCATTAGCAGTCTTTGCTTGATCTCTAAATAAATAAGTTGTTTAAATTGTGGCTAGGAAAAAAAAGTAAAAAGAGACTGATTATGCAAATGGATTAGGTTGTCAATATTTCATTTTTAGATTTTTTTTTTTCTGGGCAGGTAGATTCAGTGCCCCTTCCCCAGGAGTATAGTTGGGTGGGACACTGTCTTCAGAGGAGCCATCTGTCCTGCTGGGCAGGAATAGTCCAGTGCAAGTGAGCAGGTGTCTCCTGGTGTGAGTTTCTCTCCTGACCTCAGAGAGATCTGAGCCCTGCAGAGCTCAGTGGTCTGTGGAGAAATCTGGAGGCTGAGCAGGGACTGGCACTTTAGACATGGGTCTTTAGCTGCTCCTGGTCCTTTCCCTCAGTTCCCTCCCTCCCCCCCCCCTCAGTTCTTTGTTTCTCTCTCCTGCCTGCCACCCGATCTTCCTCCCCCAGCCACCCCTCCCTTTGTTCCAGCAAGTTGGGACAGCCCAGATCTTTTTCACTGCCTGCCATTGGCAGATTCCTTCCCTCACACAGTGGCTCTGAGAGGGGACAGCCAGTAGGCATCTCCCTTGAGGGGTGATCTAAGCTATGTCCCAGTCACTCTCCTGCTCTCCTGTCACTCAGGGCACAGAACAGTGAAGGCAGAAACATGGGGCCCTGGCCGCTAGTTGCCAAGGCCAGTCCTGAATAGTCTCTCTGATCTCAGTTCCCCGACACAATGCTGCCGCCCCCATGTCCACTGGAGTGTGGCCACGTGTCCTCATTTAGGCCACTGGCCTCTAGAATGAGCCTCCAAGAAGTTATGGGTATGGTCTTAGTTAGGGTTACTATTACCGTGATGAAACACCACGACCGCAAGCAACTTGGAGAGGAAAGGGCTTATTTTTCTCACAGTTTCACACAATTCTTCTTAAAGCAGTGAGGGCAGGAAGCCAAGTAGAGCAGGAACCTGGAGGCAGGAGCCGCTGCTGAGGTCTTGGAGGGGGGCTGCTCACTGGCTTGCTCTTCAGGGTTCCTTCAGCCTGCTTTCTTATAGAACCAAAGACCACCAGCCCAGGGGTGGCCCTCTCCACAATGGGCTGGATCCTTCCACATCAACCACTAATTAAGAAAATGCCCTACAGGCTTGCCTACAGCCTGACTTTATAGAAGTATTTTCTCAATTGAGGCTCCCTCCGGTCAGCTGATTCTAGCTTGTCAAGTTGACACAAAACTAGTCAGCACAGGGTACATTTAGAATGTAAGCAAATGAGGCTGTAGCTCAGTAGACTGCTGGCCTAGCATGCTTAAAGACCCGAGACGGCACAGACCCCTCTTCACTTGAAATGCCTGGTGTGTTCCTTCTGTACCCCATGTACTGAGTAAATAGGCTTTGATGGTTCATGCCTGTAATTCCAACACTCAGGAGATAGAAGGAAGAGGATCAGGAGTTCAAGGTTACTCTTGAATATAAAGCATAAATCTTAGGGGGAGGGGCTAGTGAGATGGTTCAGCACATAGACGTGCCTGCTACTCAAAGCCCGAGTTCCATCCCTGGAACACATGTAAAAGTGGAAGGGCAAAACCAGCTCTACAGCCTGTCGTCCTCTGACCTCCACACAAGTGATGATTAAACTGCTTCTAATTCCTCAAGTTCATGCTTCAGTTACATTTCAGATTTCCTTTCTTTGAGCCTTTTCATGCCTGCAACTAAGGCAAGAGGGTCCTATCTGCTGTGTTTTCAGAACTGAAACAAACTTTTAATAAAGAACTGAGAGACAGATCAGCAGTTAAGAGAAATTTATTTAAGAGTGCCAACAAAGCCGGGCAGTGGTGGCACACGCCTTTAATCCCAGCACTTGGGAGGCAGAGGCAGGCGGATTTCTGAGTTCGAGGCCAACCTGGTCTACAGAGTGAGTTCCAGGACAGCCAGGGCTACACAGAGAAGCCCTGTCTTGGGGGGGGGGGGGGGAGTGCCAACAAATAATGGTCTCCTGGCTACCTTTCTGGATCATAATACACCTTCCAAAATTAATTATGTGCATGGTGACAGGTTGTTGGCGTATTTTTTTTAACTTTATTGGGCTCTTATATCTTCTACTCTTCCACCCTGATCCCTTCTAATCCTCCAACAGTAGGTAGGAAAGAAAGAAGGTTAGAGAGAAAAGGAGATATCCATCTCTTTAGACTACTTCCTGCAGATTAGGGGCGGTGAGTCCCTTGGGGCAAGTCCAATCTTCGCCATCAGGATCTCTCCAACTTCTCTTTGCTTGACAAACCACTACAACGGGAACCAGCATCAAGGAGAACAACAGCCACCCCAGGCCTTCTCAGGGCTCTTCCATGTATCCCTTCTCCAGAGTCCCCAGAATTAAACTATCTGCACCTGGCAAAGATCACGCCCCTGCTAGTGCAGGGCAAATCATAATCACCTGCTGGGAAGCAGCCTCTTATCCACACCTGGGATTAAAACAAAAACATATTCACATAACATGACTGGGTTCTTAAAGAAACTAAAATTCTCACTATAATGGGCCATGCACATGTGAGTGCAGTGCCAGAGGAAACTAGAGACAGGGGTGGCAGATCCCCTGGACCTGGAGATACAGGTGGTTGTGAGCTGCCCAGTGCAGATGTTGGGAACCGAACTCAGGTACTGCAAGCCAAGTTCAAGCTCATCATTGCTAAAGCCATCTCTCCAGCCCCTAGCATTATTTTATCTAATCTTCAAACAACCTGATGAGGGTTACCAGCTCACTTTATGATGAGGAAGTGACCCATCAGAAGTCAGTTCTTGTTATTTGTATCATTAAAGCAGAGTTAAGAATTAGCTAATCCCTAACCCCATAGCCTGTTTCCCTCCAGTGCACAGGTTACCCCCTTTTCCCCCAAGGTCCAGTTGCTATGACAATGAGCTTGTGCCCCCTGAGGAATTACCCTGGGCTGCAGCAAGGACATCAAGGAAGCCGGCAGAATCACCCAAAAGATCCGCATCTCTTGGCCTTAAGCTAATGAAGTAAAACATCCCCAGAATGCAGGGACCCCAAGTACCTGTGTGAGCTCACATAGCACAAAGTGTCAGTCCTCCACCTTGAGAGCTCACTGACTGGTGAGAGAGAGCTAGCTCCTGCCTCGACAGCAAGTAGTCTGTTTTGGGGAGTATTCAAACTGAGGAAGGAGGAAGACACATCTACTTAAGGGAAACCCTCAGGGAAGGCTCCACATGACAGGGGAGAGAGGCTCCTGCCTGAGACTCAGGAGGGCACGTATGAATAATCCCAGCAGTCAGAAGTTTGGGCCCTAGGATTGCTGTGAATTTGAGGCCAGTCCAGGTTACATTGTGAATTCTAGGACACCAAACTGAACTTCAGAATAAGGCTCTGTCCCAAACAAAACAAAAAATGGAAGAAAGAAAATCCCCAGCACCACTTAAACCAAGCATGGTAGCTCTCAGGAGGTGGAAAAGGAGGGATGTGAAGTTCAAAGGTCACCCTTGGCTACGTAGTGAATTTGAAGCCAGTCTGGTCTATATGAGACTCTTTAAATATAAATAAATTGGTTAATTATGCAATTAATTATAACAAACTTTCATCATGAATTTTGAAGGGTACAAACAAACATTCAAGCATTTAAACCACAGCACACACATTTTATCACACTTTTTTTTTTTAAAGAGGACTTAAGTTACACACAGCCCATAATCACACAGGGTGGTCTGGAACCCACCAGGGTGGCCTCAAACCTAAAGGAAGCATCCTGCCTCAGCCTCACTAGCTGCTAGGATTACAGGTGCAGTTCCCATAGATATGGGGGAGGAGTCTGGGAGGGAGGGAAAAGGCCAGGCCTTCCAAGTGAGGAGGAGTCTATGCAGATGCAGCAAGAAGCCCAGCAAGGGTTCCTGTCGGTCACAGCTCTACCCCGCTCTGCTCTCCACAGGTGCCAAGAGGAGTGTCCCTTTGGGACTTTCGGTTTCCTGTGCTCTCAACGCTGTGACTGCCACAATGGAGGCCAATGTTCACCAGCCACAGGTGCCTGTGAGTGTGAGCCTGGCTACAAGGGCCCCAGCTGCCAGGAACGGCTATGCCCCGAGGGCCTGCATGGCCCAGGCTGCACTTTGCCCTGTCCCTGTGACGCTGAGAACACTATCAGGTATGAGCTATGGACAGGTAATCTTGGGGCAAGGGATAGGTGGGCCCCTGATGAAGAAAGGCTTTCCAGGTTGTGCCTTTGGGGCTTTGGTCTCTCTAATAAAAGGTGAGAACTAATACCATCCAGGTGGAGTCAGGACCAGACCTTAGGTCACCTGTTTCTTGTTCAGCTACCTGGGCTTCACAAGCTTCACTTATGAGCAAGGAATAGCCTAGTGACTCACAGAAACAGGGGATTAGGATTGGATAGTTCTTGGGGCCAAGATGGTTTGGGGTGACAGGGCTTATGGTGTGATGGCTGGTGAGCTATCTTGGAGAGTCCACTTCATACTGAACACCTAAGCAGAGGCTGGAGCCATAGAAAGCCCATCTGGGCCCACAGAGGCCCTGGTCTGGTGGGAGAGGAGGAAGGACAGAGACCAGCCTCTGTGCCCAGGACAGCTTGAGAACATGGGGACAGTAGCTAGCCTCACTCCTGCATCCAGAGAGGACTGAGCTTGAGAAACCGAAGAGCAAACAGCCTCCTCCCCCACCCCTTTCCCTTCCTTCTCACCACTCCAGCTGCCCTGCCCTCTGTTAGGAGGGGGCTCCGCCCCACAGATGCCTATCGACTGTTATCTGTTATCAGGGTAGAAGGGGAGAGGCATCCCTTCTCCTTGCCTATGAATGGCCCAGGAAGACAAGCTGGTCCAGGCAGTGGATACTGAGCAGATGGCCAGGCAGAGAATGCCTCTGTTCTGAGACTCCTCTTCACCTCAGTGTTTGCTTTCTCACAAGTCACCCTGGACCACCTGTCACTGCAAGCAGGGCTTCTTGGCATGGATCAGCCTAGGTAAATATAGTTCCTTGGTGGCATCTCAGAAGATTCAGAGAGGGCTTAGAGTCAAGGCACCCAGTCTGTGCATGACTTGAGTGTCCCCACAGTGCAGAGCCAGGTTACAAGAAGAAAGCCCAGATACCCTTAGGCCCTCAGATTCTGAGTTTTCACTGACATTACGCACTTGCTGGCATAGTTTTCCAATACAAGGCACCCCCAGTAGTGTCTCATAGCCCTGCTTTCTGTCCTATTGATCAAAAATTCCAACAGCCAAACCACGACACACCATTAAGTGTATAACATACCCAACGTCAGAGGTTGAGAAATGTTAGGGTAGAGATATGTGTACCTGGCTCTGCTGGGTTCCAACGTACGTCCCAGTTATTGTGGCCTGAGATATGTGCAAATATCTCAAGATATCACAAGAGACCACCATTTTGGGCAGGAAGGGTGTCCTGGAAGAGGTGGCCTTTTGCCTGAACTGAAGGGCAGGGTGAGAGATCTAAGGGTCCCAAGCAGGAAAGAGAAACCAGTTCACCTTTTCCACGGGTGGAAGACAGCACGGGGGCACTCCGTGCTTGCTGGGAAGCCAAGGACAGAAAGCAGGGAGGCTCCTGAGGCCCCAAATTAAAAGGCCGTCGTTTCCCTCCCTTCCCCGGCAAGCACGTGCGCGCGCACGGCATAATTTATCTTTCTTCTGGAGTCCCCCATGTATTATTAATCTGGAAGAACTCTCTCTTCTCTGTCGCTAATCTCGGTCCATCCAAAATTAATGATTGTTTGCTTTACCGTCTTTAACGTGTGTCATGTTTTAAGGAACTGGGAGGCAAGAGCTAGCCTTAGGTATCCTTAGGATCCTGGATGGTGCCTGCCAGCCCAGCTCTGGGCAGGCTGCTTAGACTACCTCCTCAGGGAGAGCCTTGCCCCAAGCCAGGACCCTCAAGGGCACCAGCAGGCTACCTATGAGCACTGTCTCAGCCTTCAGTGACAGGCATGGCTGAATTCATCTTAAGCAGTGCATTCTAGATAGTTCTTCCCCATTTGCTTTTTAAAATATTCCCCGTCCTCCTGGCGTGCCAGCCCCTGTGACTGAGCCCCTGACACATGTGCTGCTCAGTCTCTACCAGGCAACCCACCTGGTTGGTCACACAGAACAGTCTTGTGCTTCATAGACTATTCAGCAGGGTCCCTGGGTCCCACCCATCAGATGCTCAGCTCACTCCCAGGTTCTGGCACCCAAAGGTGATTCCAGTCAGTGCCAAATGTCCAAGAAGGATAGAGAAGGCGAGATGTCTGAGGTGAGAACCTCTGGTCTGACTGAATTCTTGCAGCTCTTGGCTTTGTTCATGGCAGGCCTATCCCTTTGTGTGGACACGGCTCAGCCTTTCTCCCCCAGGAAGCTTTGACTCATAGATAAAGGCTTCTCTTGGGATCTAGAGAAAGCAAAGATCACAGCTAGGGCAGTACCTCAGTTGGTAGGGCAGTTGCCTGGCATGCATGAGGCCCAGGATAAACTGGGCATGGTGGCACAGACCTGAAATTCCACAAAGGCAGGAGGATCAGAAGTTCAAGGTCATCCTTGGCTACATGGAGGGCAGAATGGGTACCATGAGCTCTTGTCTTTTAAAACAAGGAAAATAGGGGCTGAGAGATGGTTCAGGTTAACAGCACTGACTGCTCTTCCAGAGCTCATGGGTTCAATTCCCAGCAACCACATGGTGGCTCACAACCATCTGTAATGTGGGATCCGATGCCCTCTTCTGGTGTGTCTGAAGACAGAGACAGTGTGCTTATATACATTAAATAAATAATAGATAATTAAAAAAAAAACAAGGAAGAAGAGGAAGGAAGCAAGCAAGGGAAGACAAGAGGGAAGGAGAGAGAGAAGGGGAAAAGGAGAAAGGAAAGGAAGGAGAGAGGGAGGGAGAAAGAAACAAACAGAGAAGGGGGGGGGCTATGATTCCAATCTTAAGGCAATTAAGTTGCAGGTACCGAATGGGGGTTGGTCTCCTCCATCCTGGCCTCAGATCAACTGTTAATCTCAAAAATGTAAGGAGAAAGACCATTACTCAAACCATCATGACCAAATTAACTCAAGCAACCTTCTTTATTTGTGTATATGGCGCCCCCTCCTAAGATGGGGTTTGAGAGGTCAGCATTGGAGGTGAGGAACACAGGCTTTTATAGCTCAGATGTAGGGCTTTCCCAAATGGGGGATTTGTTGGGTGAAACAGGCAGGGTTACAGGGGCAGAACTTAAGCACGACACATTAGTCAGAATGACCTCCTGAAACAGACATGGTCACAAGGTGAGCACAACCCAGCACTCAGGCATATAACCTTTGGAAACAAAGGTAGGGTTGCAAGATGGTTATAAACATGTTTTTTTTTAAAAAACAAAGATATGATTGCCATTCCTAGAACAGGCGGTACAGAACCATTTGTAGTTAAGCTGGGGCACAGCTCAATCCTTGAGAGGTCTATGATTGAACAGGTAAGACCTAGTTAGTCTTTACTAGAAGGTGGCTTTTAAGTCTAAGATGGAGGTGGGCTTGTACTTCACTACCCAGCTAAGAAAATACCCCGATATATGCCTTCCTGTGCCAGTCTTCCGAATGGGGGCAACATTTCTTGTGGTCTTTGGAAGTAGAGTAGAGGGGTAGTCATTAGAAGCCTTGCCTCATTTGTCCCTAAATTCATGTAGCACTTGGGATAAATGGTGGCTTCTAGTCTCAGGAATCCTCCTGAAGAGACATAGGACTCTAACCCCAGCCCAGGAGACCCCTGCTCCCCAGCCCACCCACAGCCTCTCCCTGCTCCTTCCCCTCTGGCTAGCTGCTGCAGAGAAGTTATGGTTGTCGTGGGAAAAAGCAGGCTGGTGAGCTTCAGTTTCCTCCGTGGGTTCTGTGAAAACACAAAAGAGACCATTCTCCTTCATAGATCATTCACCTTGAGGACAGTGTCCGGGTGTCAGGCCTCTTAAATGTCCCCTCCGAAATTAGATTGTCATAGATGAATTCCAGGAGCCCACGATGGCAGATTACCTTTGAAAGATTTGATTTAGCCAGCAGATGCCACAGAGATAGAAATCTCATCAGGGCAAAAGAAAGGCAGAAAAACCCAGCCCTCGAAACCGCCGCCCGAATTGTGCAGCTTTCGGCTCCTGTTAGCCAGTGATTAATCTGTGTCTGGGGAAAAGGAAGAAAGGGGAACCTGATAACAAAGGAGGCAGACTGTGCATCAGTGATGGGGACTTTGGTCCAAGCCTCCCCGGCACTGCCTGAACAGCAAGGTCACCCAGGGGAAAGAAGGCCTTCATAGGCAGAAGAACTGCCATGCATTCAAAGACGGCTGGTCTCAAAAAAAGCAAAAAAAAAAAAAAAAAAAAAATCAAATCATTGTCAGCCATCACTCTCCAGCATCTTTCCAAAGGAAAATTTAAATTAAGAAGTTAGATGTCCTGTTTCTAGAAATAGAATTGTAGGGCTGGGATATAGTTCAGCCTGTGGGGTTTGCCTAGAGTCTTGGTAACTGTTCTGAGACTATAAAGACGCACTGTGACCCGGGCAGCTTATAGCAGAAAGCATTTTGTTGTTGTTTTTCGAGACACAGTTTCTTTGTGCAGTCCTGGCTGTCCCGGAACTCACTCTGTAGAGCAGGCTAGAATTGAACTCAGAGATCTGCCCACCTCTGCTGGGTTTAAAGGTGTGCTCACCCACTTATCCGTGTGACCTTGGGTAGGTCTCAAAACCTCTGGGTGCCACCTGTACAATGGAGAGTCCCATTCCTACTTCACCGGTTTGTGGAAGATAAGAGATGTATGTGTGACGCGCCTGGCTCTCTCATAGCCTGGATACGTATAATTTTATTTATTATTATTCAAATTGCTTCCATTTTCTACTGTTATAAATAATGCTTTGGGGAGCATCTCTGTGTATAAATCTTCCTCCACAATCATGGTTATTTCCTTAGGATAGATTCTTAGAAATGGAATTACAAGGCCGAGGCATCTGCATATTTTTAGGTCTCCTGGTACGTAACCTCGGATTGTTTCGAAACCTTTACCAGCGTTTGAAAAGCTCGTCTGTGTTTTGATAGAGAGAAGGTGATATCCAATTGTTGTTTTGACTGGATGATTAATGAGACTAAACATTTTCTGAAGTGATTATTAGCTACTTATTATTCCAGAATCCTCTGCTCTGGTCCACCCCCTCATTTTCAACAAGAACACCACACGTGCCCCCCCCCCCCCAGAAGGGAGGCTAGCTGGTCTGCTCACAATTAGTCTGTTCATTAATTCGTTCATTTTAAGCACGCCGTGAGATCAGCATTTCCCATGTGCCAGGAACCCCATTGGACCCTGAGAGATGACAAGACAGACAAGGGCGGGCCCCCCAGAGAGCTGAAACCTAGTGGGTGGACAGAAAACAAACAAGTCAATAGACACAGAATAATTAAACATGGAGGCTGGGGGCATAGCTCAGCCAACAGAGTGCTTGCCTAGCGCGCACAAAGCCCTGGGTTTGAGTTTCAGCAGGGCATAAAACTGTGGTAATGGCACACAGAGGTAGAGGCAGGAGGATCAGAAGTTCAGGGTTGGGAGCTGGTGAGATAGCCCAGCAGCTAAAGTTTCTTCGCCACTGAGGTTAAGGGCCTGAGTCCTATCCCCGGGCCCCACGTGATGGAAGGAGAGAGCGCTCTCACAAGTACTTCTCTGAGCTTCACACATGTGCCATGGCATCCGTGTTCCCACATACTTACACCAAAAATAAGTAAATAAAAATGCAAAGAGTAAAGTTCAGGATCGTCCTCAGCTATACAGCAAGTTTAAGGCCAGCCTGGGCTACAGGAGGCTCTGTCTCAAAAAGAAAATAATTAAAAGCAATGTGCGTTCCTATGTGTGTAAACTGGACAGTGAATATGATCTGGGAAGGAGAAGGGCTCGCTCTGTTACAGAGCATAAGGAAGCCCAAGTGGCGGGTCCCTTGGGGACAGCCATTGTCAGAGAGGCCATCCTAGCCTGGGATCTTGTTTCAGCTACCAATGCTCACTAAGAGTCTACTGTTTGGAGAACTACTAGTGTCATGGTTGCCTTCTCACTTGTCCCCTCCCCCCCGCCCCCAACCCTGACAGGAGCGATGGGAGCTCTGGACCTCAGAGTCTATAAGGCACAGGAGAAAGGCCCTGCCTTACGCTTTGGGCTCCGTGTAGTTTTATAAAGAGTATACATTGGGGATTTACTATGGGGGTGTACTACTGGGGAGGGCTTACCACTCAGTTGGTAGAGTCCTCACCTACCATGCAGGAGGCCTGGGTTTGAGCCATAGCATGATGGCACATGTTTGTCATCTTAGCCCCTGGGAGGTAGAGGTAGAGGTAGAGGGAGGAGTACCAGAAATTTAGTGTCACCTTTGTCTACATAGGGAGTTAAAATGCAGCCTGGGTACCACAAGTCCATCTCAAAAGAAAAAAAGAAGTGCATATTTGGGGGTCAGAAGTCTGGGTATTAACCCTGGTCTTGTTCCCGCCTTGCTGAATGACTTTAGGCAAATTACTTAACTATGCGCCTTCATTTCTGGGAACTACTAAGACTATGTAGGGCCATGCATCCTGTCATAAACAAGGCATGACTAACTTAACCACAGGGGTCCTTTGCTCTGACTACCGTGGGCAGGATAGACTTGGGGTGGGCAGAGGAAGGGACATAGTTGCAAGCCTGTCCTCTTTTCTTCCTTCTTCCTCTCTTCAGCTGCCATCCAGTTACTGGAGCTTGTACCTGTCAACCAGGCTGGTCTGGCCACTACTGCAATGAGTCCTGCCCTGCTGGCTACTATGGCAACGGTTGCCAGCTACCCTGCACCTGCCAGAATGGTGCTGACTGCCACAGCATCACTGGAAGCTGCACTTGTGCTCCAGGCTTCATGGTAAGTCAGGATGGGCCTCCCACAGCCTCCCCACTCCCCAGGGAGCCAGTGGTCTGTGACCGAGAGCCCTTGAAGCTGTTCTCTGAGGTTTACAACTCAAGAGTAGCTGCAAAGGGCCTTAGTCTGTCACTGTCCCCGAGTCTGAAACTGTCCTCCTCTTGTCCAGGTCTGCCCTGTCCTCCTGTGCACACAGTATTTTTTCACAGCATCGTTACCCCTGCTCACAGAAGCAGTTTGTATTCTCCTGTTTGTTTTAGAACAAGGCCTTCTTACTATATACATTCCAGACGTGGAACTCACTGTGTAGACTGGGTTGGCTCAAAACCACAGAGGTACACCTACTTCTGCTTTCTGTGTGCTGCGATTAAAGGCACGTACTACCAGGCTGGACAGTTAGTCCCTCTCCCTCTCCTCCCTCTCCTCCCTCTCCTCCCTCTCCTCCCTCTCCTCCCTCTCCTCCCTCTCCTCCCTCTCCTCCCTCTTCCCCCTCTCCCTCTCTCCCCCTCCCCCTCTCCCGTCCCCTCTCCCCTCCCTCCCTCTTCTTCTCTCCCCCATCCCCCTCCCTCCCCCTCTCCCTGTCCCTGTCCCTGTCCCTCTCCCTCTCTTCCTCCCTCTCCCCTCCCCCCTCCCTCTCCCTCCCCCTCTCCCTCTCCCCTTTCCCCTCTCCCCCTCCCTCCCTCTTCTTCTCTCCCCCATTCCCCTCCCTCCCCCTCTCCCTCTCCCTCCCTCTCCCTTTCCCTCCCCTCTCCCTCTCCCTCTGTCCCTCCCTCCCTCTCCCTCCACCTCTTCCTCTCTCTCCCTATCCCCTCCCCTCCCCCTCCCCCCCCTTTCTGTGTAGTGGATGGGTGTTTGTGTTGGGGGCGTGTCTTGAGGACTGAACCCACAGCCTCCCACTCTGAGCTCCAGCCCCATCCTTTCTTTTATTCATGTTTCTCTGCTACTGGTTGGACCTCTCAGTTCTCACTTCAGATGGCCGCCTAGTGGAGCAGGAATTGATAGATGCCCAGTTTCCCAGCCCTTCCCTTCCTTCCTGCACAATATTAGAACACGTGTCGCCATGTTCACAGCCAGTATTGCAGCGTCGCTTCTTACAGCAGTCTATGCTGTCGGGGGTCGGAGATGCGCAGGCCTTGTTCAGAACAGCTTTTTGCTTGCTTTTTTTTTTTTTTTTTTTTTCAGTCTTGCTAATTATATAGGTAGAGAATGGCTCCTAAATGTCGCTCTCATTTGCATGTCTGATTACTAGGTACACGTGTTTGGTGTTTGTTCAGTTTGTATTTCCTCATCAGTCATGCTGGGTTTTACACGGTTTGATTTGGGCCGGGGGTGGGGGGGTGGGGGGGTGATGCTGGGCTAGACTATGCTCAGCCGGCCAGAAGGCCCCTCACACTTGGCATCCTCAGAGGGGAATGTTCCATTGTGCTGTGAGAAGTGTTTGTGGAGTTGAAACCTGTGGCCAGGTCACACACATCCTGGACCCAGTCTCTTGAGTTTGGTTTCTTTCTCTGTGAAGTGGGCACTCATCTTTCAAGGTTGCTTACAGGTATAGAAAAGGAGCCACTATAGACATCGGCCTTGGTAAATTACAGGTTCAAATCCAGCATATCTACAGTATGGTGAAGCTTTAGGTATCTGATGGGCTCTCACAGGATGTGGTAGCTGCTACTCAGTGGTTCTCACTGTGCAGAAACCAGATACATGGCATGGCTTTTCCTTCCCTCCTTCCTTCCTTCCTTCTTCCTTCCTTCCCTCCTTCCTTCCTTCTTCCTTCCTTCCTAAAGTTATTTGATTTTTTTGTTTTTTGGTTTTTGGTTTTTCGAGACAGGGTTTCTCTGTGTAGCCCTGGCCGTCCTGGAACTCACTCTGTAGACCAGGCTGGCCTTGAACTCAGAGATCCGCCTGCCTCTGCCTCCCAAGTGCTGGGACTAAAGGCGTGTGCCACCTCTGCCCTGCAAAAGTTACTTGTTTTAAAGATAGCCTATGTATTATAGTTTTTGGCTTACTCTTAGCAGGCATAACCTTGAATTTCTGGTCTTCCTGCTTCTACCTTCTCCCCTGTGCTAGGATGACAGGCATAGAGCAACAAGCTTGGTCTATTCAACGCTCTAGATCAAACTTAGGTCCTCATTCAGTTCACAACAGAAAAACACTCTACTGTCTCAGCTACCTTCTCCAAGAACAAGCTTTTCAGCCTTGACTACAAGGTCATCAGCCATGGAGGTGCTGGGAAGCTGGCTGGTGGTGAGCTGGCCGGCTGCCATGGTATAAATCTACTGATTCCGAAGCTCTTGTTACCATCATGGCAGGGGATCTTTTGAGAGCAAATGTCCCTGGTCTGCATAGCAAGGCTCAGACAAAATGTCATCAGTCCGAATCATGCTCCTTGTCAGAGTTAGAGCTAGGTGGACAAGGACTATGGTCTTTAAAGGGAAAGAGGTTTGTTCCTTCCACACAGCTTCTCTCTGACTTGCCTGTGTTGGCATAAATTCTGGCCCATAAACTATCACAAAGGACTGAAGCACTGGGGGCTGCAGAGGAGGCTTGGTGTTTTTAAGAGCACTGGCTGCTCTTCCAGAGGACCTGTGTTCAATTCCCAGCACCCACATGGATCCTCACAACCCTCCAAAGCTCCACTTGGAGGGGATTTGATTCCCTGTACTGTATCACACGGACAGACAGGCAGGCATAGCACCCATACATATTTTTAAAATTAATGATAATAGTGTCACTCTAGGTTTAGAGTCTTGCAAATAGTTCTTTGGAACTAAAGATATCCCATCACCAAGAGGTCAGGCAGAGAAGCAGTTGGTGGCAGGTGGGACATTCTATCCCTGCTTTAGCCTGGCTACCAAGGAAGGCCTGTGACTTAGGAGTGGCTTCTCCTCTCAGGTCCCAGGTCTCCTATACAAATGTGAATGGGCAGGGAGGATGAGCCCACTAATGTTGTTTTATTAGTCTTGTTTCTAGTTACAACCTAGTGTAGCCGAGGCTGGACTTACTCACTATGTAGCTGAAAATTACCTTGAGCTCCTGCTTCCTACCTCTCCCCACTTAGTGCTGGGATTATGGCTTTCTTTCTAAGCCCGGCCAAGTTCTGATGCTCAACACCGTTTTATGCTAAGGTGCTAAGGGCTAAACTCAGGGTTTCGTGCATGCTGGGCAAGCACCCGAACAGCTGAGCTGTATCCCCACCCCTGAACCCGCTGTTTTCTGAGATGGTTTACTGTAACTTTTTTTTTTTCCAAAACTTACTATTAATGACAGTTCTTAAACACTTTAACCCCCTTTAGCCCACCACCCACCAGAGATAGTGGAAAAGAAAGGGGGTTGGAGGGAGTGGACCTGTTTGGAAAGGTTCTTTGGAGCAACTGTGTTGTCTGGAAATCTGGCAGTTCAGTTCACAGGTTAGCAGGTGGCAGCAGCTCAATCCACTAGCAAACACCTCACAGATACACAGCAGTTCAGTTTGGTAGAGTCGAGTTAGCAATGGCAGTGACACAACCTAGGAGAGACAGCCAGGCCTCAGTCAAGGCAGCAGGAGGGACCATCGGCAACATCAGAAGTTCTCAGCTGTGCCTCTCTCAGGGAAGTGAAAATCAGCAAAGACACACCCACAGGCACTGCATAGCTATCTGTACCAGCAAGCTCTGTCTCCATAACTTCATGGAGTCCTATCTATACCCTCCAAACATCAAGTGTCCTCCAATCAGTCCAAGTCCACAGAAGTGGCAAGAAACTGCAGTGCACCATCAGACATTTTTTTTTGGTGTGTTCCTCTCTATGGAGTCCCGACAAAAGCAGCTCAACTATGCAATGGGAAGCAGGCCAATACATGCATAATAGCAAAGACGATACATGCATGTTATTAGCAAAGAATCCTTCATCACGTGTCCTTTCACGTGCTTGCTTTAGCAGAACATTCTCTCCTGTGTCTGCTTCAGAAAAACGTTCCTTTATGAGTTTGCTTTAGCCTCTCACCTGTGTCGGCTTTAACACAAACGCTCCTTCACGTGTTTGCCCCAGCAAAACACCATCCAACCCACTTTCCAAAGAACACTTAAGTTTCCACTTCAGTTTCCTATGCAGAGTTCATGGACACATTGGTCTGCCTACGTGTGGGCTTGTTGAGTGTCCCCATGGTTGACGATGTACATTGTCATAGATCTGTTCATACTTACTCCTCTGTCCCCTTTGTTGCCTCCCATTGTCTGACTTGTCGCTACTACTCAAAAAAGAAAACTGAGGTTCCAGAGGGATGAGGAAGGGAGCCTTGGTCTGTCGTGTGCTCACTCCTCCCACACCCCCAGCCAGGAATCCACGAATCTGAAAGCAGAATGTAAATGGCCTCTTGTCCTTGAACTTTGGGTGGGCGGGGCTTGGTGACCAGATTATCCACATCCTGCCTACCTGGCTCTTTAAGGGGGGGAAGGGGGATGACGACAGATTGTGAGCAGGCTCTCCTGGTGAGACCCCATGAACTCCCACTCCTGCTCAGCCTCATTAAATACCTGGAGAGGCTTTCCTTGGGGCCCGGTGTTGCTGGACAGGGGCAGTTGGAGGTGATTACAAAGCATTCATTGTTCCCAGGAGCACCAGGCTCCAGCGGGGATGCCATTATTCCTGCCTTACCCCAGCTTCTGAATGATGTGACATCCTGCAATTAGCCAGCTTGGTAATATGGGGGATGAGGCCATCAATCAGCTGAGCAGACTCAGTCCAGGCTCCCCCAAAGCATCCCACAGTCAGTAACAATTAGCAGTGCCTGTATGTGTTTGTTGATTTGTGATTACATACCTGCCTGTTTGCTGAAAGATTTCACGACATGGGGAGTTAATAAAGAGCTAATTTTAAAACCCCATTTCTGGGTATTGGAGCTTCATCCTAAACTCAGTAAACCTTGGATACGCCATTTCTCCTTGCTGGGCCTCAGTTTCCCTATCCATGTTGATGGATTATTTCTCCACAGGTGAGATGAGCTAATTCAAACCAGATTAGAATATATTAAAGGCAGGTTTATTGGGAAACTATTCTCCAATGGGTGAGTTCACTGGCCTCAAGGACCAAGGCCAGGGAAGTCACCATGGGGAGGGGGAAAGAAAAAGAGAAGAAGTGGAGGTGGAGAGAGAGAGAGAGAGAGAGAGAGAGAGAGAGAGAGAGAGAGCGAGAGAGCGCAAAATGTCTGGATATTACTGAGAGGACCTCTGAGGACAGGGCAGCTCAGCCCCTGGGCTGGAAAGTTCAAGACTGGGGGAAGGGACTAGGGACTGAGGGATGCTGGGAGAACCTGGAGGCCAGGTCTCTGTTTGATAAGTAAAATATACACCACAGGCTGCAAGTTGTCCTGAGATCTGAAACCAAACACATGTGAGATGGGAGGAGTCCATAAGCCTTGCCTGCCGTTGGGTTTGAGTAGCCAGTGTGGTAATGGATGCATGCTAACCAAGCACTCTATCAGTTGAGCTATACCCACAACCCCCTTCCAAGGGCCTTTAGAGGATGTGACAGCAGCTTTATGAGAGCTGACCCTATGAGGGCTGGGATGGTGCTGATGAGGAGGTATAGTGAGGAGGTATAGAATTATCCTTGGGCATTCGGGACTTGACAGCCGGGTAGTCTCCACCCCATGAGTCCGTGGGGATGCAGAACAGCCATAGGCTCTCTGCTGCTCTGCTGCTGACCCACGTGTTTGTCCCTTCATTCCTAAGCCCTGGCATTTATGATGCCAAGGACTTGGGGTGTGGCAAGGCTCATCAGACACCCAGCCAGCCATCAAAGACCTTGTCCGATCATAATCACATTCAGCCTGGTGGAGAGCACTCATTGTGTTCTTGCTGCATGCATCATTTGGTTTATGTCTCACGAGAGCCATGTAGATGTACACTTCCACTTTCCTCAGCTTACAAATGAGCTGGAGTTTAAGCAGGGAGAGGAACTTGGCCGGGCTTAGGAAGAAAGCCATAGTGACAGGAGCCACTTCGTGCTCAAATGATAACGAGCTTTGAGAGACAAGACACTCCAGAACAACACAGACTATAGTTCAGTTCCCAGCTCTCCACTGTCTCCATTGCCTATGACTCTGTGTCCTGCTCAATCCTGACTGTCCTTACCTGTGACAAGGGGTTTGTGGTGAGGGTAGAGAGCTTCCTATAGGAGTTACAGGTCAGCACCTGAACCACAATAAGTACCTCCTAAGATGCTAAGCTACACGGGTAGAGAGTACGTTTTTCTCAAGTCCAGCACATGTGTGACCTCCAGAGGGTATCAGGGTGAGCTGCACCCAGGCATCCCAGGTGAGGTAGACTCATGAACACACACACACACACATATGCTGGTCTAGGCAGGCTTACTCCAGCACCCTTGGCCCATTCTGACTGGTCCATCAGGATGTTGTCTGTCATCATGTGGAGAGACAGAGGTGAGGATGTGGATAGGATAGTTCGCTTTTTTTGTGTTAGCTTAGCCTTGGCAAAAGGATAGCCCAGGACATCCTTTGGAGAAGGGCGCAAGGTCTTCCCGATGTGGGAAAAGTCGGGGGCTAGAATGCAAGAAGCAAGTTCATAGTATTGGCTCTGCTCATGTTTTAGGTTCTGGATTTCCTTTGTAAAACAGGAAGGAAATTTTCTACCCAAAGAAAACTGTGGGTCCTGGGAGTGCCTCTGATTGGGTGGAACGTTTTCTCAGCACCTTGGACAGCACTGTTGGGAGCCGACCTTTAGGAGAAAGCGGCTAGAAAGCAGCTATCCACATGCTAGCCACGCCTCCAAGGCGTACATCATATCCACGTGCCTACAAGGGGCGTGGCAAAAGTGTATAAATACCCTAGAAAAGAAAGAGACTTGACTAGAGACTTGATCAGAACGTCTGTCTTGTCTCCATTCCTTGCATCTTTTCTCCTCATCCTCACTCTCTCTCCCTCTAGACCCTGACTGGGACCGGAGTGGCAGTTTGAAGCCAGGCAGAGCGGAGCAGGCCGCAACATAGTAACTAACCAGGCTTTTTAAGTCTTTTGTCTCAAGCCAGGTAGAGCCGAGAGGGTTGCAACATTTTTCCTCCCTTTCCGGTCCTTGGATACTCAACAGCCATTGGTTGAGCTCCTGTCTTAGGATGGTGCAGCACCATACATCTCTACTGGCTACTCTTGCCTGGAGGAGGGGCAGGGCAGTGGGGAGAAAGTCTTGTTAAAATCCTGGGGTTCCTGTAGCCCTGTCCTGGCAGTGTCTCTGAGAGGAGGGGAGGACCTGTCTTCCCTAGTACCCTGGGTAAAGAAACAGCTGAACCACGGCTGGGGGTGGGGGAGGGTGGAAGTGGGGAGGCAGGCCATGAAGAACCACTCACCCTCCTGTAGGCTACATGCATGTCACCAGTCCCTGTGACTCCTCCTTGCCAACAAAGGAAATTTACACCTCTACCTTTTGTTACTCTCCAACCTCTTTCATCTGCTGCTTAACCACACATGACTCACACTCCCCTCTTTGTCGCTGTGGCCTCAGTGTTTTTGCTTCTATGACCATACTGTCTGGTTTCTCAGATGACCTCACTTCCATAGACACTCCTCTCTGTCAGACTCACACACTTCTTCTTTATACACAGCCCATGGCTCCTGCTTTGTCTGCCTCCCTGAGAACAAGGCCCTGTCTCCCCTTGCCCCATACTTCACCTACCATGCCTGCCACATGAACAGCTTGCTTGCTGAAGTCTCTTTGATGAATGAAATCCTTGGGCATAGCAGGACCATTAATGTAGAAGTTTCCAGACTGACATCTATAAGAAGAAGAATGTGGGCTACTTGCCAGTAAGGCTAGGGCTTGAATCTTTCCCCATCCCCATGAGCCTCTCTGAGGTCTGTTTATTTTTATTACATTTATTTATTTATTTATTTATTTATTTATTTATCTATTTATCTATTTATCTATTTTGTGAGATTCATGCAGAAGCAATGTACGGGAATCAGTTCTCGACTTTCTGCCATGTGGGTTCCAGGGATTGAACTCAGGTCATCAGATTTGGTGGCAACCACTCATTTCCTCTTACTGCTGAACCATCCAGCTAAACCCTTCTCTCAGGTGTAAAGAGGCAGCCAGAGTAGCTGTAAGGACAACACTGCCTCTGAGTTCCTGGAGCAAAGGTTTACCTTAGACAGCTCACCTTACACAGTGCAGAGGTCACAGAGAAGTGGAACCAGATACTGGCCTTCAGATACTGGCCCGCTTCACTGCTTTTTATAGCTGTGTAACCCTCAGGGTCACGGGGTACCTTCTCTCTGTGCCTGTTTTGTGATATGTGAAAAGATGATCATAAATCCCTGGGATTAGTATGCTGGTTGAGCTAATTAGTGTATGCAAAGAGTGTATTAGTCATCTTTCAACAAGCGTCAGCCATGACGGCCATGTTTAAAAGGTTGATGCCACCCACGACATTCGATGTTGCTGACGCCCACTTGGGGAGCCCTGAGAGTGAGTCCAGGATGCAGGTGCAGATGGGATGAGGGGAAGGAAACCCTTAGCTGCAGCTTCCTCTGGAGTAGGAGCTGCCCAGCAGCTATGACTCCAGAAAGGACAACAGGCTTTCTCAGCACAGAGGGAAGAAGTCTGATTTCACAGCCACACCCACAAGCCCTGTGTCTCTTGGCACCCTTCTTTCTTTAAGCCTTAATGACGGAGATGGAGCCTCCTGCACACTCAGGCCTAGAACTAATTGCTGTCCTGACAGTGCCTGCAGGGAGCAGGCTGCAAGGTCACAGCCAGGCTGAGTGATTTTCCAGTCCCCTCTTGCAGCCTTCTCCCTGCATGGAGACTTCAGGAGCCAGGAGATAAGGTGTTTCTCTGACCATTCCTCAGCCTGATGCCTTCTTTCAGTTCTGGTTGTAATGGGGACAGAGAACTCAGCAAGCAGGGCAGAAGGGCCCAGTGTCCCCTCCCGCAGGACTTGGGGCCCATATTTCTCCCCAGGATGACAGCATTTCTATTACCTTAAAGGGCTCATCTATTCATGCTGCAATTTTTTGAAGCCCTGTCTGCCATTATTGAGCCCTGCACGCTGGCAAAGGGAGCAGGCACTCCATCACCCAAATGAACCAACTCCTTCCCACATTTTTCTCAGCTTTCTCCGCTCTGTCCATAGGTCATATGCAAAGCTCAGTTGCTTAGGCTGGGGAAGACAGGAGGGCACGAGAGTTACGAATGCCAGACCAGTGGGGCAGCAATTGAATTTTCTCCATACAAGGTTTCTGGCATGCTTTAAAGATGTCCCTCCACCAACTTCCCTCAGGGTGTGTGGTTCCTGAGCTGGAACTTTGGAAGGGGGGGAAGTATGTCCAGGAGAGGGTGCAGGGTGGAAATGACGGCCAGGCGACACACCTCTGCACTTCGTGTTTTAATTGTTCCGTTGTTCATCAAACCCAGGTCCATCAACTCTAGCTCTAAGAGCAGAAAAGCAACTTCTCATTCCCCGCCCCCACCCCCACGGTCCACCATCTCAATTATTGTCATAAAAGATTTTTCCTGATGCAGTACTAGGCATGATAAATTTACCCTCTAGCTGATGTAGCTGCATGAGCAAGACTGTGCAAAGCTTTTTAAAAATTACCAAAAATAAGAGCACACACATACACACACACTTCTACACATGCACACACCCATGCACACACTCTTACATTCATGCACACATGTGCCTGCACACTCATACTCACACACACTCTTGCACACATTCACACGCGCACACACACTTTTATGCACACACACTCACACACACACATTCATGCACATACATACATACTTACACACTCACACACATTAATACATGGTCACACACATTCAAATGTGCTCATTCACACACTCATACGCATATCCATGCATACACACTCTCACACACACTTATACAGATGCACACACTCATGCACACATGTGCGTGCACATTCACACCCACACACTTGTGCACACATTCACAATGCACTCTCATGCACACCCACTTACACAATATACTCATGCACATATATTCACACACATATACACTTGTACACTCACACACTAACACACGGTCACACATTCACACACTCACACATGCCTACTCACACACATTCACACACAGTCACACACATTCTTAAGCACATACTTGTACTTGCACACATTCATGCACACTCTCACACACATACTCATGCACATACACTCTCTCACATGTACACACACACATGCACACTTTCACACACATATATTCTAACACTGCTACCTCCTGCTTTGATAGTTACCTGAGTATCTCAAGGTTTGGATTTTCTTCTTTATTTATCATTATTCTTGAAGGGGAGGCAGATATGTGCATGCCACAGTGTGTGTGTGTGTGCGTGTGCGTGTGCGTGTGCGTGTGCGTGTGTGTGTGTGTGTGTGTGTGTGGTTTCTCTTCTTCCACTATGGGTTCCAGGTCACAAGCTTACATGGCAAGCACATTTGTACCACTTGTTGGCTTTTTAAAAAATTCAGTATTTCATCTATGAGATGGGGCTGAGCATGTAGCTCAGTCAGTAGGGTACTTACCAACCATGCACAAGCCATGGGTTCGATTCCTAGCACCCCATAAACCTGGCATGGTGGCACATACCTGTAATCTCAGCACTTGGGAGGTGAAGGCAGAAGAAGCAGAAGTTCTAGGTCATCCTCAGCTACATAGAAAGTTTGAAGCCAGGCTGGGCTACAAACAATAACAATTTGTCTGTAACACCGGGAACACATGGGTATTTTGTTCTAATGAGATTCTTAGGATTGAACAGTATAAAATGTATCCAGTGCTCAGAATAAAACTTAACACATAGGCCACACAGGAGCAAGGATAGAGTGAGTCGCTGCCCAGAGCTTGTCATGGAGAGCTGAGAATTCTCTCTCAAGAGCAGCGACATACTGCACTTCCATAGTCTCCCTGCCCCCCATTCTGTCCAGGAGGAAACGGAGGTCTGTCAGAGAGAGTGACTCACCTCTGGTCACATAGCAAAACATGGCAGAGCTGGGGTCGAGCAGAGGTGAGAACTCCAGCTAAGGTGCCTTTCACCTGCCTGTCAGGAGCTTGTTTTCCCGTGGGCAGGAAGGATAGTGCTGAAGACACGTGGGTGGTGTGTACCAGGAAGTTAAATCATGTTGGTAATTAATCCACAGAGCAAAGTAGAGAGAATTGGCTTTGTGTCACCGAGGCTCAGGCTAGCTTCTCCCTCTGGGACTCGGCGGTTTGTGGCTTCATTAAGGAAAACTGCTGACTCTTCTCTTCCTACCTCATCCCACCCTTTTCCTGTTGAGCTCCCGCTGCCATTCTTAGTGCTCTGTCACTCGGGCTGTGGCCTTGCCAAGTCTGGCAGCTGGAGGAGTCAGGGTAGGTCCCAGGCACTCATGCTTCTAATACACCCAGATTCCTTTTTGCCCAGAGTCACTTGCAAAGCTAGGCCCCCGGCTGGCTGGGATCCAGGACCTGGGTCCGAGCCTCAGATTCTCAAGGGTGTCCAGAGCCTCTACGGACAGTCTGATGCGTGGCTCTCAGGGCGTGCATGGTGAGTGCCGAGCACGGCCAGCCCAGAACTGTGTTCTGCTCACTCCACACAGCAAGCTTCAGACAGGGGCTGTGAGGACCTTCCCACCTTGCACAAGAAGAGACCGATGTTCAGGGAGGCAAAGTGACCTTCCCCAGTACATGGTAGCTGGGCGTGACATGAATCTAGAACCTGCTTTAGCCTTGAGTCCGTACTACCTGAAAAGGAGAGAATTATGACGGAGGGTTCTAACTGGCTAGAGACTGTCCCAGACAAGTGGCAGCTTGAGGTCTCAATCAGAGCCAGGTTGCCTCCTACCTCTGTCTTCCTTGGGAGGTAGGTTGGGTGCCACCGAATCTCCCAGACTTGCAGAATGTATATGTCCACGATCCTGAGTATAAGGAGGGCGGAGGACTAGGACCCTGAGTTGGGGGCTTCACAACCAGGCTTACCTCCAGTCACTGCTTAGGACTGGCCTAGCCAGGAGTCTAGTCTGGGCTCCAGCCAGGGTTCTGCACTACTCAGCATTAGACTTAAGACACTTTGCTCTTCTGTATATCACCTTTATCTTCTGACCCTGGTCTCCCGAGGCTGGCATGAAGCTTAGATGGGACAGTGATTAAGAAGGATTAAGGAAGCACCAGGAAATGAGGAGGATGGACACAGGCTACAGACCCGAACCCCACCAGGCCTGTGGTATTTGACACAGAGGAACCAGCTTTGACTGTAAGCCCCTTCTCCAGCAGCGCCCCTGCACCACAGCCCCACCCCTGCACCACAGCTCCACCCTTGCACTATGCCCCACCCCTGCACCACAGCCCTGCCCCCATGCTTTTCTCCCTGGGTATGATCACTAGTAATCTCATTTGTAAGAGGAACTACATTCTCCATGAGGGGAAGGGTTTTGGTTATGCCTAAAAAATGAGAGGCGCTGCAGAAAGGGGTAGTGAACAAACAGGAAAATGGAGGTGGAACAACCTGATGTGTGTGGGGAGGGAAACTGTAATCCCAGCACTTGAGCTGAGGCAGGAGGATGGCAGGAAAGCTCAAGACCAGCCTTGAATACAAAATGAGACTATTGCATGAACAAAACAAAGTTTTAAGGAGGGCGACGTAGTCCCCTGAACTCAGCCCTGGGAAGGTGTCTGGGGGCTCTGAGAGCAGAAGGCTCAGATAGCACAGACAAGCAGGGGTGTAGGACAGCAGTGAGAGACAGTGGGAACCCAAGTGTCTGGGCCCTGAAGTTCTCCCTGGTTGGAGACCTGAGCCTAAGGCACCAGAGGAGAAGGAGCCATTACAGCCATGCAGGGCTGTAACAACAGGGAGCTGGCCTTGATCTCGCTCCTACATCTAAGGGTGGTAACAGCATAGCCCCAGAATATAGTTGGTGTTGGATAGGTGTCACACGCAGTAGGCACTGTATCAATATTGGTGCCTTACCCTCCACCTGGCTTCATCTAGACAGAGTAGAGCGTTGTGTTTCCCTCTCTGCTGGGTGGCTGAGGCTGGGTCCTCTTTGAGCCCCCTTTGCTCGTGGCTCTGGGGAAGCAGGTAGGGAGAGAAGCACTCTGCAAACTTGAGGCAGAGTAGGGAAACTGTGGCCCTTTCCTTCTACACATGGGGCTGAGTGAAAGCACTTCTGAGGCCAGGTATCACGGGGATCCAAGGAAGATGAATTTGGAAGCAGACACCAGACAATGGGGAAATCAGGCACCACTGGGGCTAAGGTCTGAGACACAGCCCCTGCCAGGGTACACATTCTCCTCAAGGCCTTCCATACTGATGCTCCAGCCTATGTGTCCCGTCAATCTCTGAAGCTAGGCGTCACTACTGCCATTTTGCAGATAGAGGAGCAGCTTGGACAGGTCACACCAGGCTCTGAAGTATCTTCTATTCTAGCCTCCTTGGGGTTGGTGCCCAGACCTGTACCCCAGCTTCCTTGTAGACATGAATGTGTTTATGCCTGTGGTCTGAAACCATCCCTAGTCCCTACAGGAGGTCAAGCCCAGATAGCTGAAATGCTACTTACCTCATAGTGCCATGACCTGCAGAGCACACAGTCTCTAGATTATTCCCACTTGTACCATATGGACCAGGATGCTGAAACAGCAGGCCTGGATTTTATCCCTAGTTTTCTACCCACTCAAACAATATATATGTTTATCTGAGGACTGATACACTGCACATGTGTATACATGTGTATTAGTGCTGTAGTCCTGTGACCATATTGTCAGTATAAATGCTTATATACACACACACATGCACACACACACACACACACACACACACACACACACACACACACACACACTATAGGCCCGTGTCCACTCTGCCACTGGGCACGGCCACTTGGGGAGGCAGAACAAGGGGAGTTTGTGCTTACCACACACTGTTGCTGGGGCCGGTGCTGGGCTGTAAGGAAGCATCAAGATACCTCCCTGGGGATGGGAAAGGGCAGTCTGAGCTGGTTCGGGGGTCCCAGGCCCTGTGATGAGGCCTGGGCCGTGGGGTTCTTAGACTCTTAGACATCCAGGTGCTGCTAGGAGCCACAGAAGAGCAGAGAACAGAGTGGAGAGTGAGGCAGCCATGGGTTGGGGACAGCATCTACCCTGGGATGGAGGGGAGGGGGAAGGGGATCTCTGGCTTGTCCTAGCAGGGATGATCATCCTTAGCTTGGCTGAGGAAGGCTTGGTGGCGGTTGTGTCTGGGAGCAGAGGCCTTCTACGGGAGACTAGGCTGCGACTCTGTAGGTAGCCTTCTCCATGGCTCCCCATGGCGGATCTTAATGAAAAGAGACAGTCCATGCTTCTAAACAGTTTATTGTCATGGCAGAGAATAGGTGCATAAAACTATACCCACTTCTCAGGGTAGACCTGAGAGTAAATACCTTTTTCAGGGAGGAATGTCTGGGAAGGGAAGCTTTTTGGCTAAACCCTCCAGGCCTCTAGGTACCTCATTAGCATGGAGAACTCTGTTTTGGGCCTACTTGACCATAGAACATGTTTCTTTTATGTAAGAAGCGTGTGTTCCAAGGCAGGAGTCTGGGAGGGAGCTGGGAGTCACCTAGGCCTCAGGTGTGTGCCCACCGAGTCTCAACCTGCTCTACCTTACCAAACTTCCTGACATGGTTTTATCACACACACACACACACACACACACACACACACACACACACACACACACTTTTACCAAAACCAGTCCTCAGTCCTCAGAGTATCTGCAAGGAGGGGTACAGCCAGCCACACCTCTCCAATGCTAGCCCCCTCCCATCCTCACTTCCTTCACGGCTCACACACCTCAGTACCCAGAAAGGCTTCTAATACCCAGTAGGGCCTTTCTCAGACAGTTAGAGATAAGGCATTTTGCCATTTAAAAAAGAAATAAAGCTTTCGTTGTGTTTTGTTGTCTTTTGTTTGGGTTTTCTATTTGTTTGTTTGTTTTTGTTTTGAGACTGGGTCTCAGTCCAGGCTAGCCTTGAACTCAGCACTATGTAGCTAAGGATGATTTCGAGCATCCCCATTCTCCTGCCTCTACCTGTCAAGTGCTGGGATTACAGGTATGCGCCATCACACTCAGTGTATGTGGTACCGGGTGTGTATTATGAATGCTAGGCAAGTATTCTCTACATGTCTTGCTCTGAAATGCCAGTGTTTGAGAAAAGCCACGAGTGATAGAAATCTGGAGGGTAGCTACGGCTACTTGTAACCAATGTTTGCCCGGGAAGACACTGGCTCAGCCTTGCAGGGAAACCTCATTCTGGCCCAGATGACCTGTAGTTGACACTGAGATGCACTTACAGTAGCCCAGCTCCTCAAGGTACAAGCATGGCACCAGGGCTCAGGACAGGGCTCTCAGGAAGAGGGATAAAGCCAGGCATGGGGAGCAAGCTACCACATAAAGCCCTCTCCCTCAAGTAAAGGCCAGGGAAACTGGATAAAGATGCTGAAGGCAACCCAAGTCAGCAGCACCATCAGCATGGAGCAGCTCCTGCTCTAGTGCAGTGTCTGACACATCCCAGCGGATATGTTCCCTGGCTGGGCCTATAGCTCAGTTGACAGAATGCTTGCCTGCGTGCACAAAGCCCTCAGTTCAATCCCCAGCACCACATAAACTGAATATGAAGGGGGAGGCAGAGGATCAGAAGTTCAGGGCCAGTCTGAACTACAGAGAGAGTTGGAAGACAGCCTGGACTAAAGGAGACACTGTCTAAAAACAGCAACCCCGCTCCCAATGTCCTGAATGTCCGGATTAAATCAGTGCATGTTTACTGACCACAGACTCCAGCTGAGGCACTGGGCTGAGTGAGGCCAGCAGGGCAGAGTGCTTCCCACCCAGTCCTCACCTTATGTCCCTACTAGGTAGTGAGAGCTCACTAGAGCTCTAAAGGTCAACTCCATTACCACTGTGGTAAGTGCCACCGTAACAGGGGCACTTGCTCTGCAAGAGGGGGAAGCAGTAGATTAAAGGACATGGGAGCTGAAAGGACTGTAGGTCACATTCAGTTTGTCCTGATGGTGAGCAGGACCCAGGGCACGTGGCAGCCACACTGAGCTGAATGAATGGCGGATGAGTCCACGTGCTTTGGTCTCACTGCACCCACGAACCCTGACTGGAAGTGCAGGGCTTGCCTTCCCGACTCATCTCATCTCCTCCTCCAGCAAAATACATGTGGATAAATGCCCAGTGGGCATGACAGCTCATGTGTGAGTCCATCCTGAGTAAGTTGTCTAGCAAAAGAGACTAGGCATGTCTGGGAGCTCCAGGTTTGGCTGAGAGACGCTGCCTCAGTGAATAAGGTGGATGAAAGATAGGAGATGCTGAGAGCTTCTGGCTTCCATGCATGTGTACATACATGCATACACCCCCCATGCTTGTCACATACATGCACGCATCCCCAATGCATATACCCCCATGCATGTACACATACACCCCCCATGCATGTGCATATACATGCATACACCCTCATGCATGTGTACATACATGCATGTACCCCCTGCATGCATTCCCCATGCTTATGTACATGTATGCACGTACCCTCATGCATGTGCACATACATGCATGCACCCCCATGCATGTCACACACATGCATGCACGCATCCCCATGTATGTCACACACATGCATGCACCCATACACATGCATGCAAAGGACATGCATACACATATGCACATCACAAACATACACAGAAAAATGGAAAAAGGAAAAAAAAAGTGCATGCGGGCCAGGGGAGGTTCTTTGGTCGTTTTTCCCTGGGGCCCCTCTGCTAAGCTCTGATAGGCAGGCAGGTGCAGAAGCCCCCTTAGCACGCATGTAAGGAACCCAGCTCAACCCCGCTTATACTGCCTCCCACCCAGTGAGTGTATTTAAGGTGACCCAGAGATGAACTTTCACAGTTTCCTCCTTCACATAAGGGAGGGGCAAACCCCTTCCATCCTCTTTCTCCTTCGATGCCCAAAACCACTCATTAACCTCTTGACCATTTGAGGAGAAGGGATGATGGGCATAAGAGGCCCAGCTGTTGATTAATTTTCCAAAACGGAGCCAAACTACAAAGCGGCATATTGCAAAGGAGAAAAAGCCAACAAACAACATCTGAAACAAATTTTACGAAACATAGAAGGCACCAGGGTTGGGTCCAGCGAGGCAGGCAGAAGCAGCATCGAGGGTTCCATGCCATCAGCAATTCTCATATCAGGTTCAGGATGTTAGCAGCCCATTCTGCATTTATAATTAACAGGCCTCACAGAGGAGGAAGTGAGTCCACAGCCTCCTCCCGGAGCAGGATGGAGGGGCCTGGTGGGGTACTGGTGAGCAGCCTGTTGTGAGAAATGGGGACAAGATTCTGTGGGTGGAGGCTTCTCCCTCCTGGAAGTTCTCCGTGTCTTAAATGAAATAGCAGAACGCACAAGCACCGGTGCATCTGGGTCCAGACACAGGTACATCCTTTGACGTCCCACTGTTCTTAGGCAGTGAATGTACTGTAAACAGAGAGCCGGCTGGCAGGGACAGCCTTGTACTGTTATCCACAGCAACATGAGGTGGTGTACCAGAGACCTCCACTGTAGAGAGCAGCATTCCTGACCACAGCAGAGTTTCAGGGCCCGTCCCTGATAAGCAGAAATGGAGATTATTTTTTGAAAAGGATTCAATATAGAATTAAGTGTAGGCATGAAAGGGAAGCCAGACAAGAGACCTTCCCTGGAGTTGTCGGGGTCAGTGTGGGGGCCCTTGGTAGTTCTAACAGCTAATCTCTGCCACCTGTCCTCAGAGGGCCAGTCAAGCAGATAGGTGATAGTGAAAGTAGAAAAGGAGACGTATTCAATATGGCGTATGCCACAAGAAGCCCAGTGACACCCCACTCCCACTACCTTGCCTATCCTTGAGTCTTGACACGAGGTTCAGGTTAGAAGGGTAGAGGTATACATAACTAAGCAGTCATGGTCAAGATGTGGGGACACGACCGTCACCACCATCATCATCGTCATCTAGGCTGCAGCCTCCCGAAAGGCTGTGTGAAGTGTCCTCCGGGAGACAAACTCCTCATCTGGTCAGCATTAGGCCCTCAGCCTTTTCCTTCTCAGCAGGAAAAGGGAGGGTCCAATTTCCCATTAACAAAATTCCGTCAGCAGTCTGAGGCAGAATAGTGCACACCCGCGTGTAGGTCTCGGAAAGGGCTTCGCTTCCATTTTTGTTGTTTCGGGTTTTTTTTTTTTTTTTTTTTTTTTTTTTTTTTGGTTTTTCGAGACAGGGTTTCTCTGTGTAGCCCTGGCTGTCCTGGAACTCACTCTGTAGACCAGGCTGGCCTTGAACTCAGAAATCCGCCTGCCTCTGCCTCCCAAGTGCTGGGATTAAAGGCGTGCGCCACCACCGCCTGGCTGTTGTTTGTTTTTATTCATTATTGTTATAGGTAGGTAGGTGTGTGTGTGTGTGTGTGTGTGTGTGTGTGTGTGTGTGTGTGCACATGTGTGGAGATCAGAAGACCATTCTGTGGAGTCACTCCTCTCCTACCTTCATGTGGGTTCCGGGATCGAACTCAGGTGGACAGGCTTGCATAGCAAATGCTTCTGCCTGCTGAGATGTTGTGTTTGTGGCATTTTTACAAAGTTTCTGTCCTTTTTACTTTGAGACAAGGTTTACTAAATTGCCCAGGGTGTCCTTGAACTCACTCCATAGTCCAGGCTAGCCTGAAATTTATACTCTTCCTGCCTCAGTCTCCCGAGTAGCTGGGGTTACAGGCTGGTGCCATCAGGCCCAGATTCTCCTTTTTTTTTTTCCCTCTTAGGAACAAGTAAAAGCATTTAGAACATCACTTGGCATAAGGTGGCCCTGCAGGGAACAGACCTCCTCGTCCCTAAGGCTAAGCACTCGGTGTTTGAGAGTTAACAATGTGAGAAGGGAATGAGCGGCAAGCCCATGGGGATGATGGGAAAACAGAAGCCGTAGTCGGGCTTCTGCCCTCTGAGAACACATGCCTCCTCCGTGGCCAGCCTGGCATCACTGAGTTGGCAAGAGATAGACCTTTCCTTCCCCACTTCCTGCTGCTTAAACCCCAAAGGGCCTATCATATTCTTTTTTTTTCTTTAATTTTGATTTTACTATTTTTTTTTTTTTTTTGTGAGTATGGGTAATTTGCCTGAATGTATGTCTGTACTTGACATGTGTGCCTGGTGCCCAGTGAGGCCAGACAAGGGTATCTTGTTATAGATGTTATAGAAGTTATAGATGGTTGTAAGCTGCCATGTGGGTGCTGAGAATCAAACCTGGGTCCTTGGGAAGAGCAGCCAGGGCTGCTTCGGGCTCTTGTCATATCCTTTTTATAAGATATGTTTCCACTTACTTATTTTGTGGAATGGGGGGGAGTGGAGGTGGAAGGTCAAACCCAGGGTCTTGCACATGCTAGACACTTATATAGCCAAATCACCATCTATTATTACTATTGCCGTTGGTGTTGTTTTCGAGACAGCATTTCACTGTGTAGCCTTGGCTGTCCTGGAACTCACTCTATAGATCAGACTGGTCTTAAACTGGTCTATGGATCAGAGATCCACCTACCCCTGACTCTTAAGTGCTGGGATTAAATGTGTGCACCACTACTGCCTGTTCCTTTATTGATTTTTTTTTTAATTAAAGAGGTTTTTTTTTGTTTCATTTTTATTGTTAGATGGTCGTAGTGGCGGTGCCTGTGTTTAATCCCAGCACTCGGGAGGCAGAGGCAGGTGGATCTTTGCATTCAAGGCCAACCTGGTCTACAGAGTGAGTTCCAGGACAGCCATAACTACACAGAGAAACCCTGTCTCAAAAAAAAAAAATATTTTTACTGATGTGCATGCGTAGCTGTGAGTATTTGCCACAAGTACTATGGAAGCCAAAAGAAGGCATTACATTCCTTAAAGCTGAAGTTACAGCTGATGGTCGGTGTAGGTGCTGGGAACAGGATTCAGGTCCTTTGGGGGAGCTGCAAGCACGATTAACTACTAAGCCAGCTCTCCAAGCCCTTTCCATAACTTCTGCTTGTTTCGTTTCATTTTTTGAGATGTTGGGTATCCGCCAGGGAAGACTGCTCGGCCGTGAGTTTAAGGCAACAGAAAGTCGTTATTAGCTGGGTAGAGACCACGCTGGGTGTTTGGAATCCCAGTGTAGCCCCAAGCCTTTCTCAGGGTGAGCTTTTAAGCACAAAAGCCATGTTCTGGATTGACGAGAACAGTTAACCATAAATGAAACTACAGAATTCCAGGTGCATACCACCATGCCCACTTTATGCAGGGGATCGAACCCAGGGCCTAATGAGGCCCAATTGTTCCCCAGGCCCCTTTAAAGTTGTTTAGTCATGGAACACTCCCAACCTGTGCTGCTTTGTTGTCTTGCCCACAACAAGCTCCATCTTGGGCAGCCTTCATTTCCCTGTCCCACAAAGACTCAGAGGTCCTCACTCCCAGCCAATGCCCTGTACTTGCCCCTCTCAACTCCCCTGCCCCACTCCACCCCAGGAGCTACCACAGCTGCCCGGACCCCGTGTTGTCTTTATCTATCTATCTATCTATCTATCTATCTATCTATCTATCCCCTTGGGGCCAGAAGTCAGTGGCCCTCTGCTGAGCCCCTTTTGAGAACTTGGTCTTAAGAGCAACCAACTCTCCTGGGAGTCATGCCATCCTTGGATGGCAGATAGTCTATGACTGACACAGATGCAATGCCACCCTCACAGGTAATTTTCAGGGTGCTTTCATCCCCTGAGCTCCCCGACAGCTAGGGGAGGCCATCATTGCATCTGTTACCTTCTGCCTGCCTAGTCAGTCATCTTTCCTGACGCCACCTTAGGGTTGTCTTAGATCAGTATCCCCAAGTCCCAAAATAGTCCGAAGAGAGTCTGGTTCTTGGCACCCAGTGACAAGATTAAGTGGCCAGCCTGAGGCCAAAGAGAACACCTCCACTTTGAGTTCTGTGACCTGGGCCATTATGTTACATGACTTTCTCTGGTAACTGCTGCTGTGTCACGGGAAGATAGGAAGCAATAGTTTGTGTCTCTGAGATGTGGTGAGAATTAAGACATGAAGTACAGTGCGTATGATCCTGAGAGAGAGAGAGAGAGAGAGAGAGAGAGAGAGAGAGAGAGAGAGAGCTCAAAAGCCACTGTCAGTGCCATCTCTCCTCCCTGAGATACCATGGGATGGGGAATGGGCTGTCCCCCTATGTAACAAGCTGGTGCAAATTAAAACAGTTGAAACAGTGACATGTGACTGCCACTGGGCTGTAATTTCAGCAAGCTGGAAGTGGAGGCAGAAGAATCAGAAGTTCAAGTTCATCCCCATCTACACATCAAATTTGAGGCCAGCCTGTAAAACAGGAAACCCTGTCACATCCCCAACCCCCACTCTTCCCACCCCCAACCTCCTCACTCCCCCACAATTCCATGGATAGGAGATACTGGGTTTGCTGTGACCTAACGCAGATTCCTAGGGTCAAGTTCCCTAGGGACTCTGCCAACCCTAGAGCCCTCGTGCGGAGGCGGGCCCCTCCCCTAAAATAGCATGAGCTTCTGAGTTCTGAGCTTCCAGCTCAGAGAGTCAGTAGTACCTCCTGGGGGCTCTCGGGAAGGACCAGTTTCCTGCTTGCCCACTTCCAGTTGTTGGCAGAATCTGGCTCAAGGTCTCCATTTTCTTGCTGGCTGTATAGGGCTCGGCCTGAAGGCCACCATCTTCATTGTTTGTGGGTTCCCTTCTGCCGTCTTCAACGTCAGGAGCCAAGTGAAGGATTTAGGATATGTGTCTCTGACCTACCCTCTCCAATCACTTGGTTTTAAGGACTGGTGAGATATCAGGCCCACCTCCAGGATCCACGTACCCTAGTTTCTCTGTCTTAAGGTCCCCTGTCACATCTACAGATTTCCTTTTGCCATATAACAGAAGGGCCAGGCGTGGTGGTACATGCTTTTAAACCCCCTCTCCCTCTTCGGCAGAGGCAGGCAGACCTCTGTGAGTTTGAGTGAAGCTGGGGCTGCATAGTGAGACCCTGTCTCAAAGAGACGAGAAGGTGCTGGGGATGAAAGCATGGACATCGGGAGAGGCACCACCTACAGAGCCACCCAGAGTAGGGACACCTCTCGTCTCACACTCAGGCCCTCTTTGTGCAGGGAGAGGTGTGTGGCGTCCCCTGTGCTGCAGGGACCTATGGTCCCAACTGTTCATCTGTATGTAGCTGTAGCAATGGAGGCACCTGTTCCCCTGTGGATGGCTCCTGCACCTGCCGAGAGGGTAAGTTTCCCTCCAGCTCTAGTCACAGGCTTGCGCGGGTGGTGCCAACAGCCGAGCATCTCAGCTGGGGATGTTTAACCCAGAAGACAGAGCCGGAGTGTAGGAGGCTGCAGGGACAATATGAGGAGACAGAGTTCCCTGACCCTGGATGAGAGACTCACCTAGTGGGAACTAAACGTGCTTTGTGGAAGCTGTAGTACTCCAAAGAGACACAGCCTGTGGCAAAGGCCTGACATGCCTGTCTGTTGGCAGACACCTGTAATCCCCGCACTTGGGAAGCAGAACTAGGAGAAACTGTAGCTCTGGGTTATCCTGGGCTATATAATGGAGGGAGAGAAGACGGTGCACCTGGCTCTTTTTCCATTCTGGTCTTGGGGCCAGGTCTCCCTTAGGAAGCCTGCTCGGAGGCAGCAGCTGCAATCCTCAGGAATAGCCTCCTGCTTCAGGGAACAGAGGAGGGAGGGGTTCAGTCCTAGGTGCAGACTGTTTCAGGAAGAAGCTGCTGAAACCCCACCCCTGGCCTGGGGGGAAAATGCCTCCAGAGTTGATCCTGAGTCCCAGTGAGCCCATCCACTGGCAGCAGAAATGGTGTAAGCCCTGAGGCAGGGGGGGTGGTCTAGATAACTGGTGACACAGATGTTACCAGTGGTTGGGGAAGTGGGTGGTAAGTTAGGTGACATCCTTTGTCCTTTCCCCAGGGTGGCAGGGCCTGGACTGCTCCCTGCCTTGTCCCAGTGGGACCTGGGGCCTGAACTGCAATGAGAGTTGTGTCTGTGCCAATGGAGCTGCCTGCAGCCCCTTTGATGGCTCCTGTGCCTGTACCCCAGGCTGGCTCGGGGAATCCTGCGAACTGCCCTGCCCGGTGAGTACCCGCTTTGATCTCTTGTGCCTTCTCCTCCCTGGCTACATGATTCAGAGAAGAGCCCTGAGTCAGGGAGGTTTAACCTCCGTGTAGCTTCTTATCCCAGGCCTCAACCCTCCCATCTGTAAAATGGCCACTCAGGCAGAAGTGCTTTTCTATTGCTCCATTGATAGGCAGAGCACACTGACTGGCAGCTATAGAATCCACCCATCAGGATACTTTCGGTCCTCCCCAAGCCAGCTGAATGCTCTTTCTGGGTAGCAGCTGAGTTGCAGTCTGGCCACTGCTAGGGACAGGGCATGGAACCAAACCGTCCTGCAACAACCCCCGCTCTTCAAGCACTGATTCTTAGGCAGAGACTGGGTATTGGCTTTGAAACTCTGATCCTGCCTTCTTGAGTGTGTTTCTCCAGCTGCTTCTCAATTTTAAAGTTGGAATGGGCAGAGCCACTCTAGAATATTGGCAGAGCGGGCACTTGAGACCTTGTGAGCGCGTAAGAAATGAGGCTGCCATTTCCTTCTCCGGGGACAAGAGTAGGCTATCCTCATTCCCCGTGTGGGACGGACGTGTCACAACTGACAAAGTATGTTTATGTTTTGTTTTGTGAGATAGGATCTCACAGTATAACCCGGGCTGGTCTTGAGCTCATAGCAATCCTGCCTCTGCCTCCCAACTGCTGGGATTACAAGAAAATCCCCACCCCACACACACACCATTCCTGTCAACAACAGAATGCATTAATCGACAGTTTTAATGACCACCCGGAGGCAGTCTTGGATATATTTAATGTCACATGGAGGCAGGCCCTCTTCATGGCCTTCTCTCCTATCCCGATTAATACTGGCCAGATGGCTGTTAGGACTTCATAGCCCTGTTGGTACCCAGTTACAGAGAATTATGGCTGTGCCCTAGGCCCATCTCTGGATCCCTGAAGAGCTGAGGGAAGTGTGTGACCCTCTAGGAGCCGAGGTATGATTCTTTTCTCCTCCTTCCCCACAGGACGGCACGTTTGGGCTGAACTGCACTGAGCATTGTGACTGCAGCCATGCTAATGGCTGTGACCCTGTCACAGGCCACTGCTGCTGCCTGGCAGGATGGACAGGTAACCTCTGCCCCGCCACTCACTGCCGGGCCCTGGGAAGCCAGGCTCTTGGTTTTCCCTCCTTCCTCAAAACTGTTCATCTCCTATCATTGTCTTCTGCTCCCAAATGTGTGCCTCCCCTTCATCTGCCCAGCAAGGAGATGTTTATTAAGGACATGTCATATTGAGGCTCTGTTCTTGGGACAACACATTGCAATGCTGACAGGTATTCAGCCTGTGTACAGAGAACACGGCGCTTCAGAACCCCAATCCTTACGTCCACCCTGTAAACCATCCTGCTGCATGAAGGGGGATCCCTGCCACTTCTCTAGGGATACCATGATACCATGATACCATGATACCATGATACCATGATACCATGGGCCCCTCTCTCATCAGATCTGCCCTCATCTCCTGGTAGGACTCCTGCCTTTCGCCTTGCCCAGGTGAACCCACTCAGCAAATGGTGACCAGCGGCAACGTCCAGATCAGTCTGTTCAATTCTGTGGCTTCACAGAATTGATGCAGAATCTCAGTCTGGGCCAGATGCAGCACACTGCACACATGTAAGCCCAGCACTCAGGAGAGACGGGAAGACCAGAAGTTCAAGGTCATCCTTGGCTATGTAGCAACTTTAAGGCTAACCTTGGCTACCTGAGACCTTGTCTTGGAAAAACAAAAACTGTAACAACAACAAAATCCAGACTTGTTAACCTTGGCTACATGAGACCTTGTTTTGGAAAAACAAAAACTGTAACAACAACAACAAAATCCAGACTTCTTGTCAGAAGGCCCCACCCCCTGTGACGTGGGCCTGCCTGGTTCCTCTTTCCTGCCCTATTTCTGTCTCAATGATTCCACACTCCTAGGCCAAAGTTAATTTTATTTATTTTTTTATGAAAGATAGATCTTATTGTGTAGTAGGGTCTAGCCTGGAACTTACCATTAATCTCAGTCTGGCCTTGAATTCTCTGTGTCTTCTCCTGCCTCAGCCTTCAAGTGCTGGGGCTGGTTTTATAGGCAAGTACCACCATTACCTGTCCTAATTCCTCCCCTCATTCTTGATGGGCCGCCATCTTACCAACAAGTCCCTTTTCCTTCATTTAAGGAGCTGGGCACGTGTCGTGCCAGTGAGCCACACCCCAGCCCCAGTAACTCCTTCCTATTCACCAGGTTTCAAGTTGCAGGTTGTCTATGTGTTACCCACCCAGGACGACCCACTTATGAATTCTGCTGACCCTTCCTCTACAGCATCACAACTGACCTTAGATTCTGATTTGAGTAAACGGTTTCTACAGCAGTCCTAGGAAGAAGTCTGCCTTAGGCATCCCTGCACCTACTGTCTGCCACAGGCTGAGCAAGGGAAACCAGACAACTAAGAACCGAGCTCCAGCCAGAAGGCCTGGGCTTGTGAACTTCCACGTCCTCTGCTCTGCATGGCCCAAAGCCTCCATCCATAAAAACAAACAAACGCAGGCAACTGGAACCCTCATGGGGAACCTTGGGACCATTTTGAAGTTTCAGTGAAGGGTACTGTTAAGGGTTCAGCGCCTGTCACACAGTGGTCTGTGACATAAACCACGGCTGCGGGAAGCTTTCAGTAGCAAGGTAGCTGTCAGTGACCACTGGCTGGGCCGATGCTGCTGGCTTAACTCTGTAGGATGCTACCTACTTTTATTCTGACCGCTGAGGACTAGAGGCATTCCTTTACAGCCGTGGTCCTCAACCTTCCTAAGGATGCACTGCTCTAATACAGTTCTTCATGTTGTTGTGATTCCCCAACCATAAAACTATTTTTGCTGCTATTTCATAACTGTAATTTTGCTGTTAGGGATCATGATGTATACCTGTGTTTTCCAATGGTCTTTGGCAACCCCTGTGAAAGGGTTGTTCAAACCCCAAAGGGATGGTGACCACAGGTTGAGAACCACAGCTTTACAGCATGTCCGGTCAAGGTTCCCCTGGCCTGCCAGCTCTCCCTCAGTGTGGACCAAAGCCCCGCCTCTCATCGTCTCTACCCTGTCAGCTACAGCCTTGAAATGTTCAGTGCCTTAATTTTGATAGAGATATCTGATTTTAATGACACCCACTTTAATGACATTTAAAAAAAAATTCTGGCTTAGATGGACAGCTTCTCAGCTAGGCCTCTGCTGGTTCCAAAGCCCATTTCTCCAAAGATGGTCCTGAAGGCTTCTCAAACCCGTGATTGAATGTCCTGAGATTTGTCATGCAGAACAAGGCCAGGAAAGACAGGGAGGGTGAGGGGCAGAGCCTAGGCCTCCCATGCAGGGAGCACCTTCCCTGGAAACCCTGCTCCCCTCCCCATCTGGCTTAGGCATATCCTCTGCCCTCTCATGAGAGCTCCCCTCATGTCTTTAATTTACCTTGCTCTGAACACAATAGGTGCTCACAAACTGCTTCTTGAGGTCCAGTGGGAAAAAAAGTCAGCCTGTGACCACACATAGTGGCATAGACATATTCTGCTCTGGCTCTTATACAGAGCTAAGGAGGCATCAGAATATTAGTGTCAACAGGAGGGGAGGCCCAGGCCACATTTTTAGAAGACTTAGTGGGTAAGCCATCTGGTTGTATACTTTTGAGACTGGATCTCACATAACCCAGGTTGGCTCAAACTTGTTATGTAGCTAAGGATGACTTTGAACTCCTGTATCTTTAGTGTTACAAAAACCTCCCCAGGTGGCGTCTCTGCTGTGAGGAGCAACTTGGTCAGCAGGAATGAGTTTCAGGAAGCCACTGCCCACTTCTTCACATCCCTGGCAGGGGAGGTAGGGGTTAGTTGTATGAATGAAACAGCTGTAACAGGTAGATACAGATGTTTGGACCCCTGCGCAGACAGGCAGGAAGGCTTCCCAGGGGAGGGCTTGCTGCTGTGTGAGTGCTGGCATTGAACATGGTTTCTTCAGCTGTGACCAACTGCCATTAGTTCTACATCGTAACTACCCATTAGTATGTGGGGGAGGGGCTCCTGAACGCTGGGGAGCTCATCATCCAGGTTGGAAGGGAGAGGTCTTTTGAGTTTGTTTTCACTTTGGGGGTGGGGGGTGGGGGAGAGGGAGAAGGAGGAGAATGAATATTCATGAGAATAATTAGAATATGTAATATACATATATGGGCACACAGGGAGGATGCATGTTTATATGTATATGCTCCACAAAGGCCTGGGGTTGCTGTCGGGAATCATCCTCAATTTTTCTTCCACTTTGTTCACTGAGACAGAGTCTCTCAATCAAACAGAGAGCTCACCCATGTGACTAGTCTCACTAGCCAGTTTGCTCTGGGCAATCTAGTCTCCACTTTCTGAAGCTGGAACAAGTTACAGATGGTTGTGAGCCATTATGGGGGTACTGGGAATTACACCTGGGTGCTCCCTCCCCAACCCCAGCAAGGCTGAGACACAGGTTAGCACACAAGAAGGGAAGACAGCCCTGGCAGCTCCCCACCCGGGCTCCCCACCCTGGCTGCCTTACCTGTGTTCCCTCCCTCTCCTACAGGTGAGCCTGCAGAGCCTCAACTCCTCCAAATTGGTCCCCCTGCTTCCCTTCACTGATGGCTGGGTCTTCCCTGGTCGATTCTCTTTCTCACAGTCTCTGTCCTTATAACAAGGCAGACATGACTTTTAAGCTAATCCTGTGCCTCCAGAGCCTCTGAAGCTTGCCTTCCAAAGACTGGCTGGTCTTCTGGGCCTGGTTCAATCACCTAACACACCCGTGTCAGCCTGGAAGCTGCTCTGTCTGGAATCGACCCCACCCTGGAGGCTAAAATTCCTACTTAACCTCCAAGCTGAAATAGGCTCAGCTCAAATATTCTTTGAGCTTGGGGGGACAGTCTCTTTGAGATAGTTCATACATTTCCCCATAGGCTGCTGTTTGTCAAGCTGAGGGTCATCTATCAGCCTGTTTAGGGTATAACTAGCACTTTTGATTCTTTTATACATGTATGTATTTGTGATATAAAATATGTACTATATGTGTGTATATATGTACACATATTTTCTTTTGAGACAGGGTCTCACATAGTCTTGGCTGGCCTTGAACTTTCTACATAGTTAGGATGGCCTTGCATTTCTTTATAAATTAAAATATAGATAGATAGATAGATAGATAGATAGGGAGAGAAGAGAGAGAGAGAGAGAGAGAGAGAGAGAGAGAGAGAGAGAGAGAGAGAGAGAGAAGGAAAACTCTGAACAGGTAGTTCCCTTCTTCCACTTTTATGTGGCTTTTAGAACGCAGGTCACTAGGCTTTCCTACCGAGTAACTTTAGCTGAGATGAGCCATCTCACTGGCCTGACACACTCTTGACACCAGCTCAGCTGTGAAGGTGGAGGCGACCTTCCTCATCTGGTACCATCTCCTCTCTCGCTGGGCTAGTCAGGTATGCCATGGGTCTGCCGGTGTGCTGTGTTGGAGTCCAAGCTACACTGACTTCTTGTGCTGCCTGTTCTCTGCTTTTATGGCTGCCTTTGCTCGGTCAGTTCTTTTTGCCTTTGAGGACTCTGGAAGGGCATCGTCTGCCGCCAGAAGCCCTCCTCCAGCCCCATTTCCACTGGACTTCCCTCCATCTTCCCCCTGCCCTCAACCCTTCCCACTGACCTGCCTCTGTGTCTGGTCCACAGGTATCCGCTGTGACAGCACATGTCCTCCAGGCCGCTGGGGCCCCAACTGTTCAGTGTCCTGCAGCTGTGAGAATGGAGGCTCCTGTTCCCCAGAGGATGGGAGCTGCGAGTGCGCCCCTGGCTTCCGGGGACCCTTATGTCAGAGAAGTAAGGCTGGGTCCCCACCCCAAGGACTTCCGATTTCCCACTCACTGATCCTCTCCCAGTCAGAAGTAGTGCTGGCCTGTAGAAGGCTGGCCTGTGGGAGCCAGGCCCCTCTTCACTCCATTTTGTCCTTCCTCCCCTATACTGGCTGTTCTGTCCCCAAGTTCAACGTCTAGGTTCTTAATAAAATCAGGGTCAGCCCATAGTTCTCTTTAAAAGGGATGGACTTCCAGGCATGGGGACCTAGACTTCCCCATTTTTAAGGCACTTTTCTTCACTGGGATCGGGGAGAGGTGGTTAGGCCAGCTGTTCCTACAAGCTTCTGACTACCATCTTCCCTCTGACACCCTCAGTCTGCCCACCAGGATTCTACGGCCACGGCTGTGCCCAGCCTTGTCCCCTCTGTGTGCACAGCAGGGGACCCTGCCACCACATCACTGGCATCTGTGAGTGCCTGCCAGGATTCTCTGGAGCCTTGTGCAACCAAGGTACCTGCAACTAATGGGGAGGCCAGGGGCAGGGAACAAAGGGGCAGAAAGAAGAAAGGGTCTGGGGATTCTCTTCTTATGCTGTTGAGATGAGGAAAAAAAAATCACTGTGCTGTTGAAGGGACAGGCTCAGAGAGGTCACACATACCATGTCTGTAGCCTCACAGCTAGCAAGGGGCAGAAATGAATTCAGACTCCAATATTCTGCTAAAAAAAAAAAAAAGAAAGAAAACATGGATCCAGCCATGGTAGTACATACCCATGTAATCCCCAAACTTGGGAGGCTGAGATAGGATAATTAGATGTTTGAGGCCAGCCTGGGCTACTTAACAAGATTCTGTCTGCTGGAAGGGAGACGAGGGATCACTTAACAGCTTAGAATATGGCCTTGCTTGGATACCAGTTTGCAAAATTTACACCACAGTCAGCGTGAATAAAGGGATTTGAGAATAAAGTGAACTTAGAGCTAAAGACATCTTCAAAGTCACCAAGGCAAGAACTCTCGCCTGGCCTGTGTTCAACCGCCTCTCTTGACAAAGAGCTCACTACCTCAGGGCGGCCCAGGCTTTTGCTACATCACCATAGCTGAGCTGGGCTATTTTTAATATGCCTGAGTAGACGTTTGACTCCATGATGAGTTGAGGTCATGAGAAGTTTGGCCCCCTGGGAAACATATGTGACAGTTTCATTTGCTTGCAGCCCTCTTCGGATGCTTTAATCATCACCTGACAGGCTGGGGTTTATTTATTAAACATAGGAGACCTGGCCGTCAATAGAACCAGGCCCAGTCTAAATTAGGAGCCATGGAGCCCAAGAAGGAGCCCTCACAGCCCATGGCGTCTGATTTATTGCCCGCTGGCCTAATGAGTCTTTTCCACATATAGATCTAATGGAGTTTGCTATTAATGGCAACTGCCCTGGTTAAGTCTCAAACCTTGTAAAAAAAAAAAAAAAAAAAAAAAAAAAATGAACTGACACTTTCTGATGACTGGCTTTCCAGTGAGTTACAAATTACGGACAGCGCTTCCCCAGAATCATTAAACATAGATTAAATATAACCCAATGTTTTCTTTTCACCAGCCCCCCCCCTCCCCTTCCCATGCCTGGCTCTTGATTCAGTTAAGAAGTCTCACAATTAACGCATTAGAGCGTTAGCAGCTCTGTCGGTGAATGTGTCTGCTTTGGGTGGTGGGGGGGGGAGACTTCAAAGAGAAGACCGCCTTGTTAGAGCGGTGCAGCTGTGGGGTGAGGGCTGGTGTCACAGCTCCAGGACCCTGCTCCCCACCAAGCTGGATAGTCCTTTGGCTCAGCCAACAGAGAGGGTGCAAGGAAGCCAGCCATCTTTTTAGGATGATGGGGCTTGAACTGGGCCCTCAGAATAAAGCATCTCCCAGAGGCAGGGAGGAGGCAGGGAGGAGGCAGGGAGGAGGCATGGAGGAGGCATGGAGGAGGCATGGAGGAGGCATGGAGGAGGCATGGAGGAGGCAGGACAATGTGCAGTTTAGGAAGCAGAGCCCAGATCAGCCAGCCTACCTGTAGCTACTAACCACGGCCTGAGGCCATTGAGTGGCAGCTGGTGTCCCGGTCTTGATGAGGAAGCCTATCTAGGGGGTAGGGGTGGGAAGTGAAGGGCTTTGTTAAAATGTCCTCAGCTAGGAAACAGTAGGACTTCTTTGCGGTGTAACTGTGAACAGAGAGTGTGATGCAATGATGAAGGCATTATCAAGATTAAGTGAACTTAGTAGTATTTGTGAAACCTTTTGATCAGTTTCTGGTGCAGGTCAATGCCATGTAGGTTTGCTGAATGCGTGACAAAACCCAAACCCAAAGCTCCTGGCAGAGTTGGTCCACCTGTCTTTATCAACTGTCCCAACCACTGGCTATATCCACAGAGGTATAGACTACATAGGTACCCTAGCTACCAGGTGCCTACAGTCAGGCTGCGGAAGGGCTGGCAGTTGCGGGCCGAGTAAAGGGACAGAGGCGATGGCATCCGTGGTTTGAGACCAACAAAAGGAGGTTGTTTTCCTCCAAGAAATCAGTACCTATCCCACGAAGGCTAGAGAGATGGTTCAGTGGGTGAGAAAGCTTGCTGAGTTCATGCTCTAGGACCCATGCCAGGCAGCTTACAACTGCCTCTAACTTCACCTCCAAGGGATCTGATGTCTTCGTCTGTCTGTCTCAGGCACCTGCTCACACCTGCTCACATGTGCACATACTTGCATACAGACACATTAAATAAATATTAAAGAAATATGTCCCTAATCTCTGATGACTGCATTAATAGAGCCTTCTAGAAGGTTTTGATTCCTGAGGCCTACATCCTCAATGTTCACTGGACAGTCAGATACAATAGAAAATGAGACCACATTTCCTGCCCTTGCAAAGCTTAGGCCAGAGGATGCAGAGGATGGGAGAGAGGGCCAGAGACGGGGGGTGGGGGAGCAGGGAGAAGGGTGATGTTCGGTCCCAGTGGCTTGAGTGCCTGCTCTCTTTCCAGGCATTGGAGGGGACACCAGAAAGGGTAGAACTCAAGCTTGGTCCAAAACAGCTGTCAAGTAGAATAAGTGACTTGAAGATGATATACATTGTTTCATTTACATACTAAGAAAACAAAAAAGATCCAAAAGCAGGCTCCTGGGGTAAATGACAAAGATGTCAGTGTCTTATTGTTCCAAGGGAGGTGTGACACTTAAGATGAGTCTTATAGGCAGGACGTCCATAGCCGGACTTGAGGGTCATGGGAATTTAGACGGCATAGGAAAGCAGAGAGAAGAAAGGCCTGGGGTGTCTGTAGAAGGGGTTGTGTGGTGGCCCATGTGTCTAGGAGGTTAGTCAAGAATAACTCAGGGGAAAGCAGATGGCTGGGAGGCAGTCTAGAAACACTCATCGGAGAGTCCAGAGAGGCCAACTTCTTCCTAGGACTTCCTACCTGTGAGACCCAGACAAAGTGACATCCCCTCGATGGGCCTCAGCCTGTCCCTGTAAAAGGAATCAGAACAGGGCCTCTTGGGGTGTGGCTGTGCAGGTGGTGGCTCTTAGAGCCTGGGAAGGAAGTCCGGTGCCAGGCTTCCATGTGCCCACAGTGTGTGCTGGAGGGCACTTCGGGCAGGACTGTGCTCAGCTCTGTTCCTGTGCCAACAACGGGACCTGCAGCCCCATCGATGGCTCCTGTCAGTGCTTCCCTGGGTGGATCGGCAAGGACTGCTCACAGGGTAAGCTGCTGCGCCTGCAAGTGTTCCTCTCCCGGCAGACAAGAATATCCGCCTGAGACCCATTCATTTCTTTGTATTGTTTCTGTGTGTATGATAAGTGCCACAGCAAGGATGTGGAGGTGAAAGGCTGACTCGGTAGCACCAGTTCTCTTCCGCTTTTATGTGTGTTTCAGGGATCAAACTCTGGTTCACCACAGGCTTGAGTGGCGGCAAGTGCCTTTACCCACTGAGCCATGTCACTGTTCCCCGACCCCAAAAGTCCCATTTAGCTCTATGTCAAACTTGAATTACTGGAACTGATCGTGGAAAACTGTTACTGCAGGTATTAAAGGCATCAATACTGTCAGTGCCATTAGTGCTATGAATCCTGAGAATTCATACTCCACTAGCATCCGCCTGTAGAAGATGCAGTCAGAATACAGATGGGGAGGAGGGAGCGGCAAGGCTAGGACAGCTACCCTTGGAAGAATGGGAGCACCCGTGGGATGGCCCCTGTGAGTGATGTCCTGAGCACCCTAAGCCTGAACACGGTGCTACAGTCTGATACCAAGGCAACAACCCCTTCCCAAAGGGGCCCCAGCCTTGGCCTATGAAGCTCCTTGTCTGATGGGTGAGACATAGCCAGTACCTATAAGGAGGTTCCATTTAAATGGCTGGACCTGGAGGAATTCCATTTTGGTGGAAGCCACAGGCTCGAATTTCAAACAGCACAAGAACCCAAAGAGAAGACAGTCCCTGCCACCTGTGGAGAAGTCAGTGCCCTCGGTGTCACTCCACCCTTGTCCCTGAGAGGCCCTGTAAGAATGGAGCTGCAGGAGCCCTTTGGAGTAGGGCTGCCTAAAGGCGCCCACGATTAGAACAGGCAGAGACTCTGGTCCTCATAGCAATCCCATGGGATGAGGCCAAGAGATTTTGAGACTAGCTTATCAACTCCCCAAAGGCCAAGAGATGCCCCTCTGGGTCCATCCAGGTGTCCTGGCTCTGATGTGTGCCCGCCTCCCCTTCCTTTCCTTCTGCTCCTTTGTCCTGCCCTCCCTCTCTCTGCCTCCCCCCCCCCCCCACACTCCCCCACAGCCTGCCCATCTGGGTTCTGGGGTTCTGCCTGCTTCCACACATGCAGCTGCCACAACGGGGCGAGCTGTAGCGCCGAGGATGGGGCCTGCCACTGCACCCCTGGTTGGACTGGACTCTTCTGCACCCAGCGTAAGCCCTGCCTCCCAGCCGCTCCCAGTCATATGCTGCAGCCTACTGGCCACTTTGCAAATAGCCCTGGTTTGCAGAGGGAGGGAAGAGGCTGGCCCCAGGACCAGCCACACCTCAGGATCATCCAGAGTCCTGAAAGGTCAAGGCTATAGGGTATCCCGGCAATCAACAAGATCAGACCCTTGGACCATGGGGAAGAAATCCCAGGGCTGCACAGCAAAGAGGCCAGAAGTTTGTCCTCTGCTGCTGAGGCCCTAGTTGCATGAATAACCTTGTCCCCACGTCCTCCCCTTTAGCCCAAGGTTCAGTGGGTACAGATGTAGCCCAAGGTTCAGTGGGTACAGATGTCTCTGTGGGCCTCGCTAGCCTTTATCCCATGCTGCGAAGGATGCAGCAGACCAGCCTGGTCCCAGCAACATTTCTTCGGTTTCCCTGAGCCCACACCAACTATGTCTTGTGGTCTTGTTGCAGGTTGCCCTGCAGCATTTTTTGGGAAGGATTGTGGGCACATATGCCAGTGTCAGAATGGAGCCAGCTGTGACCACATCACTGGGAAATGCACCTGTCGAACAGGCTTCTCCGGGCGCCACTGTGAACAGAGTAAGCTGCCCTAACCTGGGAAAGTTGCTTCTCTCAACCCCATTCTCCCGATACCCAACCCCCATCCTGGGCACTGGGCTCCTGTACTCCAGACTTTGAGGACAACTTCTGGGGAAGACTGAAGGCTAACCCTATACACTCGTGCAGTGAGGATCTCTCTCCTCTTTAGATAGGGCTGGGTTGTGATGGGCAGAGCAAGGAGGAACCAGACAAGGCAAGATTTTCCGGCTCTTTAAATGACTTCAGGAGGGAGAGGTGTGCTTTGACTCCACACATTCCCAGCTATCTATGCACAATAGGCAATCCAGTTCAATAGGCTTCACTGTGCGTGGGACAGAATTGACCTCTTGCCATGAGCTTCCCCAGATGGAGTGGGAGAACTGTGGTGTGGCTGTGTCTCACTGTCTACTTGCACTCTGCGTGCCATACAGGATGTGCCCCTGGAACCTTTGGCTATGGGTGTCAGCAGCTATGTGAGTGCATGAACAACGCCACGTGTGACCATGTCACTGGTACCTGTTACTGCAGCCCGGGATTCAAAGGAATCAGGTGTGACCAAGGTAACATACAGATGGCAGGGTTCCTGGACAGGGTGGAGAGTTCTAAGCAGACCAGTTGCGTTTTACGACACTACCTTTTATTCACAGTTGGGTGCCTCCCTTCACAGCCTCTCTGTGCATATATATCCTCTGGTAGTTCCCCCACAGCAAGGCAAGAATGAAGCACAGGCTAGTGCTTGGGAAGGATGCCAAATCAGGCTAGATTGGAACACCTGCCCAGTTTGACTTCTGCCACTCCCTGCTAGGTGTCTCTGGGCAGGCCATTTCCTTTGCTGGGTCTTTTACGCTACATTCAATTGAGTAGATGTTAACCTTTGTCCAAAGGGCTCAACTTGACTCTAGCTCTATGCCTAGGTGACACTGCATGGTACAGCTGAGAGGGATCAATTCAAGAAAGGTCTCGGCACATGTGAGCCCTCTGTAAATGTTGGCTTTGTGCATGGGAAATCCCTTTGTTTTGCAAACGTGGGAGGTTATTGTTGGTTCTAGAAGATGGAAACAGAAAGCAGGCTCTCAGTTACTTGCATCGGGCTCACTTACTTTGCAACGTAAAGCTATGTGGCTGAGGCAAATGCAACGTTTGCCTTCCTAGTAGTGACAACCCAGCCAGCAGCAGAGAACCAAGGGGAGGTCAGATGCCGCACAGCTAGAGGTCAGACCCTCGCCAGCACGGTCACAGAGGGACTTAGCCACACATGTACAATCAAGAGGTGTCTTGGAGCAGTAAAAGGCAGTCACAGAGCTCCCAGCTGTCAAGGCTAGTCTATCATTTGGGTGTTCATGAACCCCCAAGGAAGCGGGAGTTGCTGTCCCCATGAACCTTCTAAGTCACACAGCTGGTAGAGCAGGAAGAACAGCTGAAGCCAGTTTTTCCTGATTGAATTACTGCTTGGGTGAACTTAGACAAGTTCCCTAACCTTAGTGACTCAGTTTATTTATTTTTTTTTCCAACCATGTAGAAAGGGTAAATAATCAGATCCCTTTCTGTAGGCCTGCCATGATAAAGCAACTTTAACTCACGTGTGGACCAGCATTCAGTAAGCATTTATTTTGCTTCACACCTAAATCACATTTTCTTCTTGTAACCCTGAGACTCAATCACTTTCTGGCCTTTGAAGAAATGGAGGCGCTGTGAGGGTTGGATTAGGCAGGGGTGAAGGGGCAAAGGCAGGAGGATGGAAGCCTTGGGATCGGGCCCACCTCTGGCTCAGGCCTCCCTCTGCCCACAGCTGCCCTCATGATGGACGAGCTGAATCCCTACACCAAGATCAGCCCAGCTCTGGGAGCGGAGCGGCACTCAGTGGGTGCTGTCACAGGCGTCATCCTCCTGTTGTTCCTGGCTGTGGTGTTGCTGGGCCTGTTTGCCTGGCGACGGAGGCGGCAGAAAGAGAAAGGCCGTGACCTGGCTCCCCGTGTCTCCTACACCCCAGCCATGAGGATGACCAGCACAGACTACTCTCTCTCAGGTCAGGCTATGCCCCAGCGTCTCTTCTTCACCCATACAACCTGACAGGAAGCATGTGGCCTTCTCAGGAACATCCACATTCTGGCTCAACATGGGTGGTCACGTCTGCAGATAGGTGGCTGGGGACGGTCACCCAGAGACACAAAATGGGGTGGGGGGGAGTCTGCGGTATTGCAAGAGGTATTGCTTCCTGGAGCCCAAGCTCCTAGCAGCTGGGTCTGGGTGCCACTCCCCACTTCCCGATCCTCCTCACATGGCTGTGCCTACAGGAGCATGCATAGTTAAGTAGTAACTTTTCTAAGCAACCCGGAGAACAGTTCCCCAGTGTGAAGCCAGGGCACTGGATAAGCTGTGTCCTATCCACTTTTGCTTTCCCTGGGAGAGTCTCAGGCCGTGCCCAAGAAGCGAAGTGACAAAGGTGGTGCCTTACGTAGAAGTCCACAAGTCGGGGAAGTTTCCCTCTGCCAGACATGCCGGAGCCCCGTGTGCCTCCGTACGGTAGAAATGCCAATGGGCATCCCGTGGTAGTCTTGAGTGAGGTGTGTATGGAACTGCACCGGATCCCCTGCTTTCCCCTTGCTGGGACCTTGAAGAGAAGGCTTTGTGCTCCATAGTTAGCTAAGCAGTAGAAGCTCCCAGACAGCCCTGCTGAGAGAGAGCAGTGCCTTTCCAATGGCTCATAGCTTGCTTAATTTCAGAGTACCCAGACCACATGTGCCATTCCTGCTAAGTGTCGCCTTCTGTGTGATAGCTCTATGCCAGGAACAAGATAGAAAGAGCTGGCCCCAGTATAGACGATGCATCCAGAGACCTCCCAGCCACTCTGGGGCAAGCCAAAGCAACATCCTCTGATGAAGGCTAAGGCGCGTAGAACTCTGGAAGTTTCTGACAATGAGCAGGAAGGGCTGAATTTTTTCCAGTCCTGTAGAATCCTCAGAAGAGCTGGGGTCAACAAGAATGGAGCTCTCCAAGTACTTACTACTAGGGTCTGAACATAAGGGAAATCAAGAGAAAGTCAATCCACCCAAAATAGCAACTCAAAGACATAAAGCTCTTAGAGCCGGCGCTCAGCAGCTTCCAGCTGACCGTGCCACCCTATACTAGCAAGCCTGCTCTGTGAGCTGCAACGAGGGCAGGCATCAGGAAGCACGAAGCTGGCGGGCTCTCTCCCGCTTGCTGTAGGGCTAGTGGATGCCACACAGCTCGGAGGATGTGGGACATTAGCTGCCTCTTTGCCGGGGACACTCAAAATTGCACAACCCCAGCATTAGTTTTGGGGTATCTCAACCAAGGGCAGGTGTATAATGGAATATGGCTCCTTGTTCTCTTCCCAGATTTGTCTCAAAGTAGCAGCCATGCCCAGTGCTTTTCCAACGCCAGCTACCACACACTGGCGTGCGGGGGGCCTGCCACCAGCCAGGCCAGCACTCTGGACAGGAACAGCCCCACCAAGGTACTGGCCCCCTGGCTCCCCAATCCTCACCCACTATTCTCTCCATTTAGCGCCCCCCTCTGCCCAGGAAGGAACTGCACCCCCACATAAAGGCTGTGTGGAAATTCTACATTTAGAGCGGTCCTAGGACTCATGGGACATGAGAACCCTCTGAATCGTGTAACAGGGAAAGAGTATGTCGTATGGAGACAAGCTCTATCCCATGAAACCACACCACACTGCCCACTCGTTGGCACACATACCTGAACCTCAGGGGTAGTTAACTAGTACCTACCAGAACATAGTAATATCACATGTAGTCATCCTATCTCACACCTGTGTATACCATATGCCAATACATTACTCACCACGGATTATGGCAATGTATTAAAGCAATAGACTGTAACTCATTATTCAATTAACCACTTGATGCCTCTTGAACTTGAGCATAAATTTCATCAAATACACACGTCTGATGTGAACCCAAACACTGTAGTGTTCTTGCTGAAAAGGGGAGTTGGGGTGGACCAGTGTCCACCCTGACAGCTCCAAGCACTGCACTCGGTCATAGAATAGGTGGATGTCCTTAGTGACAAATATTACAAACCTTAGAAAGAGATGTCTTAGCATATATGTGTGTAGATAGCATGTGGTGCATCCCTTGATGGACCAGTAAGAGGCAGAGTTGAGAGACAGACAACAATAGCCCACCGAAGATAAGGTTTGTGAGGGTGCTTGCTATACACACTTCCTAACACCCACCCAAACACGTGCCACACACATATACTCAGAATGGCAGGACTATTTAGCGAGTGACAACCCCAGGATCCCTGGCTTCCTGTACCTTCCATCCTGGCCCAGGAGCAAAGCTTTCACAGTTTAGGCCTCTTCCTCGCAGCTGAGAATCCTCCCCATTTGTTCCCTGAAGACTGACCCTCAGCCCACAGACCTGGGTCTGCTTTTCTATCAAACAGGCAGGTTGCATGCAGGGTACCTAGAGGCCCAATAGCTTTGGCCACTCTGCCTTCTACCTTCTACTCAAGACTCTTGTTTATAGCTTGAGGAGCTGAGAGTAGAGAATTTAATTGCCCAACAAGCAGCCCTTGATCAACTACAGCCATGTTATCAAAGCTGCAACAGGCTAAGAGGCACCAGCCAGGGATGAGTCAAAGGTTTCAGGCTGTGTCATTATTTAAGAGTCAGCCGTTCTTTCAGTAGAGAACTGGAGGTACTGAAGGGGAAGCCAGTTGCTGACCCTCTGGTTTGGCTCACCTCCCAGGGGCTGAGGCTGGCCCTATGTAGACAAGAACCCCTCCTGGCAGATCACTTGCACAAAAGGTAGGCGTGATGCCATTGAGGGGACAGGCAGCTAAGATCTGAGTTCAAGAGCCAACTTTGCCTTTGGCTCCTGTGTGTCTATGGGTATGGTTCCATGTCTGAAATAACATCCTTGCCTCACATAAAGGGCAGCTAAGAGAATGCAGGGAGGGTATTGCATCATTAGTCACATGAAAGAGACCCTCATATATGGCCCAGGGGGCAAGCACTGCAGGCAGCTGTACCTCTGTGCTGGAGAGGCCGTTACACACAGGGAACTGACAGGGCCTCCTTTCCTGCATCATAGCCCCGCATGTCTGTTTCCACCCAAGTATGCCACAGACACCTGAGAACTTGGTTTGGGTACACTCTGTTCTCACTAGCCTCAATTCAACCACAGCATGATAGCTTGTCATATAACACAGCATCTGGTTATCCAGGGCCTAGGAGCTCAGGACCATGTCATGGATGGGTTCACTAAGGCTGGGCCAAGCACCAACTTGGGGAAGGGCAGCAGAGACGTGAGGTATTAACTGGGTCTCCTCTCCAAACAGCTCAGTAACAAGTCCCTTGACAGAGACACAGCAGGCTGGACCCCCTACAGCTATGTGAACGTGTTAGGTCAGTAGTGGTTTGAGTCATCCTCCCTACCAGTCCCACCCTGACCTCTGTACTGAAGGGAGCTGCCCCATCTCAAATCAAATGAGTTGAGTCCTGAGCATGGCTTCCCCTGTGGTTAAGTGTACAGGGAGCATGTGGTTATGGCTCAGTTTAGGGATGGGATACAGAGATGCCCAGGTGGAGCATAGTTTATCTGCCACCATGGAAAAGGATCCTCCACCTGGCACTTTCCCTCCTTCTGCCCTAGTAGAGGGTGGAACGGAATGGGATGGGAGGAGAAAGACAGATGCCCCAGCCCCCTCTGGATGTTACATGAAGACCTTGATTCCTTCTGATCTGCCCCTCACCCCATCCTTTGCTTCCCACCCCCTTCTCCTGCCATCCAGGCCTTGGGAATAATGGCTCCTCCCTGTCATTCCTCTCACTAGACTCCCATTTCCAGATCAGTGCCCTGGAGGCCAGGTACCCGCCCGAGGACTTCTACATTGAACTTAGACACCTCAGCCGCCATGCTGAGCCACACTCACCAGGTCAGACCCCCAGCCCTTCCTTCCACCCTGAGAGCAGACTGCTCTACACCCCATCCCTGCCCTATGGAGCCTTCCCATGACTGGTCCACAGTCCCTATGCCCTACCCAAAGGTGGCAGTCATCCTAGCCTTTCCGACTCCCCTTTTTACCCCACCATGCTAGCTAAGGTAGATATACTGGGGTTGCTGTGGACAGGACACAGCCTAGCTATATTCCCTCCCTTCTGCGATATGCAGCCCAATCATGGTATAGGTAACAGAGGGTTGGTTCTCTGGACAAAAAAACGCAATGATTTCCAGAAAGGCTCCAGACCTAACAGTGGCCCAAACTGTATCTTCTTAGGAAATGAGGTAGGATTGTCACAAAGCAGAGACTGGGAAAAAGATAGGCAGCATCTTCTTCTAGCATCTCTGGACTCAAACGCTGAACTTGAACCTAGTACTCTTAGAGACCCAAAGGACACTTGGCAACTAAGTCCTGGAAGGGGAAACGTAACAGAAATGAATGTCAAAGAAATATAATGGATGGACAGAGAATGTGGCCTCTCTACAAATTAGCTCCTCTAGGGCAGGCACCCTGGGAAGGCCTTAGTATGCCAGACAACTCCGGGTTTGAGTTTCGGCTCTAGCTGACTCGTCTCTGGTTCAGGAAGCATGAAGGTTCAGAACTTGTCTTGTTGAGCAAACATGGCTGCAAGGACCCCGATAGCTGTGTGTTCCTCAACTATGTAAGCTTTGAATACCCTTGGACTTTTAGTCACTACCTTCACGCCACTTCAGGTCTAAACAGGAGCGCAAGGCATCATCCGGGCTCAGCCCCAGTTCCCCCGTCCCACAGACCTCATCCACTGTAGCCAGACCATCAGTCACTGGTTAGCTCACGGCCAGCGAGGCTGTGGCCACTTGGAGAGTTATCTCTGTTTCTTGTTTTATAAAGAAGGGGTGGTGGCGGCTAACACTATAGGTACCCTCCTCTCTTCAATGACCACTATTAAGTGATAAGTCTAGGACAACATGGCTTGCTGCATGTTTTTGAAGGGTATGGGTTCCTACCTTTTAGAATGGCTCAGTTCTGTTTTATCTCTCAGGAAGGCGTGTAAGACAAGATAGATATGAACTCCACAAATTCATATGGGAACTCTATATGGAGGAAGGAACTTAGTATCAGCGGGTTTGTCTTCAGTGTAAAAAATGTGGGCAAGTTAGGCAGAGTCAATAGATTCTGAGACTGTTTTCAGTTAAAGACCAGGGTGTATCTGGGTAAGAACCCATACTGCTCTTGGTTCCCAGGAGCCAGTGATCAGATAGTTCATGATCACCTGGAACTCCCGAGAATCCAACACCTCTGGCATCCGTGGGCACCTGTACTCTTATGTGTACATAGACTATTAAATATGCAATCTTTGGAAAAACAACCAACAGAGTGAAGGGGTTAACTGTGAGTTAAACACCACTGTCCCAACATGGGAAGGCTAGACCTGCTCCCAGTCCTAAGTGCTAAGAGCACTTGTAGCAATCAGCTCAAGTTTATGTCCTGCTTCTAGCTAGGGCTGAGGACTGTGCATTCTGGGAACCCAAGAAAAAGTTAACTAGCAGCAAAATGAAGAAATAATTCCTTGGGGCTGAAAAACACTCACAGCGTTTTCAGGACAAAGCTCTCCTCCTCCACCCCCTTCAAAATGAGTAACTAAGCAAACTGGCTGTGGCCAGGAATGACTGTTCTTCCTGTAAAGATACTCATCAAGTACCCCACCTACTTGTTACTTCTCTCTGGCACCCCCAGATCCAGGAAAGGCAGGGTCAGAGCTAACGGGGGAGAAACCTTGTTCCCAAAGCCAAGAGAAGGAATCAGAAGTCTCTGCATCTTTCCCTCCAGCTAAGCACTGGTCTGGCTTCACTTCTTAACCCTGTGCCCCCAGAGCCTGGCACTTCACCTACGAAGGTCACAGGCGGCATCCTGCAAGGAACAGGTTAAGAGGAAAGCCAAAGAAAAGAGGGCGCTGGAGCCCATCTTAATGTGATGAGCCTTTTAAGAATCCCTCTGTGCTCAGAATTATCTAGAATAGATTGAATCTGGAATAGTGTTCTAGGAGCACACAACTATTTTCTTGCACGGGGAGGAGGAGACACCGGTGGTCTGGGAGCCTCACCCGGTATCGCTTTCCTTCTGTTTTTATGCAGGCACTTGTGGAATGGACAGACGTCAGAACACATACATTATGGACAAAGGCTTCAAAGGTAGAGTATCTAACCCTGATGTCCTGTTACACAGGGCTTAGCGAGGGATTACAGATTTGAGATGGCAAGGAATTCTGCCTGGGAGAAACTGCATATCCCAAGCCCCTTAAAAAAATTAAAGCTAAAAACATCACAGGACCCAGAGTCACTGGGTGGCTCTGCCCAGAAGAACAATCCTAATGAATTCATCTTTCCATTGCAGTTGCGCCTGCTTAGCAAACACTTGTGGGTTTGTTATAGATGCCAACTAAATGTCTTCAGAAATGTAGATCGTCATTATCCAACCAATTAGTATGAGGTAAATTGATTATAAACCTGAAATAAAGTCAATCTACCTGCCCCAGAGGCCTTCTGTCACTGTACTGACAAGGAACACCACCCCGCACCTGCTGCCTTTCTGGGGCACAAGTAATGCAAATGATACCCAGTGTTAATACTGTATGGCCCTCACTCTCAAGAGATCTCTGCGCCCAAGAGCAGGGAAGACAAGACAGATGTCTGCGCCACAGGAACGACATACAAGGTGGAGCATCCCTCTAGGAAGTCTACAGGTGAAGCCAAAAACAAAGCAGGTCCAGTCCCTGGATTAGGTCCTAGGTTTAAATGCTGGGACGTGTGAGCTAGGCAGGGAGCTTTGGAACCCTGTCACTTATTAACCTTGTACTTCCTAAGGTTGTTTCTTCCTCTGCAAGGTTGGGGTAATTATGCCTGTTGACTCATGCCTGTCTTTTTATCTAATAAGGTTACCTTGGGTGTCCAGTAAAGTCGGATGGGAAATGCTTTTGTATATTATAAAACTGGTACCAGTGTGATGTCTCTGGGAAATGTCTCAAAGGCTCAGTCAAATTGAAAGAGCAGTAATAAAAGTCAGCAAAGATCCCAACTGATATTCTTAATCCAGCTCTACAGCAGAATCTTCTGGCAAGTGTGTTCAAACTCAGATCTTTACACCCACAGCAGATTCTGCTGCAGTAGACGGAGCGGCCCTGCACTCCACAGTTGCAAGGAGTACCTCAGGATATCTTTATGCAATTTATTACCCAACTATCATTTGTCTAGACTCTCCCAGGTTTCGGTTCTGATCTTTCAGACCTAGCATGGTCATCTCCTAACCAAGCAGAGCAACTTGCGTCCAACCCTTGGGGAAATGGCTATCAGAAGTGGGATGAGCAAGACCCAGGTGGCAATGTGTTCTACAAGCAAGAGAATATCAAGGCTGAGTGACCATCAGCTTGGTTTAGGATAGGCAAGCCTCAGGAGACCTGGCTGAGGGGCCAGCCCACAAGCAGTAATCCCCTGGGGGCTTTATTATGGCAAGTTTCTGAGGTTCCGCCTTAAACCATCCGAATGGAGGGAGGCAAACACCATTTCGGTATGTGAGGTGGTCAACAGAAGAGCAATTGTACCACGTAGTCACTGTGACCCAAAGCCTCAGTTTCTTTCTCAGTGTGGAATGGGGACTAGCCAGCTCTTCCAGGGCTTTTGAGGCACTGTGAAGAAGTATGACTCAGTGGAGAACAGCCCAGACAGGCCCTGAGATTAGCACACAAGCACACCTCCCCTGTACACCCTGTCATCCTGTGCATGGTGTTTCGGGAAACCACTTTTAAACTCTAAACCATAAATGTAAAACAAAGCCAATGAAAGCCAGTCTCTGCCTTCATCATTGCATTCCTGTCTTATGGGATCATCTGAGTGCATGGGAGGCTCTAACAAGCAAGCAGCCAGATTCGTCACTGCCTCTAATCAGCTTTTAAATTAGAGAGAACTGTGTGGGCAAATGTACCATCAAGTGTTGGGAGCCAACATGACACAGTAAGAGTTCAAAGAGAGGCAAGTGAAATATTAGTGTAGAACTTTCCAGAAAAGCTTATAAAACACATGGAACAATCCTGCCTGGTGGCTGAATCCCCAAACATCTGGATCAGCTACTTCACGTCACCAATTTAAACTATTTCCTAGAGCAACAAAGGCAAGACCAAACTCAGCAGGACTAATTAAAGTGTCTAGATGGTTTCCAAACTGCGGGGGCTGGGGGTAGGGACGCAGAGAATGAGAAGATTTGGGTTCCAGTTCAACTGTATGGTGCTCACTAGACATGGCAGTATCTGTGGGGCGTGGTCTCTTCCTCTTTAAAAGGCACAGTTGTAACAGCACCACCTCTAAGGCCCCTTAGAACTCTGACGTTTTAAAAGCCCCAATTCAGGTAGCATCCACTCTTTTCTCTGTAACTGGGAACCCTGTCACCCTGGGAGGTTGGAGGAGACTGCTGACACAGCTAAGCACCTCCCTTCCCTCTTCAGCAATATGACTGTACAATAAACTGTCTCGTGTCCAGTTCCTTGTCTGTCGTGCTTTTCAAAGTGTGACAGAAAAAAATCCACTTCTCTCCACCTTCCGTCTGGGGACTCCAGAGCTGTGCTGTCACCCCCAGCCTGTGCTCCCTTGCCACCTCAGATCCATCTCCAAGTAATTTTGGGTTCTCAGACATTTAGAAGCCACTAACATCCTGAAAACCCCTCTTGTACCTGGCCAGTATTCTCCGGACTTCAGATCCTCTGTCCCATCCCTCCCCATATCCTCTCTCTCGCTGAAGAATGAGAACTTAACCCCAAGAACAGAAGCAGCAGGCCTCTTATTGACAGCAGTAGCTCAGAGGTGAGCAACAGATACTTAATGCCTGGGTTTCCACATATGTTTGATTAAACTGGGGCTTAAATTGACAGCAAGCCTTAATAGGCGCAGAACATTCCACAGAACAACTTTGGGACGTCATTTCCTCTCTAGTCTTGTGCTTCCTCAAAAAATAAGGACATTCATTTCAGAAACCCATTCAGACTGTGATAATATGCATGACTACATATGGTCCAGAGGAGGAAACAAGGAGAGTAAATGCAGGGGCACTTGGAGGACTGCAGGCTTCCCCTTTCTTTGCACAGTGCCCTGACAGGAAGGCACTGGAGTGGGCGTGGCTGTGAAGGGACGAGGAAGTACTCCAGCTCAGCTGGTTATTTGTCCCCACACCCTGCCCTCATAGCAGGCAGGTGGATGACTCAACAAGAGAAAAGCCTGGCTTCCTGAAGCTGAGATTTCCAGCTTGCCTTGCCCCACCTCCTCCAGTTCTCAGGAAAGATGGGATAATTCAGCACCCTTCACAACCACCACTCTCCATGGATTTTTCCATCCTGTCTTGGCCTGCAAACCTAGAGAAGACCCTTGGCCCTAGGCCTAGCTCCCTTCCCCAGCTCCAGCTTAGCCCAGGAAAGGGAGTACACAGAAACGGATAAAAGCTAACATTCAAAAGTTATTCAAATATTGAGAGCATCCCACTGTTTCACTTTCTAGTGAACACAGCTGGGTGAGGCTCTAAGGCTTTCCCAGCACTCTAAGTCAGTCATTCAGCTGGGTGAGGCTCTAAGGCTTTCCCACCACTCTAAGTCAGTCATTCAGCTTGAAGCTTAGCCTTTCCTCTCAGCAGGCCTTGGTGGTGTTAAGAAGGATGAACTGAAGCAGCTGTAAATCGCTTATACTGGGGTAACTAGATCTCCTAAGGGGGAAATCTTGATTGTCAGATAAGATAGTGGTTGAGTCCTAAGCACTAGACTAATAAATGGAGCTTTGGTTTCCTCATTTCTAAACAGTAATAGCAATCTCGTCCTACCCCGCCCCCAAAGGTGCTAAGTTTCTTTCTCTTTGGTTTGAGACAAAGTCTCACTATAAATAAAGCCCTGGCTATCCTGGCTGTGATCCCAGATGGCCTTAAACTAAGAGATTTGCTGGTTTTGCCTCCTAAATGATGCCTCCCAAATCACACCCAGCACCTGTTTCAAATAATCTGACTGGAATGAAGGCCGCTCATTCCAGTGCGACACAAAGTAAGCTGTCCCTCAGTTCCACGAGGGACGCAGTCACTGAGCCTCTCGAGTTTGGATCAACTATGTTGGGACTGACTGGGAGGTGCTCAGGCTTACATCACTCCCCTGCACTAAGGAAGAACTGAGAGGCAAACTAAGATAAATGGCTTGAGGCAAGTCACAATGCAGGACCCAGGCCGCCCTTTTCTATGTGGGTAGGCTTCTACCAGCAGAAGTAGAGCCTATTTACCTACCTTTCAGTCCTAGCTAGAACTGGCTGAGACTGCTTGTTATCTAGCAAGAATGATTTTTCCTGAGTCAGGTGCTACAAAGGTCAGTCTTATACCAACCAGACTGAAGCCAACCTCTCTTCCAACTTGTTAGCTAAACTGGGATGACAAGGGCTTTGCTACTGAAAGGCAGTGGGATCCTGAGGAGTTTACTTCCCCACTGGAAGTTTCAATTTCTTCATTAGCACTGAGGCGGGAGGAGTTAGTTACTGCTCTACCTGTGTCACAGCCTTCTGAACCTGAAGGAAACAGTTGAATGCACTTCTACACAAAACCAAGGAGCTGCGCCTGCTCCAACAAGAGCTACCTACGTTCAGAATAAATGCTCCTCACTGGATCTGCGGTAGGACAGACAGTCAGGGTGGCGTACATCACAGTTACTTCAGCCAACTGCACAGTCAGTGCCCCCTGAGTCACATGACTTTCACTCTTTAACATTTTCAGTAGAATCCCGAGCTGGGGCAGGGAGCTTAGATAACAGCAGCCTGCAGTGTAAACTGTGGTGGTTGTCTAGAAGATTCCCTAAGAATTTCACAGACATTTAGAAGTGAGAGGCCTCTTAGGTCACACTTGACTGTCAAGTGCCAGCCATTCAGGGTTATTTCCAGACACCTTGCCTGTCAGTGCCCCACAGTTAAGGGTCACAACTGTCAGATTAATTTATTGTTTTACCCAGGCAAGTCCTAGAGTGCGCAGACAGATCATCACCCTCAATGGGAAGGAGAGTAGCAACTGAAGGAGGGAGTTCCTGCTTCTCTGTGACTCCAAGTCACTAAGGGACCTTCTTCCCCAGGAGAGCTTCTGTCACAAAGTTGACTGATGTCTGTTTCTGGTATTTAAATGAATCCTATGTCTTGCTTGTCCTAAGAAACTTTTCTTGCCTTGCAGATTACATGAAAGAATCTGTGTGCAGTTCTAGTACTTGCTCCTTGAACAGCAGTGAAAACCCTTACGCAACAATTAAGGACCCACCCATCCTCACCTGCAAGCTTCCAGAAAGCAGTTATGTAGAAATGAAGTCACCTGTGCACATGGCGGCTCCATACACAGATGTGCCATCCTTGTCGACATCTAATAAAAATATATATGAAGTTGGTAGGTGTCTCACATAACTTAGCAAAACCAGGGCAACAGTGCAGCATCTCAAGTGAAAAAAAAAAAAAGCCCTCCTCCACTCACTCTATCTCCATAACACACCCTTCTGTTTGGCTGCATTTGAAGGAACCTGAGGAGAAACTCTGTCCCAGGACTGCCCTTCCCTCTAATGCAGGAAACCAAAATCTTGTGCCACCCTGCTTACAAGTCACAACTGATAAGCAGTAGAAGCAGTGAGGGTGGAGAACCACAACACCTCTACTGTTAATTCAAATCCAAAGTTGAAAAGGAAAACAATCAGAACAGCCATTTACAAGTTTCTAAATCACTTTCTTACATCTCCCCCAGTTTCAATTACGATCCTAGATGCACTCATAAGACTCACACCTGTCTTCAACCTCTCGTTGCTGAGCTGAGACTGGGATTCTGACAGTACACTCTTAGGTTTTTCCATCTCTTGACCAAGCCTCCATCCAAATCCTCCTGCATTTATTTGTCAGATGTATACATACACCCACAGTTCTCCCCAACAAGTTGAATAGAACTTTCTTCCCTCCCACCAAGGCAACAAGGCTACTCTGTTCTCTGAACTCACTCTTCACTGTATTCCTTAGAGCCCACAGTCAGTGTGGTCCAAGAAGGCCGAGGTCATACCTCCAGCTACATCCAGAGTCCATACGACCTACCTAGGAACAGCCATATTCCTGGTCACTATGACCTCCTCCCAGTAAGACAGAGCCCTGCCCATGGGCCCTCCCAGGACAAGCAGTAAGAGGGACAAGCTTGTCTCTTAGTGTGCTTTGCTGACTATTTTCTGACTCTGAAAGAAGACAATCCGTGACTTGAATATCAGTACAGATTTGCCTTGAGCTGTGTGTGATTAGTTCCTTCACCTGGATTGAAAGAAGCACTTCCAAACGGGACCGGGGTAACTTCAAGAAAGTCTGTTCACAAGGCAAGTCCTGCCGACCTTCAGCACTAAATGCCCTGGATATGATTTTCAGGACATTTAAGATGCCACTATTCATCAACATCAGCTAAAAGATACGTATTTCATATTCTGAAACAATGCTTAAGAAGCATGTAGCTTAGGTTCTGCAGAAAAGAAAATTGGGAAGGGCAGGGGCACTTTAAAGTGCCTGAAATGCATACCTGCTATTGACTGTTGCTGTCCTCAACATCTGTTTCAGTATCTAAGGGAACTGGTATGTTGACATGAACTGTTCTAATATTAATCGTAAAGTCTGTGTTCATATAGGTATGGCCCATCAAATTTTAACAGCCACAATCAGAGTTTAAAATATAGCCTAGTTCTTTAATAAAGACAGGTTCACTTTCTTCTGCCCTATCAGTGATAGCGGGCAAACAGAAAGGGAGAAAAAGTAATTGTTTCAAAAGAGGAGCAGTTGCATTCACTCTAGAATGATTTCCATGCCAGCCTTCCCAGTCCTAGCCTGGCTGCATTGCACTGGTTCACCTGACACCCGAGTCACTCTGTGTGCAGCAAAGAGCTAGGATGCTGTTTTAAGAAAGTGGTCACAGGGCTAGGACTGTAGCTCAGTGGGAGAAACCTGCTGAGCAAGGGCCTGGGGTAGATCACCACATCGGAAAGTGGCACAGTCTTCTTCTAAGAATGAAGTTTCCCCACCAACATCTAATTGGGTCACTCAAGTTACTTAGTCAGAGTTCCCTGACTTGTTTATGAGCGGTTCTTCAAGTACAGTGCCTGATGTAGTGTGGAACCTCAAGTTGTAGACGTTACACAAGGCGGGCATGGCAAGCTTGTGGTGCTTAGCAGTTGTAGAAGTTACACAAGGCGGGCATGGCAAGCTTGTGGTGCTTAGCGTCCATGATGCTTTTGATGCAACTAAATGAAATAAATGTAAAACAAAAACAAAAAAACCCCATAAAAGCCCACTGACTGAGATGGGCAGATATGTATCACATTGGTTGGTGCTTTCAGTCTCCTGTTTAGAGAAAGAAGTCCATGACTTCCACTGCACAGGTAACAGCAGGAGAAACAAGGCTTGGGCAATTCTGAATGGCCAATCCCCAAGTCCTATAGGCCCTCTCCACAAGAATTAAGAACAGAAAGGGCAACCTGGAAGTTAATGGTCACCTCTGTGCCATTCCAGGTTCTTAAGAGGAATGAGTCTAGAGCCAGTAAAAATGACCCAGAAAGGGTTCACAGAAGACGGACTAGAAGACCAAGACCGTAAAGCTAGATACTGCTACGGGAAGTGGGGATGATAGCCTTAGTTTGAGTAATAATCAGCAAAAAGAAAGAAAATAAATATATGAGCAAATCTCTTTGCTCATTTCACTTGAGGCGTAAGCCAGTGTTAGCATTAGAGGAACACATTCGTGAATGCTGCATGCGTGCATGGAAGCGGGGGATCGGCAATAGCCAACTTTCCCAAAAGCCTTATCAAAATAGAAACATTAGATTGGTAGACCTAAGTTAATATTTCTCCAACATAAGTATAAAGAAACATAGTTAAGAGACTCACCTCAGTACTTCAGGGCCACGCGTGCTCTATTATCTTTGTGAAGCAAAGATGAAGAAGCATGGCAAAGTCCAACCAGCAAGGAGAAATGGTGTCTCATTCCCAGGCTTTACCTTCTTCCTTTATCCTGCATGTACAATAACTGCTTCCTGGCAAACTGCAATCATGCAAATTCCAAGTCTCACTTCTCTCTTGCCAACTGCACTCTGCACAAAGCATCCAGCAAGAGGCGGGATGGCTAGAGCATCAAGTCAAGAGAAGCTGGCGGCACTCTTGTTGAGTCACGTGCCCTCTCCGGGCTCCTTTATTACCCACACATGAAAGAAGAGAGACACAGAGTGGGAGCAGTGCTCTAACAGCTCTCCAAGTGTAGCACTCTGCCACATTTCAGGTAACATAGTCAGTCAGGCAATACAGAGAAGGGATTAAGTATGGTGACAGCAGCAGCCTTCACATAGCTAAGAGTTAGCACTAGGACATTTCCGTCACGCAGAGCAACTGTTAGGAGCTTCTGTCTAACAATCACAAACAGGTTTGCGGTCAGCCTCAACATGTGCGCTGTGCATTCTATAGACGATTTGGAAGGATCTGTTCAATTATTTTTCAAAATGAAAATTTCAATCCAGTAAATTAATATGTATACAAGTCGACGAAAACACAGTTATTGTACAATAGTGTGAGAGACTGTGAAATGGCAATACTTTTTTAAACCACAGATTTGTAATATATTTGTTCACTGTGCAGAGGATGGACCTTATACAAAATAAAATGGTTTCTCACACTAACGTTACAAGAATGCCTACTGTCGTGCTGCACACTGAAAAATCTATACATTTTATGTTTAAGATGGTACTAACCTACATTTGGTATGGTTACTTTAAACAGCTGGAAGAATGAAAATTACCACAATAGATGTTTGAAAAATGAAGCAAAATGTTATTTTTGAAGTAACAAATGGGATTTCCTTAACTCATGTTAAGTATTTTAAAATCCCATTCACCCCAGTATTAGGTTTCTGTTTTTCCAAGGATGTGTACTCAAATGTAACTACTACAGCTTATGTTACCCTCCAATGGCACAAAGGGCAAGTGTAAAACCTACCCAATTTACATAAATCCAGTGAATAGCTTTTAACCAATAGATTGTAGCATATGTGTCCGCTTTAGGACATTTTAAACCAAATCTTCAGACATAGCTGGGTTTAAAATATAAGGGGCGGGGGAAACAATAGGATAGTCATGATTCACAACTATAATCCCAGCACTTGGGAGGCTGAAGCAGGAGGACTGCCAAGAGTTCCAGGCCAGCCAGGGCTACAATGGGAGACCCTGTCTCAAAACAAACAAACAAACAAACAAACAATGAAGGCCAGGTATGGTACCATGTACTCTTGAAATCCCATTATTCAGGAGACTCAGGCAGGAGAGTTTCAAGTTGAAGCAGCTTGGACTACGTGGTGAGTTCAAGAGTAGCCAAGGCTAGGAGATTTTATTTAAAAAAACATAAAAGGCAGCAGGATTATTTTTTAAGAAAACACACACAGAGCTCAGTCAGTGACAGAACACTGGCCGAGCATGAAGCCCTGGGTTCAGTTCCCAGCATCACAGAAACTTAGAAGAGAATACAGACGCCAAGAAATCATATACTGGTTTGGCAAGATGATGACCTGAGTTCAATGCCCAGGACCCATAAGGTGTAAGGTACAAGTTGTTCTCTAATTCTCACACACACACACATACACACACACACACACACACACACACACACTCCAAACAAATAAATATAAATAAATTTTAAAATAACTTCTGAAATGAATTCATTAAGTTTAATTTGCTCTTCAGACTTTCAGAGGTGTATATACATCATCTTCACACTAAGTCAACTCAAAATATGCCAACTTGTCGGTTCACAAGACTTATGTGATTGTCAAATTAAATGGCTAGAAATGTTAGTTCTGCAGCAGAACACTTATTTAAAATGTGTGAGACTCCCAAGTTCAGACACCAGTACCATCACCACCACCACCACCTTGTCCACCGCACAACACACGTACATACACATAAAGTTATTTCAATTTAGTATAATGTTTAACCAAGAATGATATATTTTTGCTACTCAGAAGTGTCATTCAGAAGGGACAATTAACAGGTAATTCTCTAGGGCTGGAGGTTGACGCATTTAGTGAACAAAGGGTAAAGTTATACTCTGTGAGTCTCTGAATATTACTAGTACCGTAAATAACAGTCAAGAACCAATGGCTGCAGGTGGTCCCCTTAGCACCCACACATTCTATTAGCCACTCACCTACTGAGAAAGAAGACACAAGAGTTCATCTGATCAGTGCAATGGATGGCTACATGGGAGTTCGTTATGTTATTTGTGCTTTGTAAAGTTTTATGTCTCTATTTATAGAATTATATAACTATAATTCTGTTGTTTTAATATAGAATAGTTAGTTCTCAGAATATAAACATGACAAAATATATTTCCTCCCTGTGAATCTTACAGTATGATTGATTACAAAGGGGCAGAAATGAAGGGAGGTTGTAGGGCACTGATTATGCAGTTTCTTCTTGGACTTTACAGAGCACTGAACAGTGGTCCAAACCAACCCCACACAGGTTGAAGCGCTGTTCTTGACTTCAGTTGCCAGATTCCCTCTTCATTCTAGCACCAGCCACCTCAACAACTGTCTTCCTATCAAACTGTCTACCCTACAGCCCTGGGTAAGAGGAAGAATGGGAACCAGAGGTCTTACATAGTACTGTTATTTATGTATCCACTTTAATGTTTAAAAACAGAAACAAAAATAGTTAACTAAGGACCCTACCTACTTCCTCCAGAGCTGGTTTCACATAACAGTCAGCCTATAAAACAGTTTCTGGGGTTAGCGTGATGCCTCAGTGATAAAGGACCTTGCCGCACGGCAGATAAGACATGATGGAAGGGAAGAGCCAACTCCCTCAGGTTGTTCTCTGACCTCCAACCACGTACTGTGCCATGCCCCATCCCACACCCAATAAATAAAAGTAATACTTTTTTTTCAAATGAAATAGTGTTGCTTCTTAAATTGTCCCGTGCAGGCAGGTGCAGGGGAGTGAGGTGACTGCATGCCTGGATCTGTGTTTCTGTAACATTTTTGAACCCAAATGATGAAAGGATTTGGCACAGAGGCTGGTACAGTGGGCAGCAATTTTTTAAAGAGATGAAAAAGAGCCACACCACTTCCTCAGAGGGTCTGTGAAAATGTCTGAGTGACTAGAGCTCGTCAGTAAGGGAATGGATGCAAAAAAGCAGGGTATTTCCTCAGTGAGATGAGGTAAGGGGATCTGGGAGTCTATGGTTTGAGGAAAGGTTAGGTTCTGCAAACTCAAAAATATAAAAGGAATGTTGCTGGCAGTACTGGTACTAGCTAGTATTGATCAAGAACAGTTAATAGCCAATACATACAACATTTTATGCTCACACCTGTTAACTACCAAGCCTGTGCCTAATAAACGGTAAGAAAAGGAATTCAAATAAATTTAATGATTAGATCATATCAATAGCCCCAAAATATCATTTAATTATGTGCATACACATAATAACATTAACCCACACATTGGAGAACATTTTGTTTGTTCTATTGAGGGGCGGGATACACAGAGACCTGACCTCCTGACCCTCCTTGCTTCTATCGCCCAAGTGCTATGTGCCATTACACCTAGCTTAGTCACTAGTACCAGCTAGCTGGGTAGGGGCCTATGAAAGAGATAAATTATTAAAAAGTACGCAAGTTGTTTTTACAAGTTCTCTTCTAGAATGTAAGCCAAGTGCAGAGGCCCATAACTGCAATCCCAAAACTGCAGAGGTGAAGACAGGAGTATCACGAGTTCAAGACCAGCCTCAGCTACATGAGATCTTACCTTATAAAACAAACAAAAACCAGATTATTTTTAAACAATAAAAAACATAAGACAAAGAGTTCTCAATTTATAATTGACTCAGCAGCTGATCAAATGTTTCTCCCTTCCTTCACAGTTGATATTTTCCTGACACGTTGACATTTTTCAAATGTCCTTAAACCGTCCAACTTATTTAATGAGAATTAACATGGCGCTAAATGACTTTATCAAGTTACTATGTTAAGACCAAATACTTTTTAAAAGTATTTACCTGATATTTTACTAATTTCTTAAATTTAATATGTGAGTTAGAATTTTTAATTTGATTTTAATACCTACACATGACCCAGAAATGACCCAGTTCAGTCATATCACTTTGAAGGGTATCAAAGAATCAAGGATACCATCACTTCAAAGGATACGAAGTAAGAGATAAAATGGACAAGAGCTGGGACTATAACCTTTTCTAAGCAGCCAACTGCTGTGTTAGACCCATTAGTTCAATTTTCTAACTCATGTATAAATATAATTCAGCACATTTTCTTTCCTTCCCCGTGTGTGTGTGTGTGTGTGTGTGTGTTTAGACAGGGTTTCTCTGTGTAGCCCTGGCTGTCCTGGAACTCACTCTGTAGACCAGGCTGGCACTGAATGCAGAGATCTGCCTGCCTCTGCCTCTGCCTCTGAGGACTGTGATTAAAGATGTGCTCCAATACCTGCCTGGGATACATTGTTCTTTCAAACTCTCTCCTCCAATTTTCAGGAAAACAGATACTGCTGATTAACGTGATCTCACAGCTAAGGTTCTCTAGCATGCTGTGTTATTTTATTGCCACCTATAATATAGAAGAACAAAACTATTCTTTAATATTATTAGACTGGCAATTCTTGTATTGGTGATGTATTCAACCAGGAGGAAGCTCAGGTTGCTTTCTCTCTGGCATCCTGTTAGGATGTCCTTTCTGATACTTCGATAGCTCCTCAAAGTACGTGGAAGTGGCTCCTTTCATAGGCTTTGTCTGTTTGTCCTTTTCTGCACAATAAAAGCCAAATTTATTTTGGTCTGTTTCATTTTAAGATAAGTGTTTCTTTGTATGACTCCAGGTGTCTACGGCTTGGTATACAGCCCAGGTGGGCCTTGAACTTAGAGTGATATCCTGTCTTTGCCTCCTGGGTGCTGCCATAAAGGGCATGACTGGCAGTTTTGAATTTTCTTCAGGATTATGAGCCACTTTCTCCAGTTAATTTTTTAATTACCCAACCTTTTCTGCTTCTCATATTGGCCAAAAATGTCCAAGTGGTATACCTTTTATTCTTTATAATAGATTAAAGGGATTAATTATCACAGCAGCTCAGACCACTGATTCTTTATAATAGATTAAAGGGATTAATTATCACAGCAGACTGAGAGCATTTGGATTTTATAAACACTAAAGTCAGAAATGACAAAAATTAAAATTAAATTCATTTTCCTAACAATCAAAGCACTAAGACTAGCTCAGATACATGATTCAAACTCCAGAATTTGAAGGATCTATGGCAGAGAACACACTGGCCAAAACCCCTGCTTACAATTCTAATTTAGCATACTCGGTGGAATAGCCAAAGATGACTTTTCCTGACATAGCGACAACTACGGAAAAGGCACGGCATTTCTGAATGACAGAGACCGGGATGAGGCTAACTGGCTTTTCAGGAGAATGTAACAGGTTTAAGAAGAACACCTAAAGTTAAAACTAATGAAAAGTAGAGTCAAGCACCAAAGTTGCCATGAGCCTAAAATTGTCCGAGTAAATAAAATTGCAATGCCTCTTACTTGGGACAGTGTGTCTCCTGAGATCTAACTCAACATGAAGACTCTCGTTGACATGCAAACAAAGTCACTTTCTAATTCCTAATGTTGCCTGGAGGTCTCCCAAAATCCACCATGTGCAAGTAGCATTTAAATCTATTCTTGGTTTAAAAAAACCAAAAAACCAAAAAAACTACTTCTAGTCATTTGCATTCACTGCATAACTTCCTTTTTCTTAGTTTTATTTTATAAATCGACTATAAATTTTAATAAAGATGGAAGCTTTTCCTGTGTCTAGTGACACTGTTAGAAAAGTACAGACTGTGTCACCACCATCTTTAGAAATATTTCTCCCAAGAGTACAAGAGAACTGCAGATCTAAGATCTACCTGAACTGACTGTTGCCCCCAATCAAGTTTACTCAGCAATTCTTCTCACTCATCAGAAGCAAGTTTTTCATGGCTACATCCAAAGCATTTAGAAGAAAAATGTATCTGACAACACTGGGAACAGTCCCCCTATAACTGTTTTATTAGGATGAGAATATACTCCAAATCAATAGCTTAAAAAAAAAAAAAAGTCAAAATACAGAGCATGCATAAAATACAAAGTAGCAATTTATAAATAGACAGTATCTTTATAACCAATACACTAAAATAACAAACAACTACAAAAGAAAAACAAAATGACTGACTATAGCAATGCCTTCTGTGCTCCCCACACATCATGAGCACTGCAAAGACAGAAGATTTAATCATGAAACACAGTCATCTATGCAAGCCCACACAGTTTTTGCAGGTATCCCACCATCCTTAATAATGTCTTTGTAGTTAACTTTCAGAAAACTTCAGAGTAAGTGCTTAATATTATCCACAAGGAGGTAAAACTAAGTATTAGTGTGTACATTTCTGAATGAGAAACTAGTTGCTCCATTGATTTCAATTATGTAGTGGAAAAATCTATTTCAGGACCCTACAATGCCTAAGTACATTCTACTTAAATTCAAGGTACTGTTTCATTTTACATACTAAAAGAACACATGCCTTTAAGTGGTACCACTTGAGCATAAATTAACTTCTCACTGTATTCTTTAGACATACTAAAACCAAAGGATTAATTGAACTATATTCCATTATACACTGCAGAACTCAAATATAAGCATTGTTAAAATAATTACCCATGCTGGTTGGTGAATATGGTGATAAAATTAGGCTGCATGTCACTTACTAGACAGGTTTAAAAACAAAATTAACACTTCAAAATGTGATATTACCAGCATTAAGCTAGTTATTGCACGAGCAATAAAAATACCACACAATCTACTGCTAGGAAACGAGACTGGCTAAGCCACGCTGGCTGCCGATCACTGCATCAGAGACACCTCAGACAGAAGTCCACTAGCCTACCAGGCAGCAGGGTAACTTTGATCACATAACCATGCCCTGTGCAAACCGTAACAGTCCTTTGTGTTTATTCTTTTCCAGAAAAAAAAAAATCCCCATCATCTTTGATACTTACAAAAACTAAAGAAAAAAATTTACAATATAGACCTATTAAGGCATTTTAGAAACTGACTTTCACAATGGAAAATCTTCAAGCTCTCAAAATGCGGTTATGTTTACAGGGCAATCCTTAGATCTGTCAAAATATATACTGTATTGAGAAGAGTCTCTTACAAGCTGCTCTGTGGCAAAACAATAGCTTATTTCTAAGGTTGTCTTAGATTTGATCAGGACCAATAGGTCTGAACTTCAAGTGATTGAGTTCTATTCTGTCCTACAGTGACAGGCTTCCATGATGAAGAGTAAACAATAACTGAAGACTTTAAACATTCAGTTTATTAAACTAAGGCTAGAGAAGTCATAGCATGAAAAAAAAAAAAAAAACTGCAGTCATTCAGGACAAAGTTGAGGATTTTATAAAGCCAAATCAAAAGACTTAAGACATGGGAAGATTCTTAAGTGCACGGAAGTAATAAAACACAGAAAGTGACCACAAGAATTACAAATATATTTAAATCTCAGACCTGGGAAATGGACTATACACAGCCTGCTAGGGGAGAGAGACGCCTTAGATGTTCTGACAGCACTGCACCTTTGGCTTGTTTTCAGTGGTGGGTGGAACATGAATAGGAACCACATTGTTGCTTGGAGACATGTCATTTTCACGTCTGTCTGACATTTGCTTCTGAGAAACAATGCGGTATATCTCTGAATGACAAAAGAAACAGAAACAGTGTGTGTAAACCCATGAAGACTGTGTAAAGGAGACAGGAGATATACAGAGCAGAAACATACATATTTACATTTTATTTTTAGGCTAAGCATGGTAGCGCACATCTGTGATCCCAACACTTGGGAGGTGGAGGCAGGAGAATAAGGAGTTTAGGACCAATCTCAGCTACACTGCAAGTTTAAAAGACAGCCTGGGCTACTGGAGACTTTGTCTCAAAAAGTAAGGTTTTATTTTCAAATAGCCATTAACTAGAGTCAAAGCATTATTTTTAACAATTTGTGTTATAGTAAGGAGAGTAACAAGGTTTCGCCATTTCAGAGGGAAACTTCACCCATTAATTAAACTGCATTAAACACTGCCATATTTAGGGGCATAGATCTGAATTAAATCCTTAAAATATATACTCAGTCCTCCACAAGAGTCCACACAAACTGACACTGGAACAAATCTACACTATCAGATGTACCTAGATGTTTTCTAGGTTCTGTAAGGAAGAATGCAACTTCTAAAACATATTAAAATCCGAAAAGCACCAGAAGAGAACGGGCTCTCTGTTTACCACTGTCCACCTCTGGGGTTAAGGTTAAATTATATTTAGTTATTCAAGCGATAGTCTTAACATATGCCTCACTACTTTACTTTCATGACATGTATCGAGATTTATCTTGTAGTCCTCCACTACACATTAATCTTTTAAAGACTAAAACTATTTGCTTTATTTGTTGCTTTATTCCCACAGAATTGATGCTTGAGGAACTAAATCCAATTAAACATCATAACATTAAACATTAAACATTAAGTCCAATTAAACACCACTGATTGTCTCCCAGTATCTACAGTAAATTCACTGAAAGTGGCCTTGAACTGCACTACCTAATCAAACAACAATCCACTTCTCAAGCACAGAGAACACAGGCCTCCATCTTGCCTTCCCAGTGTTCCTTCTTAAGCAATATCATCAAAAAGTAGGGAAGCTCTACAAAGGGACAATCAAGTATAACCAGCCTTCTAATAAAGACACAATGTACTCCTATGCAGGTCCCGTGTGTCCCCGACAAAACAACTCCTGGTGAGTTTGCTCAAGCAGAAATAAGACAAATGCAGACTCAGGTAAGTATACATTTCTAACTCTGCTACCTAATACAACAGCTAACTATTTAATAAAGATTAAATCCACGGCTAGGCATAGAGGCAGGCAGATCTCTGTAAGCTCAAAGACACCCTGGTCTACACAGTAAGTACTAGGCCAGTCAGGGCTATATAGTGAGACCTTATCATGAAAAATATCAAAAGGCAACTCCATAAAAGATTTATTAATTTTAAGAAATAATAGAATTTCTTTCTAATAAATAAATCTAGTAAGAACATTAGAAATACACACATACTTAATTTTTAGACCTACAGTGTGACTATGTAGGAACATGTGTGTTCGTATAAGATAAAATGTTAAAATTACAATGTAAAAAAAAAAAAAAAAACATAAAAAGTTACATGGTCAAAACGTTCTAAAAAAAAGCTGGACACAGTGGTACATGCCTTTAATTCCAGCACTCAGTTGCAGGTTGGAGAATGCAGAGGCAGGCAGCAGATCTCTGAGTTTGAAGCCATCCTAGTCAGGGTTTTAGGACAGCCAAGGCTATGCAGAGAGACCCTGTCTCACCCCACCACCACCAAAAAAGGTCTAAAACACATCAACCAACTATAATGTATCAACATTATCAAACATTATCTGAATCCTAGTTTAAACTGTTGATTTTAAAAAAGTCATATCTCTTTGATATTATTTAGATAACAGATGGCAATAAGAAATTACTATAAATTTCTTAGTGGCTATGTTGTTATAAATTTAAGTTCCAATTTTTTAGGTATATATTCTGAAATATTCATAAATGAAATGACTTACCTGAGATTTATTTCAAAGTAATAAAAAAAGGTAATAGGTCAGGAACAGACATTGATGGTTGTTACTAAAATAGGCTAGTATGAACTATTCTATTTTAGGTGATCGGGAAGCCACACAACAAGGGATGAATCAGTTTCTTAGTACTGAGGAGATGACACAGCAATTAGGAATACTTACTGCTCTTATAGAACCTGGGTTTGGTTCCCAAGAAGCCACATTATGGCTTACTGTGACTGTAGGTCACAGATTCGATGCCTTCTGGCCTCCATGAGACCGTGAGCACTAGGCATGTTATGTGGTATACACACATCCATAAATGAAAGCACTCATACACATAAATCAAAAGTAATTTTAATAAATTTTAAAAAATTCCCCTAAAGTAGAGCAAGAGTAACTTAATAAGTGGGGCTGGAGACATGGCTCAGTGCTTAAGAGGCCCTGCTAATCTTCCAGAGGGTCTGAGTTCAATTACCAGCAGATGGCTCACAACGGGTCCTAAGTCCAGCTCTAGAGGCATCTGACTCCCTCTTCTGACCTCTTCCATCACCACACACATGAAGCACACATTTGCGCACACGCACACACATGTTAATAGATAAACTAACAAAACACTCATTTGTCTGAGGAGGTTGGTAGAGGTTCAAAGGTGAAGCAGCATCAGCAGAGAAAGAATACAATACAGACAAGCTATTGATTAAAATGTAAAGACAAGAACACAAAGGATATGGTGTTGCCAGATCTTCCATTAGAGGGAGGATAGGGATGGCCAGTGAGATGCTCAGTGGGTAAAGGCACCTTTCCCCAGTCCTGACAACTTGAGCATAATCCCCAGAAGCTACCTGGTAAAAGGAGCCTTGCCCACCTCCTGCACGTTGACTTTTATCTTCATTCTCACACTGTGGCACTCAATGAGCACCGCCACTACAGAAGATAAATATTTAAAAATTTGTCTTAAAAAAGCCAGATGCGGTGGTATACAACTTTCATCTCAGCACTTGAGATGCAGAGGTAGGAGGATCTCTATGGGTTTGAGACCAACCTGGTCTACAGAGCAAGTTCTAGACAGCTAGAGCCACACAGTAATACACTATCTCAAAGAGAAGACAGGGATGAGGGGTGAAAGAGGACAGGAGGGAGGGAGGGAAAAGTAAATAGGAAAGAATGGGATGGGAATGCGTCCAGGGCAGAGGAGAAGAGTTCTCTGACTGAGGCTCGTGACTCGGGCCTAAGGATGATCACCAGCCTGTGGTTAAACTGTACATCCACTCTTTACGTTGTCCATTAATGCCTAACTGAAAAGAAAACATTAAACATGGGATCCCTGTTAAGTTTTAACTTCTTTACAAGTTGTTCTAAAGACTAAGTCAGGAAAACAAACCCAAAACACCAGAAACTCCTCTATAAATTACAAATGCATACAACACTGAAAGAGAGACAAAGGGAGGCATCTCCGAGGAAAGAGAGGTAAATAATTAAAGAGAGCTCATCACAAAGTGAGACACTTGAGCAGTGTTTGTGTAACAGTCTACAGGTGCTGCATTCTTCTAGAAATGGTGCCGCTGCCGTGCTTTCTCCTGTCACCAAAAATGTATCCACTTTTGAAAAACACCAACAAGGCAATAAACAAATGAATTAGAAAAATATTTTTTCACTTCTAAATAGTTCCAAAGAGCGCCACAATTAATGTACTCAGTCTCCTGTGTGTGTCATTTTCTTTGATTAAAAAAAATGAGCATGAACCATTCAGCAGGAGTCTGATGATAAAGGGTTACTTTAGCATGGGGGAGGGGCAGTCATGCGCTAAGTCAAAGGCAGGTTCCTCATTTCACTCTCAAGGGCCTGTTCTCCTTTAGAACCAAATGAATGTGGTCAGTTAATTGCCATGCAGTCCCTTTTCCAGATGCCCAAAGGTTGGGAACAATTAGAAGAAAGCAATCCTGCTTTATTAATTCTTCTATCAGAATCTCTTACAGGAGATCCAGGCATGAAGTAAAACACGAATATATTAGAGTTCAACATGAAGCAAAGCTGCCTGAAAAGACACGAAGTCTGCTTTTCTACTCCACCTGAACCGAGGACTGGCTGGCAAAAGAATTCTAAGGAGATTGCACACAAGTGTTCCAAATTAAAGAACAAGAAGGGTTATAATCCATCAGTTGCATGAGTGCTGGAGAGACAGCTCAGGTGTTAAGACCACTAGTTGCTCTGGCAGAGAATACTGTTCTGTTCCAAGCACCCACAAGGCAGCTCAAGTCACCTGTAACTGCAGTTCCAGAGGATCTGACACCCTCTTCAGATCTCCTCAGGCATGTGGTACACATACATACACTCAAGTATGCATACACAAAATAAAATGAATTTTAAAAAATCTTTAGTTCCCCCAAAGTCTTTAAAACCCAGGAGCCTGGGTAGTCCCTTGCCAGCTTCTACAGAAGCTTCTTATTTATTAAGGTTTTAAACTCCCTGTTCATTGTGTACATTTCTTGAAGGTCAAAAAAGATTCCCATTTGAGATAGTCCTACATTTTCTCCTGCAAGTGAGAACCAAGCTACTATTACCCCTAATGTAAAAAAGACTCAGTACTTGGCTGGCAAGACAATTCAGTGAGTAAAAGTGACCCACGTTTCCTACCTGGGGCCCATATGGTAGAAGTTAAGAACTGCCTCCTGTATTTGTCCTCTGACCTCCACTCTTGTTCCCACATACATATACACATACATGCACAAAGGGATAAACTAAAATGTAATATTAAAAAATCTAACAATGTCAATATTCTCAAGAAGTTAATACCTGGCAACTTTAGCCCCTCCATTTTTATTTATTTTGAGACAGGGTCTTGTTAATATGGTCCAGGCTGACCTCACACACATACAGCCTCCCAAGTACTGGGGTTACAGATGTACCACCAAATCGGCTTCAGCTTTGTTTTAAAGAGCCAGTATGTTAATTAAAATTACTTTATCCATAGAATTAAGAGTTTAGTCTTCAATTCAGAAATTTGCCTTGAATTTACTAATCAAATGGAAAAATCTGGCTAAAGCACCTGAACTGAAGTTCAAAGTTAGAACTACCAGTGAGACAAACACATTATCATGAGCCTCTTACATGATGAGCTGAACCACCTTTATGGTGTTCAAGCCACAAGCTGTACACCTACATTTAATCATAAAGAAACACTGAATAAACTCAATCTGAGAAATGACAACTGGCCTGTAACTCTCAAAAAAATACTAAGGTTGATAAAGGAAGGAAAATTAAAGGAATTATTGTCAAGCAGTGACAAGACAGATGAATAGCACATATAATATGATCCCAGACTTTTTTTTTATTAATTGGAACAACTGGCAAAATCTAAGTAAGGTTTGTAGCTAAAGACTAATGTGCTATTATCATACTATTGATTTAAATCATTGTGTTATGGTTATAAAAGAGAAAGTACTTGTTTCTAGTAAATATCCAACAACAACAAAAAAGACTCAGGGATGAGGGTAGTGTGCACAGCACTTACTTGCACATAGTGGTGTGTGTGTGTGTGTGTGTGTGTGTGTGTCTTCATAAGGGAGAGGTAAATGAAAAGGAAAAAGACTAATACTTAAGGAAATAGGGTAAAGGAACTCACAAATTCTTGATACTATTACTGTAATATTTAATCAACTCTGAAATTGCCAAAATATAAAGTTAAAATGAAAAGAGGGTATGGAAAACAGTGATTAAGGACATCTCTTAGGGATGAAACTCAGCTGGGACAAATGCTTGCCTGACATGCTCAAGACAGGGTTGGATTCCTAAGTTTGTCCCTCTCCCACCCAATCTCCTGGTGAACTTGAGGTGGAAAAAGCAAAGCTGCACTGAAAGGCAGGACTGAAGCGACCCATCAGCCCACCTTGGCACTAGTGAACTACTTCTAAAAGCACCATCAGATAAATCAGATGTAAACAGCGTATGGATCTACTGCAAAACATTTCCAATAATTTTACATCTTGGCTCAGTGGATGACCTGAGTACTTACCCCATGACCCACATGATAAAAGGCACTGTCCTTTGGCTACCACACTATGAATACTATGACCCCATACCTTATATAAATGAATAAATAAAATGTGATTTAAAAAAAAATTAAAAATTAGGCCAGGTGTAGTAGCACATGCTTTTCTTCTCAGCACTTCCAAAGCAGAGGCAGGTGGATAGCTAAATGTTCAAGTCTGGCCTGGCCTGGCCTACACAGTGGGAAACAAAAACAAAGTAGGACTTGTAAGCATACTGTATATTCAATAAAATATTGCAAGCTTAAAACTATCTGCAGCGAGATCACTCAGAACAGATGTTTTTTAAAAAGCTGCCGATGCCATAAACTGTCTTATCACCCTCCAGCTCTAGTTGACTACTCTTCAGATAACAAAACAATTCTATGCTGACAATGATGGGGCATGCCTTTAATCTGATCGTTACAGAGGCAGAGGCAGGTAGTTCCAAGCCAGCCTGGTCTACAGAGCAAGTCGCAGGACAGCCAGGAATACACAGAGAAACCGTGTCTCAAAACAAAACTAAGCTAAACTGTACTGGCTGGTTTTGTGTGTCAATTTAACACAAGCTAGGATAATCAGAGGAAGAGCCTCTATGAGATCCATCTGTAAGGCATTTTCTCAATTAGTGATCAATGGGGAAGGCTCAGACCATTGTGGGTGGAGCCGTCCTGGGCTGGTGGTCCTGGGTTCTATAAGAAGGCAAGTGTGAAGCGAGCCAGCAAGCAGAAGCCCTCTATGTTCTAACCCTAAATGCTTGCCCTGACTTCCTCCAATCATGGAATATGATCCTGAAGTGTAAGCTAAATAAAACTTTCTTCCCCAACTTGATTTTTGGTTGCAATGTTATACTACAGCAATAGAAACCCCAACTAAGACACAAATCAAACCAACCAAAAATAATTTGTTCTAAGAAAACACATGCAAATCACCAATATTTACATTATTTTTAAAAGTTGTTTTTTTCCACATATTTTAACATGTTGTTTTTCCTTAATTGCTACTTAAGTACTGACTTATCAAATGTTTTCAATGTACCAGGAAAAGCTAAGCTCTTGACAGACATTAACTTATAATTTTTTGGGAACTACAAAAGTATCAATGACAGTTCATTTTTTTTCCCTGTGGAATAAAGATAAAACAAACAAACAAACAAAACAACAACAAAAACCCCTAGCGAGAAATAACAAATTAAATCATGCCATATCAAATCATACTCCAGAAATTTAAAAGTACAAGCTCTCTCATAAAGAAAATAGTAACTAACCAAAATGTATCAGAAACTTTTATTATTTTAAATTATGTGTGTACCTATATGTGCTTCTTCTCACATGTATGTGGAGGCCAGAAGAGGGTGTCAGATGCACTGGAGCTGCAGTTACTGGTGGTTATAAGCAGCCTGGCATGAGTGCTAGGAACCACACTCTGGCCCTCTGGATATAGTCTCCCAACTGCTGAGCCACTTCTCCAACCCAACACATATCCATTTTTTTTTTCATTTTTTGATTTTATTTATTTTATATATATGGTGAGTAAGCTACAGTTGTCTTCAGACACCCCAGAAGAGGTCTTGAGAATGGCATTGGATCCCATTACAGATGGTTGTGAGCCACCATGTGGTTGCTGGGAATTGAACTCAGGACCTCTGGAAGAGCAGTCAGTGCTCTCGACTGCTGAGCCGTCTCTCCAACCCCCATATATCCAAATTTTACAGATGAAAAAAATTAAAGGCTTTGAAGGAGTAAGTAACTTGCTCAAGATTATAGCTCCAAAAATACATGGAGGAATCAGGCTTTCTACTCCATGATCTAAATTTCTAGGCTTATTACACATACTTAAAAAAACAATAAAAGAATACTTTTTAAAAGTTAAAATTCTGGTGATCTCTTAATACAAGCACTACATACAGCATTAAAACATGTTTCATTACAATAGGAAACTAAACAATTCTGTATATCAATTCATCAGAACACCACATAAGATTCTACTGTGTTGATTGGATTCTAATTCATAAGTTCTTAAAAGTAACATATAATTTAGGTGTATTGAAAAACAATCTATGAGAATACTTCCTAATAGATTAAATGTACTGATGATTTGGTTATTCTAATAAAGCCAAAGTAAACAAGAGCCTGAAGAAAGAAGCTGACCTGGTTACTCACATTCCAAAATAGCATGCACTTTGCCCCCTTCCATGTGCTCATGTAAACCTTCCCATATGCAGGCTGGGCTGACCGTGTTTACAAGGAACACACTCCTGTTATCTCAGAAGATGTATCCAGGCTTTCTTTTTTCACTTCAATTTCTTGATGTAAATTCCCTAGGTTTTTCTAATTTCTTTTTTAAGATTTTTGTGTATGCATGTGTGTCTGTCACATGTGTACAGGTACCAGCATCAGGATCTCCTGAAGCTGGAGTTACGGGCAGTTGTGAGCCACCCCACATGGGGCTGGGAACACAACTCAGGTGCTTGAGAAGAGTTGAAAGTACCCTTAATCGCAAAGCCACCTCTCCAGCCAATTTTTTTTTCTAACTTCAAACAGCATTTATAGCTTTCTACAGTAAGGATCTCAGTATTTACCTTATAAAAATACATTTTAAAAAGAGAAGAACACACCTAAGAACATATAGCTCTGTCCCTCTGAAGAACAGACTACATGACCTGAACACAGAAAATGAACAAAATCAAAGAATTAATTTTTCCCCAGATGAATTCACATGACTGAAGTGCGATGTGCAAGAGTTGTAACTGAATACACACCAAGTGACTCACGCTGCAGCTGCCCTCTGATGACAGTCATTTAAGATGGCCTAACAGTTTCCTAATTCATTTAACTCACTTCCTAAAACTCCAGTTCCCACTGGTGTAACCAAAAAACAGGTCTCACCTGTTAGAATTGTCTGAAAAGCAGCTTCAACATTTGTAGAATCTAGAGCAGATGTCTCAATGAATGACAAACCATTCTTCTCTGTGAAGAGAAACAAAATTTTCAGTCTGGTCAATTTTGATTGCTGTTTTAATAGTGCTGGTGATTGGTGATCCAGGCCTCACCACTGCTAGGCAACCCCTCCACCACAGACCTACCTCCCCAACTCTCCACAAGGTGTTTTTTGGTGGTTTTTGGTTTTTCAAGACAGGATTTCTTTGTGTAGCCTTGGCTGTCCTAGAACTCCTTTGTAGCCCAGCCTGGCCTAGAACTCAGATCTCCCTGCCTCTGTCTCCAGAGAGCTGGGATGAAAGGCATGCACTACCACTGCCCATCTTTCTCCAAGTCTTAAAACAGAAGATGTGATAAGCTCACAATCACAAAAGGGAAGATAAAAGACTACAACCTAACTCAGTGTGGCCAGAATTTCAAGACCAGCCTGGGCAACATGAGAAAGTATATCAAAATACCAAACAAAAAACCCTAAATGGTACCAACTTCTGGTGTAATATAAAAACACTATTTTACTTCAGTAAGTTAAAAGTAACGGTAAGAAATCTGTTACTGTCTAAGTACTTCTGCATATAAATACCACCAATAACAATGAATCAAACTATTCAAAATTTAGTAAACTTATCAAACATCCTACTGTTTCCACCCCTAACCGTCCTCCCTAGCAACTACATAGCTAGAAACATATTCACTTAGAATTCTATTTGAAAAATTTAAAAGTTAGAGGAAAATACTCACAATATTTTCACTAATACAACATCATGACTTCCTAGCTGATGCAGTGCTACTTTCTTCTGGTAGCTTCCCCTACCAGAAGGGCAGCTAGAAATAAGCAGATCCTATGTGAAGTGCAAAGTCCTCAGCTTCTAAGCAGGTGCATCTTTGTCAGTCTTCGACATTCCTTGACAATACTACTTTTCAGACTCACATAGAACATTGTTAAAGAGAAGTGCAATGTTCAAACAGAGAAATGCAGAAGCACTGCAATACTGTGGACTTCATAATACTGACCTGCAAAAGCTCTTGCTTCATCTGTAGGAACTGCCCTGAGATGACGTAAATCGCTCTTATTGCCCACAAGCATGATAACAATGTTACTATCAGCATGATCTCTCAGTTCTTTCAGCCATCGCTCTACATTTTCATATGTGAGATGCTTAGCAATGTCATAAACCAATAAGGCACCTACTGCCCCACGATAGTATCTGCAAACAGAAACATATGTAACAATCAGAAGACAATCACAAAGTAGAAGTGAACACCAGAAAGAACAGAAAATGTGATGGTATAGGGCTGGGGAGATGGGTCAGTGGGTAAAGCACTTGCTATCCAGAATGAAGATCTGCTTGAATGTTAAAAATCCCCACAACCCATGTAAAAGCTGTCATGGTAGCACTCAGTAATCCTGGTCCTCCTACTGTGATATGGGGGAGTTAAGTTGGGGGAAGGGGGCTGAGACAGGAGAATCCCAGAAGTCCTCAGGCCAGGTATCCTGGCATAAACAGCATTGAACAACAAATACTGCCTATTTCAAACAAGGTAGAGGGTGAGGACCAACATCCAAGGTTGTCCTCTGACCTCTAACCACACAGCAATAATACATACACATACGCACGAACAGACACACCCTCTACGTTCTCTCATATACTCATCCATAGGAACACACACAAATAGATTTTTTAAAATAATAATACAAGCTTGTAAATAAAGTTCTGAAAATTCTTAATATCACATGAGGGTTGGTGACACATTAACTGTCCTGGGTGCTGGAGGTCTGCGGCCTGCCTGGGCTACATAATGAATACCATGCTACAAAGTGAGACCAAGTCTCAACACACACACACACACACACACACACACACACACACACACACACAGATATGATAGACAGAAAACATCCCTTATATGAGGTTTTATACCTAGTTATCCACAGGCCAAAAATATTAAATGGAAAATTCCAGAAATAAATAATTCATAAGCTTTAAATTGCCCCCATTTTAAGTACCGTGCTGAAACTCCTCAGTGCTCCCCTTCATCCAGGTCAGCACATGACTCATTCTTTTGTCCAATATACCCACACTATATAAACTACCTGCCTGCTGAAGTCACTTTGTAGCCCTCCCATTAGTTATGGTCTTTTCTGTGTTCAAGTAACCCTTAGTTTATTTGATAATGGCCCCCAAAAGCAATTAGGGCATGACAAAGAAAAAAAGGGTCTATTAAGAAAAAAGATACGCTGGGTAGTGGTGGCGCATGCCTTTAATCCCAGCACTTGGGAGGCAGAGGCAGGCAGATTTCTGAGTTCGAGGCCAGCCTGGTCTACAGAGTGAGTCCAGGACAACCAAGGCTATACAGAGAAACCCTGTCTCGAAAAACCAAAAGAAAGAAAGAAAAAAGATACAGGATGCTGGAAAGATGGCTCAGCAGTTAAGAGTGCTTGCTGCTGTTGTAGAGGACCCCAGTTTGTTTTCTAGCACCCACACGACGGTGGTTCACAACCATCTGTAACTATACTTTCAATGAATCTGATACAATCTTCTTACCTCCATGTATACTAAGCATGAACATGGTATACATACACATATGCAGGCAAAACATGAATAAAAATAAAATGAATTTTAAAAAGAAACATATAGGGTTCAGTACAATCTGTGGTTGCAGGCACTGAAGGAAGGTCTTGGAACATCTTGCAAGGTTAAGGAGAACTAATGTCCCTTCCCAATACCTAAAGTCAGCAATTCACTTATACCAACCTATTCCAGAACTGAAAACCATGAACTTACGCAGACGTTATGGCCCTGTACCGCTCCTGCCCTGCTGTGTCCCATATCTGTGCCTTTATGGTTTTCCCATCAACCTGGATGCTTCTCGTTGCAAACTCTACTCCAATGGTGCTCTTGCTTTCCAGATTAAACTCATTCCGAGTAAATCGAGACAGGAGGTTACTCTTTCCAACACCAGAATCTCCAATAAGGACAACTAAAAAGACAAAAAAATAAAATACTATAAGCTGGGTGAAGGCAAGCACAGTTAGAATACTAACATGCTTTTAATAAGAGGATGTTTGGCTTCAAAATAAATACAACCAAAGATTTTTAAAGAGTCAGACACATAGTACTGAATAGTTTACATCCATCACCAATCAATTAAAACCAATCACTTACTCTTAATCCATTTCTGTCTGCATAATGACTTTCACGCATCATCTACTTAGCCCAGATCAAATATAGTACCCTGTCTATAAGAAACATCCCCTTTTTTTTCCCTGTTTAGGAACTCACACCCAGTGCCCTCCTCACAGTAAGTTAGCAAGCACTTGACAAACGGAGCTGTATCCCCCAGCCCTTAAAAATGCAATTTTAATCATAGGACACTGTAGCCACCGATGCAGACACCAATCGCCTTTTCCTTATACCAACCTCACTACCTTAGCGGGCTGGAAAGCATTCTGAAAAGAAAATGACAACCTGTGAGTTTCACGTGTTAGACACCAAACAAGAGATGTCAGTGCATAGAGCAGGAAAGTGTGTGTTCTACTACCGTCATTAAAGACTGGGTGTGATAGAGACCTGGAACACACTTAAAACATGAGGCTTACAGGCCTTGCTGCTCTGCTCATAGAAACTATAATCACCTTTAACAGTTACAGTTCACAGACTGGCAGAGAGCACGGGTGCCCCACCTCACTACAGACAAACATGAGCCCTAGAAAGTTAGCCATTCTGACACACTGAGTCAAAGCCAAAGCAAGGAGGGCAAGTATTTTCACTTAGGACTTAAAAAAAAAATTCAAAACAAATTTTGATTATACTTACGTCCTGTGATTTTTATAGAGGCAGTTTATTTACAAGTGACTTCTCACCTCAAGTGTTACTATACTTTGAAACTCTTCAAACAGAGCTGGTAAGAGACTTAGCAAGTAAAGGAACTTGCCACCAAACTTGAGGATTAGAGTGTTCCATCTCCAGGACCCACACAGTGTGAGAGACTACTCCAAAAGTTGCCCTGATCTCCACTTGTGCACAGACCTCAGTTGAGGTTTAGTCTGTTGCTACGTATTGTAATAGTAAATACTGGCCCTGGTTGCCCTCAGGGATGAGGTGTAGACCCAAGTGATACTATGTAACCTTGCTTGCCCCCAAGTTATCCCTGATTGGTGAATAAAGATGTGTATAGCTTATAGTTGGGTAGAAGAGAGATAGATAGGCAGAGTTTGGGTTCCAAGGCCTGGGGTCTGAGGAGAGACCACTAGGAGGGGGACCATGCCACGGGATAGGTGAGTCAGGAAAACACGGCCATGAGGGCTGACCAAGTTAAATGAGTTAAGAGCTGCCCAGATGGAACATGGCAAGTTATAACTTGCAGTTATTGACAGGGAAGTAGATTTTAATAGCATAGAGGGCAGGCATCTGCCCAGCTCTAGTGCATTAAAGGCTTATTATAACAAATATAAAAGTTTTGTGTCTTTTATCTGGAATTAAATGATCTAAGGCGGGGTAGAACCCCCCAGCTGAGATTAAATACATACTACTACAAGTGAATGAATGTAATCTTCTATGTTTACGAACATGAGTATGTGTGCTATGTGTATGGGCTAGAAGAAAGGAGAGCTGGAGTTACAGACAGTAGTGAACAGTCAAATATAAGTGCTGGAAACTGAACTGGGTCTTCTATAAGAGCAGGCAGTTCTTAACCACTAAGTCACCTCTCCAGTACCAATAAATGTAATTAAGAAAAGTTTTTAAAAGGGAGGGAGACTTCATGGGCTAGAGAGATGGCTCAATGGTTATGAACACTGGCTGTTCCAGAGGACCCAGGTTTAGGTCCTTGTACCCAGAGGTAGCTTACAATACTTCAGCTCCAGACAACAATTTGTAATTCAGTTCCAGAATCTGATGACCTTTTCTGGCCTCTGTCTGTACTGCACACAAGAAGGTAACAGACATAACTAGACCAAAGCAACCACACTTAGGCCTGGTGTCCTTCTTTTACAAGTGTACTTCATGGTGCACTGGATTTAGAAGGCAGAGGTTGGCAGATCTTTGTGAGTTCAAAGCCAACCTGGTCTACACAGAGTTCTAGACCAGTAAGAGCTACAAAGTGAGACCCAGTATCAAAACAAAACAAACAAAAAAAGAAACAAAGCCAGCCAGTGGCATGCACGTTTAATCCCAGCACTTGGAAGGCAAAGGCAGGTGGATCTCTGAGTTTGAGGCCAGGAGTAAGTTCCAAGACAGGTAGGGCTACACAGAGAAACACTGTCTTTCAGGGAGAGGAGAGAGTGGTGGTGGGGGCTGGGTAAGACAGGAAAATGAAAAATGAGTTGTTTGTTTTAAGAGAAGGTCTCAATCTGGAACCCAGGTTGGTCTAGAACTCACAAAACTTTACCTCAGCTTCCAGAATGCTAAGATTATAGGTGTGTACCATTATGCCCAACTTCAGACAAGCTGGGTTAAAATGTAAATTTAAAGATCAAAATGAGGTTGGAGGTTTACAGAATCTGAGCCAGACAACATTTTTCCCTGCATAATTTTTTTTTTTTTTGGTATTTATTTACACTGTATTTATTTCTACTAAATAAATGATGTTTTTACTAAATAAATAAGTGATGTTTTTTAACTAGCTAATTGGTTTAGGCATCAGACTAGAAAATCAACACACAAGGTTAAGGCCACAGACTAATAATAAGCCATGTTTTACTCAAAAGACTGGGATTTGATGATGCATGTAGAAATGAGGCTGACTGCATTTGAGCCAAAGGAAAAAGAGAGTGCACCTTTCTTGTCACAGAAGTACACACAGCTAGCCCTACAACAACCATGCATTATCAAATGCATATCTTTCTGGCTTCCTTTATCAGCTGATTCAGCAAGAAATCCCAGCACAGTGACTCCATGTAACAAAGAAGATAATTCTGTCTTTGTAGTCAATCAGAGGGTTCCCTAGGCAACAGATACAAAATGCCTTCACTGGATACCAGGGAAATGATGTCAAGGTCATGAAAACAGAAACAATGTACTTTCAATTTATAGAATGATTAGTAGGCCGGTCTCCAAACTCCACTACTGTAGATATGAAGTTGAATCCCAGCAACATTAATAGAGCCTCTTTATTAATAAGATACACTCACTGTGGTTTCTTAGTATAAGAGGCTAAATGGTCAGATCATAAATCCTAGGTGAGCCAGGCAGTGGTGGCGCACGCTTTTAATCCCAGCACTTGGGAGGCAGAGGCAGGCAGATTTCTGAGTTCGAGGCCAGCCTGGTCTACAGAGTGAGTTCCAGGACAGCCAGGGCTACACAGAGAAACCCTGTCTGGGGGGCGGGGGGGGGGGGGGGGGGGGCGGGAATCCTAGGTGAGAAGAGGGCGACAGTCCCAGCCAAGAACCTAGTCTGGGCTTCAGTCAAAACTTCCTATACCTTTCCTGAATAGCAGTCCTCAGTCACTCCAAGAATATAGAAACTTAGGCCTGAAAGATGGTCCACTGGTAGAGGCAATACTGCCACAACTAAAGACCTGAGTTCAATCCCGTGGACCCACACAGTAGAAGGGAGAAAATCAATTCCTTTAGTTGTCTTAGACTTCTATGCATAAACGCCATGGCATGAGCCCATTCCCTGCCCCCCCCCCCCCAAAAAAAAACAAACCCTTAAATAAGTAAATGTGATTTTGGGAGGAAGGAGACTAGATAATCTGAAGAGGAAATTTCCTTTAAGTCATTTCTGGTCACACACTAGCATCAACACGCACTGGAGGTAAGAACTAGTACAGAAGGAGAAACCAAAGATTAGAATGCGTCTAATTAATTCACAGACACTCCGATTCCAAATAGTAATTCAGAAACCACTCACAATTTAAAGTCAAAAAGCAAGCATAAGCATGGCACCTGGGTAACACCATTTTTTGGTGGGGAACACCTTCAAAGAGCAGTGTACACCTCCCACAGACACTCCAGCACTAAGTCATGCTCTGTTTTGTTTCAAAATATTAACTATTCTTATATTTTGGGGGGGTTTTATTTTACTTTATGTGTGTGACTGTTTTGTCTACATGCAAATATGTATATTACATTCATGCCTGTCATGTCACCTGGAACTGAGGTTAAGAATGGTTGTGGGTGCTTGGAATTGAAACCAGGTTCTCTCTGCAAGAGTAACAAGTGCTCTTAATTGCTGAGCCATCTGTGCAGCTCCCTGGCTGTGTCTTGACCTCTACTTAACTAATGACTAAATTTACCATCTCATCAATGTCAAATCTTTATACCATACTAAGAACCTGTGCCACGCCCCCATGTAACCAACTAATTATTTTATTACTTAAAAAATAGCAATAGTTTGTAAACAATCCAGAATTCGCAAATGATTTAACAGTATAAAATAGCTATATCAACTAGTTACTGACAAGATCTCCAAAGACTAGCAACTTGTCAAAGGAAAAAGATACCTTAAATGACTCGAGATTCCAGTTTTGTAAGGATGAAAAGATATTGAATGTGACATGATAAGGAGAGCTATTTCTTTTTTCTAACCAAAGCAAGAAGTGATCAATGGCTGGATAGATGAATGGAATTATCTAACAAACAAGAAAGAACTCATTTGTCATTGGTGATGATTCTTTAAAAAAAAAAAAAAAAACCAAAACTTAATAGACCTTTGTGGACTCAAAACTAACAATTTCAAGGCAAAATACCTTCATTAAGATGACATTTAATTGCGCGCGTACACACACACACACACACACACACACACACACACACACACACGGCACTGGGGAGCTAGTAAAGACCTAAGGCTAATGCTAAGCACATGATTTATCACTGAGTTGTTATTTACCACCAGCCCCTTAGTTTTTAAAAATGTGGGATACTATGTATTCATATCCAACAATTAAAGAAATCAATTTCTGGGCAAGCAAGATGGCTCAGCAGATAAAGGCACTTGCTGCCAAACCTGATGGTAGAGAAGACAGACTTCTGACCTCCACACACTCACCAAAGCATACACCACCAACATTCCAACAGTCACACTGATAAGTAAATAAATACATGCAAAGAGAATTTAAAGGAAGTCTCAGTAAATTTTTATACATCCACTACTAATATCCTAGGCTGAATGGATATAACAATACCTATTGACTGGATGGCAATATGATTCCTAAATATAATGCCCCCCAAACTTAGATAGCCTCGTCTACTGAAGCTCAACCTAATACTTAATATTAAATATTTTTACATATATGCTTTATTTACTATACATACCACAAATATCAAACTGTTAAATACTGTAAAAGCAGAGTATGTGTGTGTTTGTGCATATACACATTTATTTATATTTAATTTAGTTTCTATCTCTAACCACATTTAAGTATTTTTGCTACTGTTTTTGTTGTTTGTTTCTGAAACACAGTCTCATTCTGTAGCCCAGGCTGACCTCAAAATCATGGCTATCCACTTGCCTCGGCCTCCCCAGGACTGTAACCACAGGCACAGGCCACCATGCTCAGCCTACATTTAGTTTTACACTTCTCTAGTAAGCTCATTTTCTGGACTAAAATTTAACTTCTCACCTCACCTACAGAATATTAGCTTTAAAATTTGCCAACTGAGGTCACTATTGTCACGCTGGTTTTCCAAAGCCTGGAAGCTTTTTCTTCTCAAACACATTCACAGCCCAGCCTCACCACCTCTTTAAAGTGAAATGCATCAAAAGCTGAAGTCTAGACAAGTTCTTCCAGACTCATCGGAGTCTCAGTTGTAAAAGAAAGCTACCAAGCTTCAACTTCAAGACGGTGCTGCCCACGGTCAGCTGAGGACTCATGACACCTGGACTCAATGAGAAGCCAAAGAAAAGCCAGCAAAGGTAACCTGTGCGCCCAGCTGTGTCAAGCACGTGCGACTTTGACTGTCCTGGTCCCCAGCTACCTCACTTGTGCCCCACACCTTAACCACAGTGGTATACACACAAGATTGACGGGTTCTAAACAGCCATGCTTCAGTAAAAATTAATCTTCAAGAACACATCACTCAGCATTGTCCTCGTCTGCCCACACTGCATTCCCAGTCAGACCAGTCCACTCCACGGTAACAAACACACTTCATGTTCAATAGGAACCCGGCTCCTTAACCTTAAGTGTGCTAGGTTGGTCTTCCCCAAAGTAGAGATGCTACGCTTCATCTTAGTGAATAAATCTCTGAAGAATGAAATCATTTTAGAATAATTGTATAAGTAAAAAATTGGCTAAGTAATCAGTGTCGAAATAAAAAAAATCAAGTGACTCATATCCTGCAGCAGTTTCTAAAAAGTGGAAACTCTTCTCAGCAGAATTCTCAAACAGCCCGTCTCACACAGCAGAGTATACAAAAAATAAAACCAGGACCCACATAGATACAAAATAATTGAGAACGTTCTTAGTTCTGTGCTTCTATATTAAAATTTACATGTTCTTTAATTTAAAAAGATTTATTGTTTGGTGAGGTGGCTTGGTGAGGAAAGATGCTTGCTGCCAAGCCTGATGACCTGAGTTGGATCCCTGAGACTGTCGGGGTGGAAGAAAAGAACTGACTCCTAAAAGTTGTTCTCTTACCCTCACATGTGCACATAAGCACACACAAATCAATAAATACAATTTTTAAAAATGTTAAAAGTCCGACAAGAACTATAACTTCATTTATAACCATTTATTGAGTCCTCACAAGAGCTAAATTTTACAATCTCACTCCCCAAAAAGTATCACAGTATTTCCTTTACTGAGGAAACTGAGGTTCAAAAAAGTTGAGCAGAGGAAATAGTATAATTATATGATAATCTCAAAAAGTATAAAATACTTTTTAAAAAGTTAACTTTTCCAAGGTCACAAGGCAAAGAAACATAAAATCCCCGTGTTTTTTCATTGATCAAAGGATGGTCTAATCTAAAAGTTAAACTTTAATTCCTTCAGCCAATTTATCTAGGATAAATTAACATTCTTAGAAAAAATAAACAGCTTTCTATAACCAACCTTCACATTCCAAGCCAATTAAGAGAAATGACTTCAAAAAGTAGTGGCATTACAAAGTACTTAAAAATAAACCTCCCTGACTGACTAAACCTTAGGATTTAGGTAATTTCACATAATCTCAGATGCCTTCAATAAACATCCCAGGTCTCCTATTTGGTTTAATTTTGATTTTTTTTTTTTTTTAAAGACAGGGACTCACTATGTAGCCTTGGCTATCCTGGAACTTACTCTGTAAACCAGGCTGGACTGGAACTGCCTCCCTCTTCCTCCCAAATGCTGGGATTTTAAAAGCCTTGTACCACCACAGCCTGCTTTCCTGGTTGTATTTTTAAAGTTTGGTGCCTTCTCATCTATACATTTCTTTCCAATATGGTAGTAAGGGTAGACACTGGAGGTACTTACCCTATAATAGAATATTCGGAGGAGTAACTAATGATAAAGGTGTACCAGCAGCTAATATGCCAAGACTTGTAAAGTATTTGGAAATGTTTCCTGCTTCTCCACTTAGTCAATCATTCTTAGCACCCAATGGCAAAGCCAGGAACACTCACCATGCTTAACACTCTCGAAACTCCACCCTCCACAGGAAAGCTTTAATAGCAAGGGCTTCTTCCTCTCTGGTAATGATCTTTGTTCAACAAATTACTGATGGCCGCCCTTCTAATTCAGGAGCAGAGCAAGACAACGAAAGTGAGGGCGAATTCATGAACAAAAAGCGTTCACTGTACTCTCTTTTCCCCGAGAACTGTATCCTTTCACTTTGGCTTCTTCGCAGACTCAACCAATCAGCAAGTCTCTATTTACATCCTTCCATGTTCTGTTCGCCGGCTCCACATCACCCCCCCCCCCAATAAATTCCTGATTTGCCTAAAAGAGAGCACGCTAGCACTAGAACCCTCTCCCACCGTTTGGGAAAGTATGTGACCAACCAGGGTTCTTCTCTTCCTGTTGGATCTTCCCAGTATTGCGGCAGGAAGCCACCAGTCCACAGTGATAAGCTAGCTAGTATTTGTGCAGCGCACAACCTTTCCTGTTCAGGAACTGGGCCTTCAGGTCTGGCAGGGATAACAGCCACCACCCATCCGCAGCCCCTTCTCGAAAGCCAAGTAAAGGCGTTATCCCGGTCTGGTTGTAGCTGGGCAAGGACAAGAGAAGGAAAGGGGTAAAAAAAAAAATAGTAAACGAACGCGAGGTGGGAAGTCATCTGCCTGCCTAGACACTGCGACAAGTGCACGAACGCCAGGAGTGATGGACAGCCCCTCTTGCCCTCCCTTTCCCTCCCTCCCACCAGCCAGGTCGCACCGGAGCGCCAAAATTACGTGAAGAGGAGACACACAGAGTTGCCCGTCTGTGGGGAAGGGAGGGGACAGTCCGCCGGTACTGACCTCGAGGTCTGCGGAGATGGGGGTGGGGGCCCTAGGACGGGAGGATCTGGCCGAAGCCCAGGAAAGGCTCCAGGAAAGGAGGAAAGGGAAGAAGGGAAGGGAAACAAACAGAAAAAAAAAAAAAAAAAAAAAAAAAAAAACCAAAAACCCATAGAGACAGTCGGTGTCCCAACATGGGTGCTCAGCCGAGGCAGGGGCCGACATGTCAGAGGGGGATGTGAGACCAGCAGCAGCAGACACCCAAGAGGAGGGGCTCGAGACGCCCAGGGAAGGAACTGCACGGCCGTGAGGGACGCAGCCATCGGGGAGGACACGCAGCGAGGGGCGCGGGAACCCGGACGAGCGGCGGGACCCCCGTCGGGCCGGCAGGAAGGAAGCGCCCAGGCGGACTCCGTCCAGGGCAGGGCTGGCCTTGAGCGGGTCCCCCGGGAGTGTCTCGGGCGCCAAACGGGCTCCCGGTGGCCCACTGCCTCACCTTTAAAGAGGTAGTCGTACTCGTCGTCGCGGGTGCCCATGGCGCGGCCGAGGAGCTGAGGGGCGGGAGCGGCGGTGGCGACGACGGCGGGACCAGGGGGCGTCGCTGCAGGGGTAACCCGAGCGTGGAGCTTCAGCTGCCGGACTCGGTGAAGAGCCCCGCCCTGCCTGCGTCACTTCCGGAAGGCCCCAGCCCCTCACCGAAAGTACTTCCGGAGAAGTGGCGCCCCGCCCACGAGCTAGGCAGGGTGAAGTGCGCAGGAGTGGACTCCACATTCTCACCCAGCTTGGGAAGTCTTGCGGGAATAAACAATCTTAAGATGGTCCCCGGAGCGTTTGGCTTGTCCTTCACCCAACCATTCAGGGAAACGAAGAGCGGGTCTCTTAGTGTCTGGCGTCCGGTTGGGGGCGGGGTTTTGTCAGCATTAGCCTTCCGAAGACACGGTTGCCTCCGTGTCGGTTCCATGGTGTAATGGTTAGCACTCTGGACTCTGAATCCAGCGATCCGAGTTCAAATCTCGGTGGAACCTGCTCTTTATTTACCGTTTTGTCATATTTTTTAATTCATATTAACTATATTCTTAATTCATATTGAATAATAGAACAGCCTTGTTACATCTGCTCTTGGATTGAACCACATATAGCCTTTGCCTATGGAGACTACACTAATCAATCTCTTCAGTTCAGTAGTATCTGCTACATGGAAACCTAGTAATTAAACTCTTAGGTTTTTTTTTTCTTAACCTTGGAGGAAGTTTGTTACTTGATTCATTTTGCTGGAATGTTAAACCCTCAGCTTCAGTTAAGGATCGGCACTCACCCACTCAATCTCTCCAGAAATCTCTCACACTATCTCCAGATGTCATTAAGAAAACTTCGCCCACCCTCCTCATAAAGATTCATCAAGATCTTGAGTCCTGTTTTCTCGCCTTCGAGCTAAGTCCGATTTTTAGCGAATATCAGTGTTAAGACTCAAGAAATTTGCCACAGCATCTCCTCGTAGTTGTTTTGTTCTTGTTGTTTGAGGTGGTTACACTTCACTCTGTACCCCAGAAGGTAGCCCAGGCTGGCCCTGCTGTCTGTCCTCTGCCCCCTCCCACTCCCACCTCTATACACACAGAGACATAGTCACCTAATAATTCCTGGGAAACAGATGTTGGCCATGGAAAAGAAATTCAGCCTACAAATGGAATTCAAATTGCTAATCAATTGACCTTAAGCAGGGATATTATCTTTGATTATCTGAGTAGGCTCAGGGTTGTCCTGAGGGCCTTTCCAAAGATGGAAAGGAGGATTGTCAGCAGGGACAGGAACAAGATGTTCTTCCACACTGCCACAAGCTGTCTGAGGAGTTCCCTTATCTATTAGGGACCTGCAGGAAAACATTTGGGATGAGCCAATATGAGACAATCAGAATTTACTAGAAGATATTTTAATATAGATTTTAAGCTCTATACTTGAGAGGAAGTGAGGGTCTCAGAAAGAAAGGTGTGGCCAAGAGAGTTGCTGAGGAATCTGAGATCACAGGGCAGCTCTTGTTTGGTGAGTAGAAACTTGACAGATGGGTAAAATCCAAGATCACAAAAAAGAGTTGCAGGGGAACCTAGGATGTGTTTACTGCAATAAACAAAGCTTTAGCCTTGTTTCTGAGATCTGGGAGAAGAATGCGGCCATACTTAATCATTAGGGCTTAAACCTTAAGGATAGTTCATTGCTGGGTTTTTGTTTTGGTTTGGTTTGGTTTTTGGGTTTTTTTTTTTTTTTTTTTTTTTTGGTTTTTCTAGACAGGGTTTCTCTGTGTAGCCCTGGCTATCCTGGAGCTCACTCTGTAGACCAGGCTGGCCTCGAACTCAGAAATCCACCTGCCTCTGTCTTCCAAGTGCTGGGATTAAAGGTGTGCGCCACCACTGCCCGGCGTTCATTTCTGTTTTAACATTCTTTCTGTACATGCAATGTTTTAAAGGCCATCACTAGGCCAGGTGCGGTTACACATATTTTTAATCCCACTTGGGAGGCAGAGGCAAATGTCTCTGTGAGTCCAAGGCCAGCCTAGTCTCCACAGTGAGTTCCAGGCCAGCCAGGGCTACAAAACATAAAAAACATAACACAATAAAGGCTATCCCTACAGCTGGGGATGGCAACACCTGTGATCACAGCACTCAGGAGGTAGAGGCAGAAAGATTGCAAGTTCTAGGCCCCTCTGTGGAGAGCCTGTCTCAGAGGTGGTGTGTTCCTGTTCATGACAGCTCAGCAGGTAAAGATACCCACCACCAGGCCTGAAGGGCTGAGTTCAATTCTGGAGACCTACATAGGAGGAGCAAACTAACTCCTAAAGGTTGTCCTGTGACTTCCACAACATAGACACACACATTAGATAAAAATATAGCTTTAAAATTTTTTAAGGAGGAAGCATTCTTACTTTCTCTCTCTCGCTCTCTTTCTTACTTTACCTTAATAAATCTACATCCTCTCTACAATACTAATAATAATTAATAATAATAATAATATAGAACGTCATCTCCACATTGGCAACCTTCACAGCAAATATCAATTGCGTTGGAATTGCTCCTTATTGGCTAGAGAGAGATTTCAATCAAACTGTAGAGTGGTGGCCCTTCTGCCTCCCCAGATCCTCATAAACTGTCCCTTTCTATCTTGTCTCAGGAGCCCTGTGTAGGATGACATTGATGCAATTCCAGACCTTGAGAGAAGATGGGAGGATGAGGAGTTCAAGGTCACCTGGCTACTTGAGACTCTATTGGGGGGTGGAGAGGGAGAGAGGGAGAGGAAGGGGCAGGAAGAGGGAGAGGGAGGGGGAGGCAACAGAGAGGGGGAGGAAGGGGGAGGGAGGGGAGGGCAACAGAGAGGAGGAGGGAGGGAGAGGGGGAGGGAGAGGAGGAGGCAGAGGGAGAGGGAGAAGAGGGAGAGGGAGAAAGAGAGGGAGGGGGAGGGGAGGGGGAGGGGGAGGGGGAGGGGGAGGGGGGGAGGGGGAGGGGGAGGGGGAGAGGGAGGAGAGGGAGAGAGGTTCTTCCCAAAGAAAAAACACAGTCTTTTCTATACCTTGATGTTATTGATATTAGCCCAGATAGGAGTTGATTTAACTCTCTAAGCTCATGGCAATTAATTTTAGCTTGCATAGAAAATGACTACAATGTTATTTTCAGTATTTTTCTCCACCAGTACAAAGGGATATAGAGTGTCCCGTATGGTAGCACATGCCTATAATACCGGAGCGCGATGTACAGGTGACAGTCATTCGAACTAGGAGAAGTTAGGAGAGTATATGGCTTACACAGCCACAGGTTTGTTTACGATTTATTTATTTATTTTATGTATACTGTAGCTGTCCTCAGACACACCAGAAGAGGGCATCAGATTTCATTTCAGATGGTTGTGACCCACCCTGTGGTTGCTGGGAATTGAACTCTGGACCTCTGGAAGAGCAGTCAGTGCTCTTAACCGCTGAGCCATCTCACCGCCCAACATGGATTTTTAAGGTACATATATGTGACCAAAAACTATCATCAGACAGTCTTGGCGCTGCTTAGACTGAGAAGACCAGACAGGGCCAGGAATGGGAAAGTTAATAACTGGGCACCGAGAGGGAAAACGCAGGGATGGAAGCTCATTTCTGGAAGTGAGGAAGAAACGTAACGGTTAGTGTGTGTTGAGCAAGACCAGGGACACTGCCGAGGTTTAAGCACATTCCCCTTACATCATTATTTCTCTGTGTGAATTCCTGAGCAGGACAACAGTGTTTCTCAAAAGAAACTTGCATGATCAACTACACTGAGAACTACACCTTGTCTCCCATCCTAGAGATTCCCTCCACTCATGGGCACTTTAAAGTCTACAAACAGGCACCTCTGAAGAAATATGTACTAACTGTTAAAGCATTATGGGGCTCACCTGATGGGAGTTCCCAGCACCCAGGTCAAATGGCTGACACCCTACTGTAATTCCAGCCTCAGGGGATTCCTCACTCTCTTCTGGCCTGCATGGGCACTTCATACAAGTGCACACATTCATGCATGTAATTGAAAAAAGTAAATTATATATAGCGTATATACGTGGTACATATGTATGTACGCATGTGTGTCACACACACACACGTATGTAATAAACCACAAAATATCTAATATATTCACCAGACCACAAAAAAATTCCCATGGACTAGGTAGCAGCCTTTCAATAATCTGAAGGAATGTAGACTAGATCCTTGGGCAGAGGAGAGAGGTAGGAGGCAAACTCAGGTCCCCTAGAAGAGCAGCACGAACTACTCTGAGCCAGCTGAGCCAACTCTCCAGCTCTGGGACTTTACTGAGATTTTGCTGCTGCTGTTGTGTCATTTTTGTTTGTTCATTTGATGTTTGTTTTACTCTTTTTTTTTTCTTTACTTTGTTTGAGACAAGATCTCTCTGCCTGTTGGACTTTATTCTTTTGTTTTTTGTTTTGGTTTGATTTTTCAAGACAGGGTTTCTCTGTGTAGCCCTGGCTGTCCTGGAACTCACTCTGTAGACCAGGCTGGCCTCGAACTCAGAAATCCACCTGCCTCTGCCTCCCAAGTGCTGGGATTAAAGGCGTGCACCACCACCGCCCGGCTTAGACTTTATTCTTAAAGTAAATAATATAGAAATACAGAGTAAAGCCTTAACTTCTCCCTTCACCATTTCAGTTCCTCTCCAGATCCCAGAGATAACAGGTTATTTATATTCTTCTCCTCATCTTAAAAGTTGTTCTGTATAAATCCAGACAGGTTTAACCAATTATCTGAATGGCTCTCCCTTAACCAAGATCTATTATAGCTTGTACAATCATCCTTACTCTCTTACCTGTAATCAGGAGAAACAAGATACTTAAGGTTTATCAAATTAAACTTGTTTATTCTTTTATTTATACAAGATCTCACCTAGCTCGAGCTAGTCCTGAACTCAGGATGTAGTCAGTGACCTTAGACTTCTGGGATTACAGTTGGTCACTGTACCTCTTCTATGTGGCACTGGTGACTGAACCTGGGCTTTGTGCATACTAGACAAGCCCTCTACAAATTAAGCTGCAACCCTAGACTCGAAAACTTGTTTCTAATTCTTTTTCCCCCTGTTTCCTATCTCCCTACAGAGCCTTGAAAAAAGTAATTATTTGTTTTCCCAACTATCCTGTTAAGAGCAGCCATGTGAGACCATTTTAATGACATGAAAGCCAGAACCAAGGGTTTTGTTATTAAGAGTGGCAGGGGCTGCCCCTTGGCCCTGTCCTCCAGCTATAAACAGGATGTGGTCTCTACAGATATGGCAGACTTAGTCCCCCAAGAGGACTAAGTCAGATATGATGCCAGCATTGAACTGTAAACCAGTGCTAGCAGCTACTTGCCAGTCACCAACACTGAATCCTAGCAATAGTTTTCATCTGTGCCCATCTCATGGTTTGCCCCCCAGATTACCACTTCTATGGTAACTAGTGATATTCATTTCCCCCTGTATTTATTATATATTTATGAGTTCTTCTGTAAATTGCCTGGTCACTTGTCATTTGTCAATTTTCAGATCGAATTATCTTTTCTTATTGATGTGAAGAATGTTTGTATATATTCTACCTAGTTTCCTCTGTCTTTTGTTTGTTTGTTTGTTTCTGTTTTTTCTTTTAGAATTATTTCATGTTTAGGGGCTGGAGAGATGGCTCAAGGGTTAGGATCATTGCTGATTTTTAACCATTGAGGCATCAGGGTTCAATTTCCAGCACCAATATGGCTGCTCACAGTCCTAAATCCAGACAACTCGCTTACTCCAGTTCTAGGGGACTTAATGCCGTCTTCTGGCCTTTGTGGTGCATAGATATGCATGCTGGCAAAAAACAGTCATTCTCATAAAATTAAAATGATTAATAATAACTTATAAAATATTTAATTTTTAAGTGTGTGTGTGTGTGTGTGTGTGTGTGTATTCAAGTGCAGGTGCCCATTGAGTTGAGAAGAGGGGACTGAACCTGCTGGAGCTGAGTTATAAGTGATTGTAAGCCACCCCACATGACTGGTAGGAACCAAAACCCAGGTCCTCTGCAGGAGCAGTAAGTACCCTTAACCACGGAGTATCCCTCCAGCCCCCTATGATATATTTTTTTTTGTTCCATTGTTTCTTTTAGCTTTTTTGAAACAAGGTTTTCTGTGTCTCAGGCTAGCCTGTAACTGCTGCTTTTGTCTTGTCCTCCAGAATAAGATGACATGTGTGTGCTCCCATACAAAGGGGTGGGGGAAATGAGAGAGAAAGGAGTTGGTGGAGCTTATGACAGGGTAAAATTGTTCTACTGCATCTTTATTTTTCGTACTACATCTTTATTGTGCACATGTGCAGGTGCTCACTAGTATACACGGATGTAGGTGCACGCCACTTCACAGGTGTGGAAGTCAGAGGACAACCATGGGACTTGGTGCTTGGGTCCCAGGGATCCAACTCAGGTCTAGTGCAGGTATCTTTGCCCGGTGAGCCACTTTACCGGCCCATGAAGGGGTAAAGTCTGTCTTCTATATTTCCCATATTTTTCTATTGATAGCACTATAAAGTAACATTGAATGCAAGATCAGAAAATTCCTCAACTTGAGAATTATTATAGTCACATGAGTCCCAGCCAGTCTAGAGAAAGAAAAGATATATGAAGCTTAAATGTATCTATTGCAAGCAGTTTATCATTTAAACTGTGTAGCTCAATCATACTTTTTCTATATTTAAAAAAAATCAGAATAATATGGAGCTTCCTTTGTAACAGTTGCCTCTTTTTTTTTTTTCAGAATATTTAGTTTATGTGTAAGAGTGTTTTTGCCAGGCTGTATGTCTGAGCTCTGCATGTGTGCCTAGTCCCCAAGGAGTTCAGAAGAAGGACCTGATACCCTGAAACTGGAGCTGCAGATGGTTGTGAGCCACTCTGTGGGTGCTGGGAACCTAACTTGGGGTCGTCTGGTAGAGCACCAAGTGTTCTTAACCACTGAGTCACCTCTCCAGCCTCTGATAAAACATCTTGCCAAAAGCAACTTAGAAGAGGGAAGCATTTATTTCAGCTTACAATTCCAGATCACAGTCCGTTATTGAGGGAACTAAAGGCCGGAACTCAAGACAAGAACTGGAAGGCAAGCTCGTTTGCTCCTCTAGACTGTGCTATTTCTGACCAAGAAACTGATTTCACAGCCAAGAGCTACAGCAGGAGAATGCACATGGTAGCTAAGTGGTTCAAAAACCAGCTTATGCTCAGCTAGATTTCTCTCCTACCCTGATAGCTTTCTTATACCATTTTCCCCGCCTGCCTCAGTCAACAATCAAGACACTCTCCTACGGGCACGTTCACAGGCCAACCTGATCGAGGCAATTCTTCAGATGATTCTAGGCTCTATCAAGTTGACCGGGGCAACTAGCCAAGGCACAAGACCATCAAGATGGGTCTGTAGGTACAGATGCGTGCTGTCTAAGCCTGACTGGCTGAGTTGGATTCTGGTACCTACCTGGTGGAGGAGAGAACCAATTCACACACCCCTAACCTTCACACACACAGCATGTCTGACACACATGTACATGCACACACACAGGCGCGAGCACACACATAAAGAAATTAATTTGATTTAACAAAATACAAACCAGAGTCACTGAGATGGTTCAGCAGGTAAAGGCACTTGACACACTGACGACCTGAGTTCAATCCCAGAATGCACACAAAGGCAGAGGGAACAAATCGCGCCACAAAGTTGTCCTTTGACATGACTGCACGCTATGACATGTGTACCCACACCATGCACGCATGCTAATCATAAATACTTTCTAAAAATTTAAAAAAAAGAACAAGAGCTAAACATGGTGGTGCATGCTTTTAATCCCAGCACTCAAGAGGCAGGGTCACACAAATGTCTGTGTGTTTGAGGATAACCTTGTCTACACTGAGTTCCGTGATGGCCAAAAATAGAGTGAAACTCATTCTATAAATGAATGAGTGAAACCAAAGAAAAACTAAAAGGAAGAACACGAGAGAGTGTGGGACATACAGTGGCCTCTCCCACTGGCAAACCAAAGTGGTTTTAAACAGCCCGTTTCAAAGGCAAAAGTCACAAGAGTGTGGGGAAAGATGGCGCTGTGACAAAGTGAGGACTCGGATAGCCTTGCTTAAGGAAAAAAAGTGCATCATCTTCCTCTTTTTTTCTTTTTCTTTTTCCTGCTTTTTGAGACAGGATTTCTTTGTGTAGCCTTGGCTGCCTTGAAACTTGTTCTTGTAGACCAGGCTGGCCTCAAATTTAGAGATTTGCCTTCCTCTGCCTCTCTCAGTGCTTGGCTTAAAGGCATGCACTGCCACTGCCCAACAACAGTTTCCTTTCTTACGAAGGCTTAGGGGCCTGTGAGAATGAATCCTGTGAGAATGAATACAGTGCTTATCACACAAACATGAGGTCCTGAGTTTGTAGCCCTTGAACCCACGTTAAAGCTACGAGCCTGCAATCTCAGCTCTGGAAAGACGGAGGCAGGAAGATCCCTGGGACTTTGTCAGCCGGTCTGGTTTAATTATTGAGCTCCAGGTAACTTAGAGACTACTCTGTCTCACAGAACAAAGTAGAAAAACAAATGAGGAAGACACCCACTGTTGACTTCCGGTCGGTAGCCATGCACATACACAGATACAAATACCTGCACACGAGTTAAAGAAGCATCATGTGATTCAATCATTTCACTCTTAGGTATATACCTCAAAGCAAGAATTCAAACTGTTAGATTTGCTGTCTATACTGAGTGAAATACCAGACACAAAAACTCAAATAGCGAGGTTCCATTTGTGTGAGGTGTGTAGAATAGATAAATTATAGAGACAGAAAGTTGCCAGAAGCTAGAACACGAAGAACTGGGCAGCTGTGAAAGGGAAGTCCAAGAATCTAGTAGTTGCTCAGTCCCCCCAGGCCAGGTGTGTCAGCTGGTCTTCTGTATAAGCTGGAATCCTGTAGAAGTAGATTCCAACAGATGTGCTCGCAAGTAAGTGCAAACAGTCTACTGACTGATGTACATACATTCTGGGCACAAAAGTACTACATCACACACACACACACACACACACACACACACACACAGCATGCAGCCTAGGTGTTATGGCATATATCTTTAATGCAAGCACTCTGGAGGCAGAGCCAGGCAGATCTCTTTGAATTCATATCTAGCCTGGTATATGTATATATAACTCCAGGCCAGTCAGAGCTACATTGTGAGACTCTGTCTTAAAACAATAACAACAAAAGCCTACAGCTGGAAGTGGTGGCTTATGCCAATAATCCTAGCAACAGGTTAAGGCAAAAGGATCTTGTTTTGGACATAGCAATCGAGATCCTGTTTCAAAATAAACAGGAAGAGTCTACAGAATGCAAATAGACCCACAGTGTTAGAGAATGGTAGTTGTCTGGGGACAGAGTAAAGGGAAAACCAGAGGGATTAAAAGTATTTATTGAGATGTTTCAGAGGTAACTACTGGATATTTATTGTCTTGATTGTGTAAATAACTTCTCAGGTGTATAAATGTCTCACAACTCACTAAGTTTCTAGCAGTAAAATATGCATTACATCAGGAGGAAATTCCGGGGAAGGGGAGAAAGAGTACACAGTAACAACTTAGTAATAGTAATAATTTTTAATTAAAAGAAAAGGACTCTATGCAGAAGTTTGTCTATCAAATGTGTGCTCTGTGCATGGGCCAGAAGGCAGACTGAAGGCAGTAGTGTAAATAAAAGCAGAAGTAGGAGATGGATCAGAGAAGGTAAAAAAGCCAGGTAAATGAGGAACACAGGAGGAGGCAGGAGACTGTTACAAGAATCCAGAGGAGGATGTCTTGGATTGTGGCACAGTCTTTAATTCCAGCACTTAGAAGTGCTAAATTTGAGGCCAGCCTGGTCTAAACAATGAGAACATGTCTCAGAAGAAAAAGAAAGAATGAATGAAAGAAAGAGAGAGAGAGAGAGAGAGAGAGAGAGAGAGAAAGGAAGAAAGAGAGGAAGGAAGAAAGGAAGAGAGAAAGGAGGAAGGCAAAAAGAAAGGCAAAAGAAGGAAGGAAGAAAGGAAGGAAGGGAGGGAGAGAAAAAGCAAGCAAGCAGGAGTTAAGGAGACAGCTTCACGCAGACCAGTACTGTATTTCGTGGAATCTGTAGTATCATTGATTGGAGGATACATCCTGATTTCAGAGACATAGAAATATGCAAGTGTGAACTGTATTATGCAGTGTGAATTGCAACGCGCAAGTCCGAATCTATGAGTCAAACACCACAAGTGTCTGCGGCTAAAGGTCTGGTTTTCTGAAAGAGTGCTGAACTCTTGGAAGCAATCCAAAAGTAACCAAGGGCCATTTTCTCTCAACCTACCCACAGTTCCATGTCTAGAAGTTTAATTTATATTAAAGCCACAGAAACCAGTTCATACTTACGTAAGATGGAATTAGAATGAAGGTTCAAAATTATACATGTTTTTAAAAATTCTACATTAATATGGGGATGAAGAGAGGACTCAGTAATTAAGATGGTGTACTGCTCTTTCAGAGGACCAGAGTTCAGTTCCCGGCAACCATGTTTGGTGGCTTAAAACCACCTGTAACTCCAGCTTCCATAGGCACCTGAGTACACACACACACACACACACACACACACACACACACACACACGCACGCACGCACGCACGCACACACATTAAAAATAATAAAAATAAATACTTAATAAAAATCTACATTAATGCACACTAAAAGGTGTAAGACTAGGAGAAAAATGTCTGCAATGTACTTGTCTCTTATATTATCAGAAACCCTCAACCCACATTTTTAAAATTATTGAGACAATTTTTTTCTCCAACAAGTGTCTAATAAAGTCCCTAGAATGTGATGTCAACAGAACACCCATAGCCATACTATTATGGTCCAGGCATAAGTCCAGCAAGAAGCCAGGGACTAAGGAGTGGTTCCTCAAGGGTGATTCACCACCCAAGGCAGCCCAGGGCTACAACCGCAGCTGGAACAGGCTCCCACTGGAGTCAGCCATGAGTGTCATCGGGTTACATCATGTATTAGTGCTTATGTTGTTGTTATGAAACGCCATGACCAAACACAACTTCTGGAAAAGAGAGTTCATTTTGGCTTCTCATAATAGCCCATAATGGTTGGGAAGTTGTAGCAACAGGCGGCTGGATCAAGAAGCTAAGATATAGTACATCTCCAACTGCACACAGGAGTCAGAAAGAGCTAGCTGGAAATGGGGTGAGGCTATGAACCCTCAAAGCCCATCCCCCAGGGATGTACTTCCTCCAGCAAGGTTCAGCCTCCCAATGGATTGGTAACTTCCCCAAACAGCACCTCCAGGGACCAACTGTTCAAATACATAGGTGGTGGGGGGTGGGGGTATTTCTCATTCAAACCACCACGTTAGGCTTAGCGTCAAGAGTCTTTATTTGCTGAGACATCTTACCAACTCACATTTTAACAATTATGGTAAAATATACAAAAAAAGTCCATCTTAGCTTTTCTTTAGATAGAACCCAGGGGTTTTATGTGCTAAGCATGCACTTTGTCAGCTGTGTCTTCGAAGTCCATCTCTCTACTGGCCAGTTTTGTGTCAACTTGACACAAGCTAGAGTCATCAGAGAGGAAGTAATCTCAGTTAAGGAAATGCCTCCACGAAATCCAGCATTTCCGGCATTTTCTCAATTAATGATCAGTAGGGGAAGGCTCAGCCTATTGTGGGTGATGCCATCCCTAGGCTGGTGGCCCTGGTTTCTATTAGAAAGCAGGTTGAGCAAGCCAGGAAGTAGCCACCCACTATGGCCTCTGCCTCAATTCTGCCTCTGGAATCCTGTCCTGTTCCTGACTTCTCCTGATGATGAACAGTGCTGTGGACGTGTAAGCCAGATAAACCTTTCCTCCCCAACTTGCTTTTCGATCACAGTGTTTCGCTGCAGAAATAGGAACCCTAACTAAGACAATCTCACATATCCCAGGCTGGCCTGCACCTCCCTGTATAGTCCAGAATGACCTTGGATTTGTCATCCTCCTGCCTCAGCCTTCTTGGTACTGAGATTTCAGGTGTGCAACACGACACCCAGTTTCTTAGCTATTTTTTTCTATACTGTGCATTCTACTCTCCACGGTTCTTTCCCATCTTCTAAAATAAACTGCATACACATTACCCAACTCCTTATTCTTCCCTCCCTCCTGATCCTCGAAGCAACCTCTCTACTGTTTACCCTTGTGCCTCTGACAGATTCTAGGTACCTCATACAAATTAGATCATACGATATTTCTACCTTTATGTCTGGTTTATGCCACTTTACATAATGTCCTTGTTCGAATTCCTTCCTGAAGAAACATAAATAATGTCTGCCTTATCCTTATGAAGTCTCAGTAACAAACCAAAGTTCAAGTCCACAAACGGTCATCCTGGGGATCCAGTGAGTTTACTGAGCCTTGCTCACAGCACACGGAGGAAGGCTATGGCAGGAGGGTGAGTACCCCAAAGCATCCACACTGTAAAATCTTTACCCTGCATGGATGTCAGCTTCCTCATAACTGCATAGATGAACCGCTGTTCAAGTAACCGCCTCCAGCCCACACACTCTACCACTTCCCTGGATTCTTAGGCTCCATGAAACTGGGGTAGAACTGTATGTCAATGACTGGGAGGAGTGCTGGAAACTCAGAAGAAGGTTCTGTCAACCTCTTCTTCCTGTGAGGTCAGCTAGGTACAGTCAGCTGTACATAGGCCCCATTGCGAGGCTCTCGGGCACAGCCGAGTTGATAAAGATGCAGCTGTTGTGCTCGGAGCTCCATGTTCTACAACAGCCTTCAAAAAACTTTTACCGTTGAAGACACAGGGTACAACAGAGAGAAAGCTGAGAACTAAAGGATAATGATGAGACCTTTGTTAGTCCCTCAACAAACCCCACTCTACCTCTGAACATTTGATTACATGACACCTCTCTCTCTCTCTCTCTCTCTCTCTCTCTCTCTCTCTCTGTCTCTCTTTGTTTTTTGTTTTTGTTTTGTTTTGTTGTGCTTTTTCAAGACAGGGTTTTTCTGTTAGCCTTGGCTGTCCTGGAACTCACTCTGTAGACTAGGCTGCCTTTAACTGAGATTCCACCTGCCTCTGTCTCCCAAGTGCTGGGATTAGAGGCGTGCGCCACCAGTGCTGGCTATATATATGACTTTTTATTTGGTCTTTTTATATTTTATATTTTATATTTTATATTCTCTTACTTCCTGGCATCTTCCTTTTCCTTCCACACACAGTTTCAACAACGTGACATAGTCTTATAGACACTTTAGTTGATAGTATCTTTAGTATATATGTTATCCTTTTTTATATGTATATGTGTGAGTGTGTGTGCATGCAAGTGTGAATGCAGGTACTCCTGGAGCCCAGAAGAGACTGTTGGGTCCTTGATGCTTGAGTTACAGGTTGCGAGCCACCTGATGTGAGCACTGGGAGCCAAACTCAGGCCCTCTACAGGAGCATTGTGCTCTCTTAACTGCTAAGCCCCATCTCTCCAGCCTCAATATATGTCACATAAAAATATCTTTGGGACAAGCACAAATGAACTAAGGCACACACATACACACAAATCAATATTCAACTAGTTATCCTGTTATTAAATAAATAATAATTATATTATTAACTGTTGCTATTAATATAAATAATATAACAATTATTTAATAATGTGACTTTTAATAATGGTTATCAGATAAATAATAGTTATGTTATTAATAATTATTATTTTAAAGAGAAAAGGAGGCTGAAGAAATGGCTCAGTGGTTAAGTCACTTGTTCTTCCAGAGGACCTGAGTTCAGTTCCTAGCACCACAACTATCTGTAACTGTTGAGAACCGCTCTGCCCCACGTTTGGGGGCCAAAATGTCGGGGACCGCTCTATCAATGTTGGAACCTGCACTGCCAAAAGCCTTGGGGGCTAAATTGTTCTGGCTTGTACTACCCCAAGCTGCTCCAGTCCTCGGGTCGGGGTTCAGCAAGAGAGAGAGGACACATGCGAAGAATGGAGACCAGACAGAGTGTGATTCAATCCCGTTTATTCTTCAGTCTCTCTTCTCTCCAAGTCCCAAGTCTTGAGTTCCTAGTCCCTAGTTCCTAGTCCCTAGTGCCTAGTACCAAGTCTCAGGTCCTGGGCTTTGGCACCAAGTCTCAAGTCCTAATTCTAGTTCTCTTTCCAAGTCTCGAGTGTCTAATCCAAGTACAAGTGTCTAATTCTCGTTGCCTGTCTCAGTCTCAAGTGCCTACTACTCTAATGTCTAATTCCTAGTCCTTCCTCCAAGTGCCAAGTGCCTAATAATTTCTTCTGTCTCTTTTATATGTCTCACTTCTAAGCCACGCCTTTAAGTCACACCTTTAAATCACGCCTTTAGGTCTTATCTCTAAATCTGATCTCTAAGCCACACCCTTAAGTCACACACCTTTAAGTCTCACACACCCAAGGGAAAATCCTGGGTATCTAAAACAAGATGTTATCAGAGTATGCTCAGCTGTTGTAGGTTGTTGTAATCAAGTCTCTTGTCAGGGTATATGGCTCAAGATGGCTGCAAGGATGATAGCCGTCTTCTGTAGGCTCCCCACATGTAACCTCAGTTCCAGGGGTTACATCTCCTTCTTCTGGCCTCTGTGGGCATCACACACTCATTAAAAAGGTATTGATTTACTGAATGATATAGAATGAATATACATATTGATATTGTTGTTGTTTTTTTGAGACAGGGTCTCATGTAGCCTTGAACTTGCTATGTAACCAAAGATAACCTTAAGCTTCTGATCCTCCAATTTCCCAAAGACTAAGATTAGAACAGTGCCTCATCATGGCAGTGTCATACATATATCTTTTTAAATACTTGCAATCAGCCAGTTTAAGAAAAACAGTGACACTTTATTGTGGCAAATTTAATTGAGTTAGTTAGTTGGTTGATTTTTTTTTTTTTTTTTTTTGAGACAGGGTCTCACTGTATAGCCTTGGCTGACCTGGAACTTGGTCACGAACTCAGATCTGCCTGCCTCTGCCTCCCTAGTGCTAGGATTATAAGTGTGTACCACCTGACCCAGCAAATTTAAATATAGCGCAGTAGACAGAATAAAATAATGAGCCCATGTCACAGCCAGCCTTCCAAAACATAAACATGCCCGTGACACCCACTCTCAGCTACTTGCCCTGCCCATTGCCTTTCTAAATGAATCCCAGACATAATCTCTTTCTGCCTATAAATATTTCAGTAGTAACCATTAAATTTTTCATTCATTTTTTTTCACTTATAGTCTGAGGAAGACAAAGGCATACATAATTCAACTCAAAATCTTAAGTACTCTGAAGTTGGCAGTGAAGGTTGATGGGGGCAACTGAGAATCTGTGTTGTCTACAGGGTTGATTACTAAATCCTGTATTTGATATTTAAAAATTGTTTCAGATTTATTTATTCTACATGGACGAGGGGTTTCCCTACATCTATGTATGTGCACCACGTGCATGCCAGGTGCCCCAAGAGGTCAGGAGAGGCGTCACTGGAACCAGAGTTACAGATGGTTGTGAGCCTCTATGTGGGCACTGGGAGCCAAACTCAGGTCTTCTCCAAGAGCTTTGAGTGCTCACAATCACTGTGCCATCTCTGCAGCTCATCCCTTAGCCATCTCACGGAATTCTCTAGTCGGCCTTTTACTCAATAGATAATAACATTTCTCTAAATAATAATATCTTAGAAAAGTTTTTCTCGGGAGTTACATATCTTTACTTATTTGCCTTCCATTTCAGTGAGTGATTCTGTGTTGAGAAATAAGCAGAGAAGCAATTGGTGGAGACACTCGACGTCAGCCTCTGGCATCCACATGTACCTGCACAGGAAGTGCAGCTGCATACATGTACACACATGTATACACTGCACACAAACACACCCCAACAGCTCTATTGAGATATAATTCACTTAACATAAAATTTATCCTTTTGAACTGTACAATTCTTAGTGTCTTCTTAGAATGCCGAGGTGTATCCTAAACTCATGAATGGCTAGAAGCTGACGACAAGGACATTCCTTACAGCCAAAGAGCAAGAGATTTTAAAGGTAGGTTTGAGCATTACGTGTTACACCTAATAGTTGGCATATTTATATTTATACTATAAGTTTTTATGCGTCTGCTATTTCACAGGACTTAGGTAACTTCCTCTTTAAAAACATTGTTTTTGTTTTATGTATGTGTGAGTGCCCACCTGCACCTGTGTATGCCTAATGCCCATGGAAGCCGGAAGAGGACACTGGATCATTACAGGTGATTGTAAGCTGCCACATGGGGGCTGGGTCCTCTGCAAAAGCAGCAAGTGCTCCTTACTGAGCCATCATCCCAGCCTTGGGGTTTTTTTTTTATGCCTGCATTTGTAGTGACATGAAACACTATGTATAAATTTATTTATACCTATAAATTTAAAAGGTGGAAATCGATTAGATTTTACAGCTTATCAGACACATCCGGATCTAACATGGTTGGATTCACTGTATCTGTATAATGGTGTGGTGGTTTGAGTGAGAAATGGCCCTCAGGCGTGTATTTAAATACATGGTCCCCATTTGGTGGCACTGCTTGGGAAGGTTATGGAACTGTTAGAGTGCAGAGTGTCACTGAAGGAGGGCTTTGAGACTTCATAGCCTTGACTCACTTCTACTTCACTCTCCCTGCTTCTGCTGCCACGCTCTGCCTCCCCTGTCACTGTGGACTCTCTCTCTCTGGAATTGTAAGCCAAAATAAACTTTTCCTTCTATACATTGCTTTTGGTCATGGTGTTTCATCACACCATACATATGTCATATGACAAATACCTGTAAAAAACCACGTCTTATTTAACAGATCTGAATCCCAAAGCAGTTTTTAGCTTCTTCTTTAATAATGTCCAGTCTGCTACAGGAGCTAAGAAGAATAGACCGCCTGCCGAGCTTGCATTTAGTTACCTCCGGGCTGCCTCCCCTCACCCACACCGGCTGAAGCAAGAAGAAGTTCTGGTGGTGGGGGTAGGGTTTCCCCTTTATATTTGAAAGCAGAATATTAAACTTCGGGCTTTGATCAGAATACTTTGTCTTGGCCCCATGTTTTCTCTCGTCCTCCATTCCCCTTTCATTCCCAGCCTTTCTTTCAGGTGAACCCGGTTGACGGAAGCTGCTGACGGCTACAGTCCACAATTTTAGCGGGTTTCACTCTGACCCCCACACCCTGCTTGGATGTGTTTTATTTTGAAATTCTCCATCTGATGACACATTTGTCAGAGGTTTCCAGGGAGGCAGATTAGCAGAAACTTGGCAACAGCAAGTCCTTATCAGTACCATAAATGGCATCTGAGATTCTGTAGTGTTACAGGTATTCTCAGGGCCTGGGGCCTGGTGGCCCAAATTATTGAGGAAAAGAGAAGACAGTGAACTAGGAACAGAGTTGGCTCAAAATTACCTGTTGGAAAATAAGCCTTATTAGGGGACAAACGTGGGGGGCGGGAGATACAACTACAAGCTATGGGGTTCATTATGAGAGTTGATCATAGCAGCAGCATGACCCAGCCGTCAGGTGGAAGAGCATGGAGACATAAAGACACCAAGAAGGCTGACTTGAGGTGAGAAAGAGTGGAAGAGACGGCCATCATGGAGCCTAAATGACTCTCTGCTCTTTTAACTTTTCTCTCAGGTATCCTGGTCACAGGTTTGCCATGCACAAGGCCTACAGCACGGGACTGTTCTGGACATTTCCGTTCCTCCTTGCTGGGCTCTCCCAGGCAAGGTCCATTTATACCAAATTTGCAGGTGAGGAAAGCAACACTCAGAAGATTTTTACTCAGTATAAAATACTGAGATGGAGAAGATCCAGGATCTGGGCCCCAGCACATCATCAGGGGCCGCTTTGAAACTGACTAAGTTTGGCTCAGAAAAGGGGAGACAGGATATGAGAGAATCCAAAGGGTGAAGGAGAAACTGAAGGTGACTTGCTAGAGTCGGGGCTTAAGAAAGTCCAGCTGATGGAAAGAGTGGGCAGCACACACTCTCCTGTTTGTTTGTTTGAGACAGGGTCTCACTGTGTAGCCCTGGCTAGATTTCTAGAAATGGCTATGTAGACCAGGCTTGACTTGAATTTATGGAGCTCCGCCTGCCATTACAACTACTTCCTGGGTCGTTATTAGAGGCAGGTACCATCTTGCCTGGCTAGCCTTGTTTTTCTTTTTAAAGATAATATTTATTTATTTCGCGCGTATGAGTACTTTTAATGTTTTAATGTACGTGCAGCGCTTTGCGCCTGTCATCCTGGGATGTTAGAAGAGGGAGTCAGATCCCCCGGAGAAGAAGTTGCAGACAATGCCGAGAATGGAATCCAGGACCTCTGGAGGAGCAGCCAGTGCCACACCTCTGAGTCATCTCTCCAGCCTGTTGCCACATTTTAGTGAGAAGAGGGCCGGGTGTGTGGTGCACGTGATGCACACCTGCAGTCCAGACTTGGAAGGCGAAGGCCCGGACGGGGGCTGGGGGGGGGGGGGGAGGAAGGTGAAGGCCCGGACGGGGGGCTGGGGGGGGGGGGAGGAAGGTGAAGGCCCGGACGGGGGGCTGGGGGGGGGGGAGGAAGGTGAAGGCCGGGGTGGGGGTGGGGGGCATTGGGAGCTTAAAGCCACACTCAGCTACACAGCGAATTTGAAGTCTGATTGGGATTTATAAGGCTGTCCCCCGCCCCTCCCCGAAAACTACACACAATAATGAAAAAGAAAGCCAAGCATGGTTGCTCCCCCATTTAATTCCAAGAGGAAGGGGAATCTCTGAGATCAAGGCCAGCCTGGTCTACAGAGTCAAGTTCCAGGACAGCCAGGGCTACACAGGGAAACCCTGTCTGGAAAAAAAATTAGAAAGACATAGAAATATGACTCATTAAATCCAACATTTATCTACAATATTATCATCCTGACATGTAACTGACATAACTACCATTAACATTTTTTTTTTTTTTAATAAATCTGGAGAGATGTCTCAGTGGTTAAGAGCTTTGGCCGGTCTTCCAGAGGACCCAGATTTGATTCCCAGCACCCACACGGTGGCTCTCAACTGTCTGTAACTCCAGTTCCAGGGATCTGACACCTCTTCTGGCTTCCTTGTACCAGGCATACTTGTGGTACACAGATATATATGCAGCTGTTACACTGTTACACATAAAGTAAAAAAAAAGTAAATATTAAAAAATTACGCCGTGTGTGTGTGTGCGTGCGTGCGTGTGTGCGTGTGTGTGTGTGTGTGCGTGCGTGCATGCATGCGTGTGTGTATGTGTGTGTGTGCGCGTGCGTGCGTGCGTGCGTGCGTGCGCGTGTGTGTGTGTGTGTGTGTGTGTGTGTGCGTGCGTGCGTGTGTGCGTGCGTGCGCGTTAGCCATGATTAGGTTCTCATGCGCCTGTAAATAACCTCTTACACATAATGTAAGTGAGCCTCATGATATTCATTGGGTCATTTTTTTAAAATGACATGAATGGGGGGATAGAAAAAAATAATGAAGGGAAGGTGATCAGAATACACTATGTACATGCATAAAACGTCATAAAGAAACTGATGTACATTAAAATCTTTTTTTTTTTTTAAAGCAGTGGTTTCTGGTTCCCCTCTAATAGTGAATTGTGTGTGTGTTTTTTTTTTCTTGAGGATTATTCGTGACGAATTCCTATAAGGCCTGTACAGCGAGACAAGAAGTCTATTCTTCAAGCCTCACTGCCTTCTGTCCCTGAGGAGGAGAAGCAACAGCCAGCAGAGGCGTGAAAACAGCACCCAAGTATCGTGCAGCTGATTTCATTGAGAACAACGAACTCCTTTTCACAACACAAAGGAACGGAGATTGGAGCTGAACATTCACTGCTTGGAAATGAAAAAAAAAAAAAAAAAAAAAAAAAAACCGTGGGACTGAAGCACTCAGAAGCATGAGGTTTTAAAACTCAAGATTCTGATCCACTAATCAGTCTGTCTGTGATGCCACATAAAACACAGGAACAAGGCCCAGGGAATGGCTCAGAGGGTAATGATGCTTGCTGCCAACCTGACAACCCAGGTTGGCTCCCCAGGACCCATGCAAAAGTAGGAGAGAATCAACTCCATAAGGCTGTTCTTTACCCTCCACATGCACACCCTGGCATGCACGCCCACAATAAACACCGGGTGCACACAATGATAACATTTAATTTTTTTTAATGAAGGGATAATTTATTCATGCATTCTTAATCGGATATACCACGTGTGCACACGCACTTTTGTATCATATCCAAAAATCTTCCACTAAAATTTCAAAATAAAAGCTCTTCATGGGCCAGTGTGATGGCTGGATGGGTAAAAGTGCCCGCTATCTGACAGCTTGTATTCCATTCCACGGACCCACCTGATGGACGGGAAGGACTCCTGAAAGTTGTCCCCCATCCTCCATGCATTCTCAGGGGCACATGTGCCCACACACATATACACAAAATAGACAAATGTTAACTTTAGTTTAAAAACCTCTTCCTGTCCTATAATGGTGTGTCACACATGTATTGCCGGCATCCCGGAAGCTGTGACCGGAGGAGGACTTTGAGTTTCAGAAGAAAAATAGTCTTTGTCACAAACAAACTCAAAACCGTCCATAATTAGGAAAAGTTGCAATTGCATGAAATTGGTCTTTTAAGATATACCTTCAAGATCCATAGCCCTTTGTAGAAAACAATCCTGCCTCAGATAAGCTCAAAGACTTAGAAAGCACACAAAGACGTGAGTAATAGTTAAGATAAAGAAACAGTCACTCCCCACACACGAGATAACAGGAACAATGCAAAGAGGTTTTTAAATAAGTTATTTTAAGAATGTCCAAGGAATAGTCACCTTGGGGCGACTATGTAAAACACTGAGTAGGAGGCAGGAGGACCAGGAAATGAATTCAAAGTCATCCTTAACTTTGAATCAGGTTGGAGCCAGCTTGGTCCTGAGATCCAATCTCAGCAAAGCACAACCATATAAAGAAATGGAAAAGCTTAGTTCCTCTCTCTCTCTCTCTCTCTCTCTCTCTCTCTCTCTCTCTCTCTCTCTCTCTCCATATATATATATATATCCCTCCTCTCTCTCTCAAGACAGGGTTTCTCTGTGTACCCTGGCTGTTCTGGCACTTGCTCTGTAGACCAGGCTGGCCTTGAATTCACAGAGATCTGCCTGCCTCTGCCTCCCAAGTGCTGGGATTAAAGCTGTATGCCACCATTGTCCAGTTTTTGTTTCATTTTTAACCAGAGTGAAACAAACAAACAAACAAACAAAGAAGAAAACCAGTTTTCAGTGTGGTGTGCACGGATAGTCCCAGACATTCAAGTGGCTGGGGAGGATAGGTTGAGTCCAGCAGGTTAAAAGTGGCCTATGCAATAAGTGAAGCTGTCATCTCAAGCAAAGCAAAATCAGTCAAAACGAAGTGACAGAGAAATCTTAGAAGATGCACTATTTTGAGAAATTGAGGATTTTTTTAAATTTACATTTATTTGTGTGTATGTGTATGAGTAAGTATGGGAGTGCCTCTCCTTCCACCATGTGGGGCCTGGGAATTAAACTCAGATTGCCAGGATCGGTGGCAAGGCCCTCTTTCTGATGAGCCATCTGGCCACTGCCATCCCAACAAAATGCTGTTAAGACCTGGTTTTCTAGTTGGAAAAAAAAAAAAAAAAAAAAGCCTACTCTCCCAAACAGATAAAGTAACACACCCTCACTTACACACACCGAAATAAAGTTGTGGGAACATCAAAGCCAAGGAGAGAAATCTCAAAATCACCAGAAAGATGACAAAGCTTATCCTCAAAGGATGGCAGCCCCACTGTTTGACTGACAGTGCGCTTCCCACCGACAGGTAGGCCCAACAACAGAGGGCTACAAACTCTAAAGGAAGGCAGTGGCCTAACGCTGGGCTCTTTCTTCTACACTCCCACTTAGAGATTTCCTGACACACAAAGGATGGGTTTGCTCACTTTTATAAGTCCTTGCTAAAAGAGCTTTTACAAGATGCACTCAGGAAGAAAGAAATGGAACCGTAAAAGAAAAAGTGGGGTCAAAAGTAAAGAACCGAGGAAGCACTGAGGAGACACGGGGAGCTGGAGGAGGGCCGGATAGCCAAGTGGTAAGTGTTGGGAATTAAGATGAAAGGTGGAATTGCCCCGGGATTACAAGTATTTAATTTAATTTTCACCAATTCTTCATTTTTACAAAATTATCTCCCACCAGTTTTTAAAAAACACAATTACCCCGTTTCTACCTCCATCTCAAAGGACTGTCGACTATGAAGGGATAAAAAGAATTAGCAAGTGTTTAGGACGTAGCCCAGCAGTAGGGTTCAGGATAAATGTTTGTAATTCGAACACAAAGGGAGAAGGAGGAGGGGAGGAGGAAGAGGAAGCGGGTACAGGGGGAAGAGGAAGAGGAGGGGAAGAAGAGAGGGGAAGAGGAAGGAAAGAAGGAAGGCAGGCAGCAGGCAGCAGTAGTCAATATTTAAAAGCCCTTTATGGGACAGCAGTTTAAGACAGGGTCTCCCTTTACAGCCCAGGCTGGCCTGCAACACCCCCACCCCACCCCGCGGTGCCTCAGCTTCCCGAGTGCTGGGATTACAAGCATATGGCCATGCCCAATTTGTGTAGTGCTGGAGTTTATTCGAGGTTTTATGTAGACTAGGGGAAAGCCCTACCAATTGAGCCTTGGCCCCAGCTCTCCTATAGGATCTTATGGGTTTTGTTCTCAATTTTGAAAGCAAGCTAATTTCCTTTGGGTCCGCATTTTGCCCTGCCACCGGACTAGACAGAGTTTACTCTGCCGGGTGCTGGGCTTAAGCGAAGCACCAATACACCACGGGGGGGGGGGGGGGGGTGTGTGGAAAAAACGCAGCCTAGAACGTGGGAGGCAGAAGCTGGGGTTCCCAAGCTCCTGGGCATCCAGTTGCCTCTGGAAACCGCATGGAGTCAAAATGAAGGTGGTGGAAGATGCTGGCCAGCGATGAGCTGGGGGCTCCCAAACTCCTGGATATCCAGACGGCTGGGTTGTGGGGAGTCAGAATGGAGTTGGAGGTCCACGGGCCTGCGGCAAGTCTGGGGCCAGGAGGAGGAGAAAGTCTGGGAGCACAGGGGGCGGGGCCTTCTACGTGAGGTTTAGGTAGTGCAGGTCTGTAGGTGATGTCTTTCTCCACTTCCTCGGGGCGGACCAGAGATTAAATACCTTTTGCAGGGAGGAATGTCTGGAAAGGGAAGCTTATTAACTAAACCCTCAGGGCCTCTGGATACAGGTTTGCTATGTAGGAAGTGTGTTCCAGGCCAGGAATCTGGTAGGGAGCAGGGAGCCGCCTATTGTCTCAGGTGGGTACCTGGGTGCCAGGGACTCTGAACCTGCCCAGCCTTACCAAGTTTCCTGGTGCAGTCTGCTGTCCCACGTTTCCTACAAAAATAAGTCCTTTACAGTCAGCAGATCTGAACGTGTTGTCTTCCACAGTTAGTTGGGAGTAGGTATAGGAAACTGTTTGTTTGTTTGTTTGTTGTTTGTTGAGACAGGGTTTCTCTGTGTAGCCCAGACTCTCCTAGAACTGACTCTGTAGACCAGGCTGGTCTCAAACTCATAGAGATCCCCGCACTTGGGAGGCAGAGGCAGGCAAATTTCTGAGTTCGAGGCCAGCCTGGTCTACAGAGTGAGTTCCAGGACAGCCAGGGCTACACAGAAAAACCCTGTCTCAAAAAACCAAAAAAAAAAAAAAAAAAAAAGGTGTGCATCACCATTGGCCTGGCTGGAAAACATTTAAGTGTTTTCTAAATAGAGTCCCATAGCACATCAGGATCCTATTAGTAAGTTAAACTGTAATGTATAGTGTCTTCTTGTGGCCTCATGATGATGTATTAGCTTAGCAAAGACAACTTTTTCTTATGTAGAACTGGAACACAACACAGAATGATTTTAAACTTCTGATCCCACTGCCTCGCCGCCTGGGTGCTGGAATTGCAGGCATGGACTACTATGCCTGGCCTTATGAGGTACCGGGGATTGAACTCAGGGCTTTGCACACGCCCAGCAAGCATTTACCAAGTGAGTTATATCATAGGCCCTCTCCCAGCTATTTTTTTTTTTAAATAAAAATCTTTATTGTTTTTACGTGTACGTGTTATGTGATGAGAGCACATGAGCACCAGAGTGCATGTTCGGGTCAGAAGGCAACCTTCTGGATTAGACTTACTCCTTCCCCTGTGTGCTTCTGAGGAGTAAATCCAAGTTGTCAGGGTTGCTGGGCACCTTTACCTCCTAGGCCACCTCCCTGGCGTCTTCCAGAAATTTCCATGAGTAATTCAGTATTTTCCATTATTAGTTGACCACACTCATTTTGTTTTTGTTGTTGTTGTTTTGCTTTATTTGTTTTTTTTTTTTTCAAGGCAGGATTTCTTTGTGTAGCCCTGGCTGTCCTGGAACTTGCTCTAGAGACCAGGCTGGCTTCAAACCAACAGAGATCTGCCTGCCTTTGCTTCCTGAGTGCTGGGATCAAAGCTGTGCACCACCACCGCCCGGCTCACACTCTTTTTTTTTTTTTTTTTAATTATTTTTATTTTTTTTAATGTAATGTCTATTACTATCCTTCTGTACATCTACCTGATGCCTAAATGAAGAGATACACAGACCTCTATCTTCTTTGAGTGGGTTTTCCATAAACATTACTACCCTCCACTGAGCAAAAGGGCCTTCATCGTATCCTGTGAAAGCATATGCTTCATCAGAAGCTCAGTTTTCATGACATCATTCTACTTTTTTTTTTTTGAAAGTGGTCATCAGCTAAATAACAGTGACCAACAGACTGGATAAAAATAAACCACACAAGCTTTCAAATCTCTGTTTGCTTGTTTCCAGCTCTAATGTGGGGGGTGAGTGGCATTGTTCAAGGCCTTCTGTGAGAACTGAAGGACAGTGCCCACGGGACACCCTGACTATGCTAAAAGACACTGGCCTGGCGACAAAGCCACTCCTCTGGAATAACGCTGTCCTCCAGGTGTTCCTCCAGAAGTGATCACAGCGTTCACCCCAGTTGAGCAAGCAGTGCCACCTGAGCTCAGACCCAACCAGAGCTAATACCTATTTCCAGAATAATTTTAAGGACACAGGAAGTGCTTAAATGAAATGACCCAGGTTTAGAGAAAAGAGCAGGTAGGGGATCAGAAGAGAATGCAAACTATCACTGGTTCAAAAGAAAATGCAAACTATCACTTGCCTCAAAGATTGATGGAAAACCAGTACTCACATAGGAAATGAAAGCTACTTACTGTTGCTTTAGAGAGGTATAAGCATTGTGCTGTTAGGGAAACTCAGTCTGGTTTTCTTCAACATTTACTTTTCAGGTGTGTGTGTGTGCGTGCGTGTGTGCGTGCGTGTGTGTATGTGAACATGTATGTGCATGCACATGTGTGCACATGTGTATGTGTGTGCACGTGTGTGTGTGTGTCCACTCAGAAGGGTGCACAGGAGGAAGCCAGAGGACAGCTTTTGATTGTTGGTTCTTTCCTTCCATCTTGCGGGTTCCAGGAATTGAACTCTGATCCTCAGACTTGGCAGCAAGCACCTTTACCCTGTGAACCATCTCCCTGGCTGGAGAGAGACAAATCAGGACATATGATGGTAAAAGGCACAAAACCTCTCGCACAGAACTAAGAGCAGGTAAATCCTCTCAAAATAACCAGAACAATAAATAAATAAATAAAGCCCAAGATGGCACAGAAGTTGCTGAAAGACAGAAGGTTTATTATAGGCCAAGGGCAGCACAACAGAACTAAGCTGTGTGCGGCGAGAGGATAAACCCAGAAGAAGTCCGCAGTGTGAGCTGAGAAGCACTTCAATTGCTCAAAAAGCTGAATTAGACAGCAGAAGCAGCATCTAACCCCAGAAACTGGTAAGAATCAAAGCTTGCGACTGTGGAGTTAACAGAGCTCACAGAGGTGTATACAGGGCAGAGCGCTTCCAGAAGGCGACCGGGGTTGTATCAGAGAATACACACATTGCTATATTAAACTAGTTCCCTTTGGAAAACCACCCTGAGGAGAAAATCGCACAAAAGCAAAAAGCTGAAAACAGGATATTGGCCACTGTGTACTAATGGTATTTCAGAAAAAAAAAAAAAAAAAATTCAGGGGCTGAAGAAATGGCTCAGCAGTTAAGAACACAGGTTAAATTCCTAGCACCCACACAGTGACTCACAACCATCTGTAACTCCAGTCCCAGAGGATCTAACACTTTTCTCTGGCCTCTGCAGGTACTGTATAGTGTTTATACATATATTTAGGCAAAACCTTCATACATGTAAAATAAAAATAAATAAATTCTTTAAACGTCTCCACCCCCAAAAGCTCAAAATTAGGGGAGAGGCTTGCAAAACGGGTAAAAGCACTTTCTACTAAGACTGACGATCTGAGCGCAGTGTCCAGGGCCCATGTAGGAGAAGGAGAAACCTGACTCCTGAAAGTTGTCCTCTGACCTCCACATGCATGTTCCCCTCCTACTCAACATAAGTGAATGTAATAAAAAATGTTTTTAAAAGGTTAGGAGACAGGTTGAACAAATCATGGCTTATAAACAATACAAACAGTTGTCATCCTTGAACAATCATGGTGTTAGTATTCAATGGTCGAATGCTTGCCTAGACTATGCAAGCTCTGAGTTCAATCTCCAGTATTACCAATGAAGAAGAGGAGGAGAAGGAAGAGGGAGGAGGAGGGGGAAGAAGGAGGAAGAGGAAGAGGAGGAAAAGGAGGAAGAGGAAGAGAAAAAAGAAAAGACCTCAGTGTTACACTACAGTTACAGACCCAGAAATCTATCCATCACATATTCTGAGAGAAAATATCAACTACAGGGCCAAAGAGATGACTCAGTAGTTAAAAGCGTGTACTGTTCTTGCAGAAGCACCAAGTTCAGTTTCCAGCACATCCAACAGGCAGCTCACAATAGTAACTCCAGCTCCAGGGCAATCTGATAACCTCTTCTGGCCTCTTAAAGTACCTGCAGTTACAAGTACACGATCTATTCCACCCCACCCCACCCCCACACACACAATTTAAAAATAAAATAACTTTTGAGCAGAGTATGGTGGCACATGTGTTTAATAGCACTGGAGAGGCAGGGACAGGACAGTCTCTGAATTCAAGGCCACAGTGAGTACTTGTCTTTAAAAGAAAATCTCAAAATACAGCAGTTACAAAAATACTTGTAGGGCTGGAAAGGTGGCTCAGCGGTTAAGAGCACTGACCGCTCTTCCAGAGGTCCTGAGTTCAATTCCCAGCAGCCACATGGTGGCTCACAACCATCTGTAATGGGATCCGATGCTCTCTTCTGGTTTGTCTGAAGATAGCGACAGTGTACTCACATATATAAAAAAAAAAATAAATAAATATTTAGAAAGGAAGGAAGGAAGGAAGGAAGGAAGGAAGGAAGGAAGGAAGGAAGAAAGGAAGGAAGACTTGTAAATGGTAGCCCTAAGCATGGGAAGAAGTAGTCATACTGGGTGTATACACTGTATAGAGATGTGTAATGAATACTCACTGGAATTACAGCTCTTGCTCTGGGTGATGGGATTTCGGGGAGTCTGTATTTCCTTCCTATACTTTATCTTTTTCTTAAAAAGAGCCTTGCTTTTATAAAAACAACAAAACTATTGGGTTTTTAAAATATTTATTTATTTATTTATATGACTACACTGTAGCTATCTTCAGACACACCAGAAGAGGGCATCAGATCCCACATTACAGATGGTCGTGAGCCACCATGTGGTTGCTGGGAATTGAATTCAGGACCTCTGGAAAAGCAGTCAGTGCTCCTAACCACTGAGCCATCTCTCCTGCTAGACAAAGCTATTTTTACTTATCTATTTAAATGTTTTCATTTGCTTGGGACAGTGCACTCAAACTTGATATGTAGCCAAGGATGGATGACATGTCCCAGTGTGTGGCTTATAGGTGTATAGGTGTGTGCCACCACTACCAATTCATGCAGTGGTAGAGATAGAACTCGGCCAGGACTTTATGCATGGTAAGCAAACACTCTGCCGACTCACTTCGCCATTACCCTTGATAGAATTGTTGACTTCTATCATGGTACATTAGTCAAATCCCGAAATAGAAGAAAAGCTCTTTGTGAAGGAAATTTGTATTATCTTGACTGGGATGGTTTAATGAGCTTTGGAAACTCGGAGATAGCTCAGCAGATACAAGCACTTGCATGCAAGTTGTAAGATCTGAATTCAAACCCTGGCACACTTGTCAAAAGCTAAGTAAGGCTGCATATACTTGTAACTACGGTGCTGGGGTGGGGCAGAAAAAGGAGGATTCATTGTGTTTACTGACCATCAGTCTACCTCTGTCTTACTGATAGACTCTACCTGATGTGAATAAAGCAGAGAGTGTTGGAGCAGACAAGACCTCCTCTGGCCTCTGTGCACTCTCGAAGGCACGTGTGCGCACAGACACACACAGACACACACACACACACACACACACGCACACGCACACGCACACGCACACGCACACACACACCCAATTGCGCTGTTAAATTGTTAAATTGTGGTGCAATTTATGATTGTCCAACAATTACACCCCAATAAACTATGTTAAGTTTCTTTGGGTCCCTTAAAACTGGGATGCCTTGGTCAAAAGGGGGTGCTGTTGTGCACCACAAGCAAGTGATTTTCCTAGCTGGATTTTCATTGTCTGCCTGGACTGTTGCTAAGCTGTTCTCAGATGACAGGCTTCTTGTTTACAGGAATTAAAGAAGGCAATTAAATAATTATAGGCATGAAAATGGAAGCAAACGGACATGCCAAGTTCTAGATTAACGCTAGGGGTTGTGGAAATAATTCCAGGCAAACAATCACCGATTAGGCCACAGAAAGGAGGAGGAGGCAGGACAGAGCAGGGCTCGCTGCCAGGAGGATCGGGCTCTCTGGTAGCAAGGCAGAGTTATGTGGCTGATTTTTTGAGCCACTTGGCATAAGTGCAGGGGCAAAGACTATTCTTTAGACTGACTATAGAGCCAAAGGCAGCAGGATTGAAGTCTGAAGACAGTCCTCCAGGCTGGGATAGAGTGACCCTTGGCTTTGACCCACAGAGGGCGAATTGTCCCTGGACAATTGTCCCCAGGACAATTTGGGGCAATTGGGTTTTTGTTTAATTCCCCGCCCCCACTTTGAATCTGTCTTCTTGCTTGCAAAATTAAATCCATAAGTCTGCCTTGCCTGCTTTTCAGAATAAAAGCAAAATATCGAAGTAAAAACCGAAAAAGTAATGGAAGTCTTTCATTTGTGGTTCCTAGATTTAGTATAGAAGATTATATAGAGAAGATTTTATATAGCTTTAATATGCCTAAAAGCATGCAAGGATATTTGATATCAAAGTAGAAGCCAAACTTTCTAGGGGAACAAATGGGACTGACAGGAGTTGGGAGAAGGAAGCAGGACCTAGGGGGGTGCATTCAACATGTGACAATTACCTGAACAAATACGTTATGGGGCTGGAGAGATGTCACAGCAGTCAAGGCCCTTGCTACTCTTGTGGGGGACCCAAGCTCAGCTCCCAGCACCCATATTTGGTGACTCACAATTATCTGTAACTCCAGTTTGTGGGTATCTGATATCTACTTCTGGCCTCCAAGAGCACCCATATGCATATGTGCAAGCATACACATGTGAATAAAAATAAATAAACCTATATTTTTTTAAAAAAACATTTTTAGGTAACAATATCATGTATAAGGAATATACACAATGGAAAATTTTAATAATAACAAATAAAAAAGTACAGGGATTTGCAAATGTTAGACTTTTAAGGCAAATTCAACCACTTAGCAAATCAGGTAGTCATGTAGGGTTCTCTGGTGTTTGGAGAGGTGCGTGGTCCCAGGCCCATGCCGTGGCTAGTTCTGACAGTTAGTACACTAGTAAATGAGTCCCTCACCCGACGTCCCATTCTCCTTACTCAGCACATGACTACCAGGAGGTAGACCTTATCAGCTCCATTTTGGAGCCGTGTACAAAAAGTTCATACAAGTTACACGTCTCCATGTTGCCAGAAAGAGGCTTGAGATTTGAACCCAGAGTGCCAGCATCGATGTCGGAGAGCCTCTCTAGTTAGGCTGGAGCTCACTAATTAGGCTAGGCTAGCTCACTAATTAGGCTAGCTGGTCAGTGAGCCCCAGGGACCCACCCATCTCTGCCTCCCCAGTGCTGAGATTATGTGTGTACGTCACTATGCCTAGCTTTTTTTTTTTTTTTTTTTTTTTCCACATGGGTTCTGGAGATTGAATTCAGATTCTCGTGTTCTTTGAACTGTTCCATTCTCACCCCACAGCACACCCTCCTATCTTTTTCATACGTCCAATATAGTAAACACTGGTCATGTGTATCTTTCTAAGTTTGAATTAATCAAAATTCAACAGAATAAAAACGTCGTTGACAGCTGCATTTCAAGGGCTCAGTAGCCTGGTGTGGCTGCTGTATCAGCGTGATTGTTTTTAAGACATTTCTGTCTTCACAGAAGGTTCTAGTAGGCAGTGCTGCTGGCACGGTACCGACTGCTGATGTCAGCAACGGAGTCAGACTGAAGAGTCTCTCCTTTCTCTTCGTTCTGCTCTTCCTTTATCACTACCATCTCGTTCTGAATATTCTTTCCAGAGCCTCTGTTTCCTCCCTAAGTGCACGCCTGGGGCCGGCCTGCTGACTCGGTAAAGCGCTCAGAACCCTGGGCAGCCCTGGGATCTGATGACAAAGATGAATGCTGGCTCCATGCCCGAGCTCAGAGACAGTAGCTCTGAAGCAATGCGCAGTGACGGCACCAGAGTGGGCAGCAGACGTCCCTGCAAAGCTGCTGCCTGTCTGCTGGATCTGCCAGAGAGACAGAGGAGAGGAAGTCAGAAGGGAACTGAGGGGACTGGAGTGGCAGGGCTAATGACACCCAAAACCTGCTGACTCCGTTGTCTTTCTCTAGCTATTCCCAGCACAGATGTACCCTCCACAACCAGTGTTGGGAACCGCACTAGCCCCACGTTCGGGCGACCAAAAAGTGTCCCGGCCAGAGCAAAATGTTGAGGCCCGGGCTGCCCCGCGTTTGGGCGGCCACTGTATCCTGGTCCAAGCTGCCACTCTGGTCCCACGTGTTGGGGTTTAGCAAGAGAGAGAGTGAGGACGGACTCGAAGAATGGAGACCAGACAGAGTGTGATTCAATCCTGTTTATTTTTCAGTCTCTCTTCCTAGTTCAAATCCCAAGTCTATCTGTACTCTCTAAAGAGTCTCCCTAAAGAGTATATTTCCTCTAAGTGTCTGATTCTCTGCCATCTGCCTCTGCCTTTTATATGTCTCACTTCTAAGCCACGCCTTTTGGTCACACCTTTAATCATGCCCTTAGGTCTTGTCTCTAAATCTGATCTCTACACTTCTAAGTCACACTCTAAAGTTACACACCTTTAATCTCACACACCCAAGGTATCTAAACCAAGATTATCGGAGTGTTCTCAGCTGTTGTAGGCTATTGTAATCCAAGTCTCATGTCAGGGTATATGGCTCAAGATGGCTGCAAAGCTGATAGCCGCTTTCTGCTAAAAGTCGGCCCCCAACAAACCAGGAAGGACAGACGATTCATTTGCATTGAACTTAGTAATCACTCAAAGCACTCACCAAGTACGAATTGATTCGACCCTGGACTGAGTTACATGTGGAAACCGACTCTCCCTGATAACGACAGTTGTAGTTATAATGGAAGCTAGATGAGGTGGTTCTTGGGAAAGTCGGTTGGATGGTGTGTTGCTGGGGCAAACACATGAAGGAACTTTTTGTTAAAGTGGACACGGGTGTGAAAGGCTGGGTCAGACTCGGGAAGAAACGTTTCACTGAAGCAGACACAGCAGAGAGGATGTTCTGCTAAAGCAAGCACGTGAAAGGACACGTGATGAAAGATTCTTCACTAACAACATGCATGTATTGATCTGCCTTACGTTGCATAGTTGAGCTGCATTTGTCGGGACTCCATAGAGAGAAACACACCAAAAAATGTCTGGTGGTGCACTGCTGTTTGCTGCTGCTTCTAAGGACTCGGGCTGATTGGATGCACGGGCAAGACACATGGAGGACACGTGATGTTTGGAGGGTATAAATAGGACTCCACAGAGTGACAGAGGCTGACCCAGGCTTGCTTACAGAGCTAGCTGTGCAATGCTTGTAGGTCTTGAGTCTTTACTGATCTTCACTTCCTTGAGAGAGGCACAGCTGAGAACTTCTGGTGTTCCTGCTGGTCCCTCCTGCTGACTTGAGCCTGGCTGTGTCTCCTAGGTCCTGCCACCACTATCCTGACACTACTGAACTGGTCTGCTGGTGAATCTGTGAAGCATTTGCGAGTGGATCGAGCTGCCGCTGCTCACCTGTGAACTGAACTTGAACTACTGATTTCCAGACAACACAGACAGCAGTTGCTCCAAAGAACCTTTCTAAACAGGTCCACTTCTCCGTATCCTTTCTTTTCACTACCTCTGCTGGGCGATGAACTACAAAAGAGTTTTTTTTTTTTGGGGGGGGGGGGCTGTTGAGACAGGGTTTCTCTGTGTAGTCCTGGCTGTCCTGGAACTCACTCTGTAGACCAGGCTGGCCTCGAACTCAGAAATCCGCCTGCCTCTGCCTCCCAAGTGCTGGGATTAAAGGCGCCCGGCTTTTTTTTTTTTTTTTTTTTTTTTTTTAAAAAAGAGGTTAAAGGGTTTAAGAACCATCATTAAAAACAGGGTTTGAAGGGGCTGGAGAGATGGCTCAGCAATTAAGACCACTGACTGCTCTTCCAGAGGTCCTGAGTTCAATTCCCAGCAATAATTGTTTTTTTTGTTTTTTGTTTTTTTTTTTTTTTAAAAAAAAATGAAAAAACAGGATTTGAAAAAAAATAAAGTTACGGCTAGGTGTGTCGGTACATGCCTGCAATTCCAGCACACAGGAGGTAGTGAGAGGACTTCAGGTTCAAGGCTAGTCTGGGCGATGTAACAAAACCCTCAGTGTGTGTGTGTGTGTGTGTGTGTGTGTGTGTGTCCATCTGCACACGTGCACACGCATATATGTGTATACATGCATGATGGGGAGCTGTGCCATGTGCTCATGTGGGAGTCACAGGACAGCTTTGTACAGCCCATTCTCTCCTTCCAATTTTACATCGGCTCCAGGAATTGAACTCAGGTCACCAGGCTTGTGTGGCTTCTTTACCTGATGACCAATTTTGGCAGCTCAGGGGAAACGTTCTGGAGAGACACCTTCTATGCCCCTCCCTCTGGTTATCAAACAATGTATCCTGGGAATGTGGAATTTCCACAGGAGTCTCTTGCTGGGAGAAGAAAAGGCTGAAGCCTGGCCCTAGGCAGAGGGTTGGGAGTGAGGGGTGGGATGAACACAGCAACAAATGAAGACTTGTCTCCGGGAAGAGATTTCACATGCTCCTGACAATTTACCGAAGAGACTGGAGCTGAGACAATGGCGGGTCAATGACCAGGTCTTGACTGGATTACTTAGCTATGTACACCTCTGGTCTTCTATCTAAACTCACGTCAGGATCCCAGAGATGGACTCGGAGGGCAATAGATGTCTTTAGTGGTTCCTGTCCCCAGCACGGCCATTTTTGAATAGTCTTTCTCTGACTTTCACCGCTGCCTTCTGAACTGGATTACTGTGGGCAAGTGACCCAGCATAGCTTGTTAGGGCTCTGATTCTAACACCTCTAGTGACAGCATTGACAGGCGAAGGGCCATTCAGAGGTGATGGAAGAAAGCCCTTCTCCCAGGAGTGAATTTTCACACTTGTAGGACTGGGTTAGTGATAGCAAGAACAAGATAGTGTCAGGCTGCCTCTACCCCTGCCGTCGTCTAATTTCTTGGGAGTGCACTGGACGCTCTTACACACTTTTGCTTCCTGATGCACTGGTTTATGACACAGAAGGAGGCCCTCACCAGACGGGGCAACCTGATCTTGAACTTTTCTGTCTCCAAAACTATGAGCTAAATCAATCCATTTGCTTTATAAATGGCACCGTCTCTGGTATTCTGTACAGCGACGGAAAACAAACTAACGCAGTCATTCTTCCCCAGATGTGCTTTGTTTCCACAGGAACTGTTACTTGGGGACCTATTTGGCTTCAGCTATTATTTCTACCTACGACACAAACAGTTGTACCTGCACTACTTTTCTGACCACATTCCCCCAGATCTGTGCATAGATCAGGTAGATCGTCTTCATAACCTCACAAGAGACCCTGAAGTAGTTTGGGGTGCTCTTTTTTTTCCTGCAATGCCCCACTTTGCTAATGTCAGTTTGATTTTAAAATATTGCCTTTGGATGCCTCATCTTTCGGTTTAAATTGTCTGGCATTTCTTCAACTTGTCCTTCCCAGGGAGAGACGGTGGCCTTGCTCCAAACTACACTCTGCCTCATCCTCTACATTTCCCCGTTTGCTTTGGTTCCTATAACTGGAGCCAACTCTCCAGACTGCTGTGTGTGCAGCCTGTTGGAAAGAAAACAGAAGCGGGTTCCTGCTGCTCCAGTCATAGGGCTGAGGATTCCGAAACCTCTTGGAGGAGCAGCTGGTAAAAAAATGACAGGCCACCCTGGGGCTCCCAGTTCTACCCTGGAGGGACACAAAGGGCACTGGAACACTGTGTATCTGGCTTCTCAGGGGCCTGACACTTTGCTCTGTTGTCCCAGTGACTCACGTGATTTTCCAGGCCTTCAAACTGGGTCAACAGCTTTGTTTGTCCCTATGGCTCCGCTGGGAGGCCACTCTGGGAAAAAGTGCCTGAATGGGGATGTTTGGCCAGGTGATTCTACTGGCTTTTAGCCCCAGGGATTATTATTGATATTCAAGCCAGGAGTAAGGAGAATTAAACACTGCATCTGGTTAAATCAACAAATGTGTGTCCCTAATTAAGTGTTAACCATGCTGCTACATGGTGGCCCTCCACATAACCAAGCAGAGGATTTGAGAAAGCCCTACATCAAGAGGTCCACTTTTTGCAAATAAAAAAATTGCAATATGGATGGGGGCTAGGTGGTATGGGATGGCTCAGTCAGTCAAATGCTTACTGCCCAAACCTGAGGACTTAATTAAATTCAGACTCCCAGAAGCCACATAAAAAAGCTGGGCCTGGCGGCTCACAGCTGCCATCCCAGGGCTGGAGAGGCAGAGGTGTAATGATCCTGGAGGTTTGCAGTCAGCTAGTCTAACTGAATCAGGAAGTTACAGGTTCAGTAAGAGACTCCACCTCACAAATTAAGATGGAGAGAAACAGAGGAAGGGACCCCACTGTTGACTGCTAACATTTAAAACGGCATTTTCTTAGGCTGACTATCTAAGTGGTGGCGGCTCTGCCTAGCTCTGCCACCATGTTCCGTGGCCAGAGGCCACACGCCCGCCACAACTAAAAAAGGCCAGCAGAAATACCGGCCCTTGCACCCATGAGATGCCAGCGTGGGAGATGGCTCTGCCAATCTTCCCCTCTCTCTGATCTTCTCTCTCTCTCTCTCTCTCTCTCTCTCTCTCTCTCTCTCTCTGGTCTTCTCTCTCTCTCTCTCTGATCTTCTCTCTCTCTCTCTCTCTTAGCTCCTCCTCTTCCTTCTCCTCCCGACTCCTCACTCTGCCTACCTCTCATACAGCCCAATCACCGAGCTTTATACAAAGTAGTGGGAGAAATATTTTGCTACAGTTGACCCCTGTCCTTGAGTGTCACCCAGCCTAGCATGCACAACTTCTTGTATGACTCTTGGAACTTCAGAAACAAAACCAGCAAGATCGTGTTCCCAGCGGGGCAGCGCATGCCTTTAATCCCAGCACTTGGGAGGCAGAGGCAGGTGGATTTCTGAGTTCGAGGCCAGCCTGGCCTACAGAGTGAATTCCAGGACAGCCAGGGCAACACAGAGAAACCCTGTCTTGAAAAACAAACAAACAAAAAAAGATCGTGTTCCCTGTCTGTGAGTGGGATCTGGTCGTTTCTTCATTGATTTGAGTAGAAGGGTGAGCCTGGGTCAGTATTCCTCAACTTTGAGAAGACTTGAAGAACTTGACTTTCACATGTTAGAATCACAACCTTTATGTGGCAGTGTTCTTCCTAATGGATGGGAAGGAACAACCAATCAGATGTGCATCAAGAGACGCTCATATTGGCAGTGAGTGGCAATGGGGAAATCACTTAGCCATTAAAAAAATGAACCAGGGGAGGGGAGTTGAGATGGCTCAGCAGTCACGAGTGTATCCTGCTCCTGCTGAGGACCCAAGTTGGTTCCCACCACTCACATCGGATAGCTCACAGCTGCCTGTAACTCCAGCTTTTGGGGATCTGACACCCTCTTCAGATATCCACAGGCACTTGCATACATGCAATACACACACACACACACACACACACACACACACACACACACCAAAATAAATGAAAGGAATGCTGATGTTATAATATGGATGTATCTTGAAACTGTTGTAAATGAAGGAAGTCAGACATAGCTTATCAGGAGATTCCATTTGTATGGAATGTTCAGAGCAGTCTAACCCAAAGGGATAGAAAGAAAGTAGACTGGCAATTTCCAGGGGCTGGAGAGGAAACTGGACAAAGATTGATAATGGGTATGAGGAGGTTTTCAGTGGTGGAGGTCGGGGTGGGGGTGAAAATGTTCTGTAATTATATAGTGAGCTTGTGAGGATTGCGAAAGCTCTTGACAATACTCAAGGATACTCAAAGGATAAATCTGATAACATGTGAGCTATATCTCAGTAAAAAAAAATCACTTATAATTTTAGTTGATCTCTGTTTTGAGACTTACTTCCCAGGGAGGGGATACACAAACAACATTTACCCCGCCCCCCTTCTCATAAAATACCAATGGCAAATCAAAGTTCAATTCTACCAAAGTTCCTCTTGGGGAACCAATGAGTTTGGGGAGCTCGTTTACAGAGCCTAGGAACTGACAGGAGTGTGGGCAATCCCTAAGCAGCTGCTGTGAAAAGTTTTTACTGCGCATGGGATGATGGTTTCCTCAAAGCCGGACAGGTACAGGCCCTTCCATTAAAACTCCCTAGCCCTCCGAGACTCCAGCCATGTGCAACCGGACAGAATGACAGACAAATAGTTGGGAGGCATGGTTGAAATCTCAGGTGAGAATATAGCACCCTCCCCACCTCCTCCTCGTATGCGGGAATGAGAATAAGCCTGGAGGTGACGGCTACTTGCAAGCAGGTACAACAGATCTGATGAAGTTGGCAGCTGTGTTTGCTCAGGGGTGGCAGCCCTACAATAATCTCTGAGTCTGTGGGCACGTTTTCTGGTTTGGTTTTGTTTATTTATTTTTCCATAGACTCTTATGCATCCCAGGCTGGTTTCAAATTCAACCTGTAGCCAGAGTGACCCTGAATGACAATCCTGCTTCCTCCTGCCTAGTACACGGGTTATAGGCTACACTGCCATGCTCAGTCTATGCAGGACTGGGAATGGAAGCAGGGCTCTGTGCATACCAGCTAGGCAAGCACTCCATCAACTGAGCTCCACCCCCCAGCCCCCGGGATGTCTTAGTTACTTAGTGAAATCTTATTTCAAGATCCACTCACGAATGGGCTGGTGGTGTAGCTCAGTGGTAGCACACATGCTTAATACCATACACAAGACCCCATGCTCAAGGCCTCAGCATTACACATATACACACACGTATGAGGTGGCTAGCCCGGCCATCCAGAAGATGTTTATGTGAGCTGTACATGGTCATAGAGAAATCCTGACATCACAAATGCCCGTAGATAACTTCTAGACCCTAGAACCCATCCATGGGACGCTCAGGAGTCTGTGACTCCCAGTCTGAGAAACACGAGCACAGAATGTGTTGGCTTTACTCCATGCGAGTGATGAGGGAGGGCCTTTTCCTAAAGTGCTTTCCAAAAACAAAGCCCGGCCAAAGACAACTTGGGATTATGAGTCCTTTGGCAAAGCCTGGGGAATGTAAGCATAACGTTCTGCCTACGCTCCGGGCTCCGGGCTGAGCATGTGATCTGTAAGGGTAGAAGTACAGGAGTTCATCATGAGATGAACATGGAGGGGGGCCTAGTCCATTTAACATGGGTGCTCCTCTGAGGAAAGTCTCCCTCCAGAGCCTCGCTAAAGTCAAGTATTAACCACTCTGACATAGACATGATCTTCTGAAAGGTCCCTGATCATGGAGTTAAGACCGTGGCTGCTAGCCCAGCAGTGGTGGCGCACACCTTTAATCCCAGCACTTGGGAGGCAGAGGCAGGCGGATTTCTGAGTTCGAGGCCAGCCTGGTCTACAGAGTGAGTTCCAGGACAGCCAGGGCTACACAGAGAAACCCTGTCTCAGAAAAAGAAAAAAAAATTGTGGCTGCTAAGTTGAAACAAAAGAGGATCTACAGTACTGGTTCTACACCTGTGGATCGAGACCCCCATGGAGGGTCAGACAACGTTTTCATAGGGGTCACCAAAGACCATCAGGAAACACAGGTATTTACACTGTGATTCATAACAGCAGCAAAATTATAAAGTAGCAACAAAAGCAATGTTTTGATTGGGGCTCACTATAACACGAGGAACTGTATTACAGGGTCACATCACTAGGGAAGTTGAGAACCATTGATCTAAAGAGAAGACTCAGCAGTTAAGAGTGCTTGCTGCTCTTTTAGAGGACTAGCTCCCAATACCCACATCGGGCAGCTCAAAACCTCCTGTAACTCCAGCTGCAAGGGTCCTGATGCCCTCCTCTGGCCTGTGAGGGTACTGCACACACACACACACACACACACACACACACACTCTCTCTCTCTCTCTCTCTCTCTCTCTCTCTCTCTCTCTCTCTCTCTCTCTGTCTCTCTCTCTCTCTCACAAAAGTGAAGCCATGCAGGGTATGGGTCATAGTGAATCATTATTTAACTAAAAGGCAATTCTCTATATTCTGTGATCTTTTGTCTCCTCATGTAGAAGAAAGGTGAGAAACTATCCTGCTTCTTGGGGTAGCTAGCTGCACAGTCAGTTCAACTCACCAAACTTAAAAAAATATATATTTATTTACTTCTATGTACATAGGTGTTTCACCTACACGTATAACTGTGTGCCACCTGCACTGAGTGTCCAGAGAAGCCAGCAGAGGATGTCAGTTACCCTGGACTGGAGTTACAGTTGTCAACTGCCATGTAGGTGCTAGAAGCTGGAACTAGAACAGAAGCCAGTGTTCTTACTACTGAGCCAATTCTCCAGCTCCCTGTTCATCAAACTATTACCAAGCACCTAGTCTTTACGTATTGGACACAGAGCCAGTTTTAGAGGAGAGTGTTGTGACCTCTTCCCTTGGGGAGCTTCAACATATAAGGAAATACTATTGTATTTATCTAATTTTAATTTTTTAAAAATGTGTATGTATCTGTGTGTATATGCTGCATGTGTGCAGGTGCAGGTGTGTATGTTTCTGTGTGTACATGTCACATGTGTGCAGGTGCCTGTGAAGTTCAGTGTGGGGAGCCAACAGAAGGCGGCTATCATCCTTGCAGCCATCTTGAGCCATATACCCTGACAAGAGACTTGTTTTCAACAGCCTACAACAGCTGAGCACCCTCTGATAACATCTTGTTTTAGATACCCAGGATTTTCCCTTGGGTGTGTGAGACTTAAAGGCGTGACTTAAAGGTGTGACTTGAGAAGTCAGACTTATAAAAGGCGATAGGCAGACAGAAGAAGGGGCTGGAAACTTGGAACTTGGAGGCACCAGGGTCTAGGAACTAGAGACTAGGAACTCGAGATTTGGGACTTGGACTAGGAAGAGAGACTTGAGAATAAGTGGGACTGAATCACACGCTGTCTGGTCTCCATTCTTCACTCTGCCCTCACTCTCTCTCTTGCTGAACCCTGACCCGAGGACCGGAGCAGCAGTATGAGCTGGAACAACTTAGCTCCCAAAGCTTGGGGCAGTGTGGGCTCTAACAATTTTGGCCCCCAAGCTTTTGGCAGTGTGGGTTCCAACATTTGTCAGAGCGGTCCTCGACAGTTCAGAATAAGGCATTAGATCTCCAGAGCTGAATACGGTGGCTGTGAGCCATCCGATGTGTGTTCGAGGAACTGAGGTCTGATGAGTAAAAACCGAAAGCGCTTGCCTTGATCACTATCTTGTATTTATTGTGCAGAAAAGAGGTGCGGTGTTGAAAGGCCTTTGAAAACTATGGCGTGCTGTGGATTATAATAAACAATGTGTCTTACGCTTATCTGATATGGCCCAGTGATTGGTCTGGTCCTGGCTCTGGGTAATTCTCTAACAACAGTACATTTGGAATCTTGGGATGAATCACAGTTAGCAGAGTGCTTGTCTGGTGAGCAGGAAGCCCTGAGTTTCATACCTAGCACCACATAAACCGACCACAGAAGCACATCCTTGTAATCCCAGCCAGATATTAAGAGTTCAGAGTCCCATTTAGCTAGTTTGAGACCAACCTGAAATACAAAATGCCCCGGCACACCAGGAAGTATGTAATTACTTTTGTCAAACTAAACATTGGAGTGATAGTAACTGAATCTTTATTTTTCCAGAGATGCATTTCATGTTGTGACCACTAGGTGTCTCGTTATTTTACAAGAAAAAGGAAAAGCGTGGTGTTGCCACCTGGGTTACTAGCCACCTGCTGTGAACACATTTGACTCAGACAAAATCTTAGCCCCGTTCTAGCAAACATGGATGCTAGCGGAGACTCCTCGTTTGAGACATAGAAGATGTCCTTGTGGATCACGTCTCCTGTTCACATCCCACGCACCTACAAACTGTTCTAAGAAATGGAAAGAGGAGCCGGGCAGTGGTGGCACACGCCTTTAATCCCAGCACTTGGGACGCAGAGGCAGGTGGATTTCTGAGTTCGAGGCCAGCCTGGTCTACAGAGTGAATTCCAGGACAGCCAAGGCTACACAGAGAAACCCTGTCTTGAAAAACCAAAATAAATAAATAAATAAATAAATAAATTTAAAAAAGAAAGAAAGAAATGGAAAGAGGAAACCTGTATTAGCGGCATTTCTAATGTTCAAATGCTAAGCCCTTGATGGGAACAGTGGTACATCTCTCTGGTGTCCTGAGACAGGCTTTATCTGTGGTCTGTATGTAAACTGACACCTCTAAGCCATGCCATGCTGTCTCTGTGCACCTAGGCACAATGGGACCTTCTCCTATGCACAGACATCACTCAGAAGAGTCTCTTTCACAAGTCTTTTCTTTCATCGTGAACGTCAGGTTCACGAATGATACATATGTACAAACATTTCCACCATTGTCATATGTGACTTTTGTTTAGATGGTCTGTGGACGAACCCTTTGCCTATACGGGACATCAGATAGGCAGATGCTACAACAGAGAGGAAACTGGATATTTCCCAGAACAGATTGGGTTATGAAGAGCCCATCTCCAGCTAGGAATGTAGCTTAGTTGGTAGGGTGATTGCCTGCCATGTTTGGAGCCCTGGATTCCATACCCAGGACTTCCATGAAGATTCCATAATCTGTAATCCCAGTACTAGGTCAACCCATTTTTGGCTACAGTCCAAGGTGAGCCTGAGCTACATGACATCCTATGTCAACAAAACAAAACAAATAGAAAGTTGTAGCAAGAGGACTCAGTGGGTAATGGTACTTTTCGCCAAGTCTGATGACCTGAGTTCAATCCCCAAGAAAGAACCGGTTATAGCAAGTTGTCGTTGACCTTGCAACGTGGCATATAGCACACACTGATCTTTACGAACCTGTTTAATCAGGTTTTCATGCTCTGCTAATCATTGTCACTGATGACACCTTGTCTCAAAAAAAATGTCGTGGAAAAGAGACTCAAGAAGAAACCAGTCATTAACTTCCGAGGTCTATGTTGTGTTCGCATGGACAAGTATACCCCACACGTGGGCACACATGCAGATACCACTTACACACGTATACACACGTATCACAAAAGGGTCTTTGATGATATACAGAAATGCTCGTAATAAAACGTAAATTGGGAAAAAAAAAAAGACCAAGGGCACAAAGTGCAGTATTAACCCCAACTCCATGATCGTTGGTACGTAAAGTGGAGGATTCTTGCAAATTCAAACTGATAGGATTTCATTGCTCCTTTATAACTGCTATGTTTTCCTTCTTCCCACTTTAAATATAAAGAGGATAAAAACCGTGCACAGAAGAGAAGGTCCATCTCATTGAAGTGATTCTGGTCAAGGTAAAGTGTGTGTGTGTGTGTGTGTGTGTGTGTGTGTTTGCTTGATTGCAGGGTGTGTGTGTGTGTGTTTGCTTGATTGCAGGGTGTGTGTGTGAATTGTGCCACTGAGTTTGGAGGTCAGAGGACAACTTTCAGGAGTCATCTCTCTCTGTCTATCTACCTTTTTGTGTGGCTTCTGGTGACTGAAGTTGGGTCTCCAAGCTTGCACGACAAGCACTTTTACAGTGATCCATCTTGCCAATCCTGGTCAATGTGAAATATTAATAAAGGACACATCAATTATTTAAGTAACTGAAAACCAATGACATAAAAGACAAGCCTCAACCTCTGTGTGTTTTCTATCTTGACAAAAATAGGAAAATAAAAATCAGTCAATTTCTACGTAATGCCAAATATCCACATATTTTTGGTTGACTTTGATTCTTGACTACATTTTTCCCAATTAAATGACAGGTTGTAAAATCAGCTCAGTATTAGCTGGAGGCCTTTATTTATTTATTTAATTTATTTATTTGGTTTTACTTTTGAGAGGCTCTTACTATATAGCCTGGATTGGCTTGGAACTCATTATGTAGACCACTCTGTAAACTCAAATCCTCTGCCTCAGCCTCCCCAGTGCTGGAATTAAAGTTGTGAGCCAGCAGGCTTGGCTGCTGGACTCACTCTTTGTAGTTTTAGAAAATGCAAAGCCTTTTTATAACTAATAAGTTGTTCCTCGAATAGCAATAATATCCTCTGTTTTAATTTTTTTGTGTGTGAAAAGGTTTTAAATTTCTTATGTATATAGATAGATACTTTGCCTGCATAATGTTTGTGCAGCACATGTGTTCCCGCTGCCCACAAAGGTCAGAAGATGGCATCAGACCTTCTGGAATGGGAGTTGCAGGCAGTTGTGAGCTGCCTCCAGGTAGGTGCTGGAAATCCTGTTCTGTAAGAGCAGCCAGAGGGCTAACCGCTCAGCATCTCTCCAGCCCCATCTGCTTTAGACTTTATAGCTTAAGGTTCAGTATCATTTGTTTACTTGCTCATTTTCACGACAGTTTCACTATGTAGACCAGGCTGGCCTAGAACTTGAGATTGCCTTGCTTCAGCCTCTTGATTATAGGAATGTTCCACCATGCCTACAAAGCGCTCCTCACCCCCCTCCCTTCTCTCTCTCTCCCCCCCCTCTTTTGTGTTGCTATATGTCAAACATATGCTCACACATGCTGCACAAGGACTCTACTGTTGACTTCTATCCTTAGCCCTTATTAATTTCTTATTACATTTTAAATTTAACAAGCCAAGTAAAAATACATTCTTGTTTATAAAAATTTAGCTGGGCGGTGGTGGCGCACGCCTTTAATCCCAGCACTTGGGAGGCAGAGGCAGGCGGATTTCTGAGTTCGAGGCCAGCCTGGTCTACAGAGTGAGTTCCAGGACAGCCAGGGCTACACAGAGAAACTCTGTCTCGAAAAAACAAAAACAAAAATTTAGACAGGGACTGGAGAGACGGCTCAGCAGCTCAGAGCATGTTCTGTTCTTCCAGGGGCCACAGCTCAGTTCCCAGCACACATGTGAGGTAGCTCACAACCTCCTGTCACTCCAGCTCCAGAAAAATCTAATGCCCTCTTCTGGCCCGCACATACACACATGGCGTACATTTATATATACACATATATGTAAATTAAAATAATGTTTAAAGATTCAGACGATATAGAAAATAAAAAGGCCTCCCTTCGCCACATGTTCAGGTGGTTTCCTTCCCCCAATATAATCTGTCATTGTTTTATATAATTTGCGATTAGTTTATTTGCATATTACTTGCATGTATAGATATGCATATAAAAATGTAGTTTTATCTTTTCATTTTTACGTCGCGTTATATTGTCCACATGGTTCTGCAACATTTTTTTTCTCACTCATGTTGAAACTCTATTACATGGTGCTTAAGGTTTGCCATGATTTGCGTGTTGCAACTTCTCCGACCTCCCCTCCCCATGGTGGCTACAGCAAAAAGGTTGTTCCTGTCTCTATGTACCTATATGCATGGCCCTCCTTTACTGAAGGAGGTATTGGGATTTCTGCTTTTTAAAGTATCTGCACTGGGGCTGGAGAGGTGGCTCAGCAGGTAAGAACATGTTCTTCTGTGGCCGAGAACCCAAGTTCAGTTCCCAGAAGCCACATGGGCAGCTCACGACTGGCTATAACTCCAGCTGTGGAGGGTTCGAGTCACTCTTCTAGTCTCAGCGGGTACCGCATGCACACAGTACACGCACACACAAGCACACGCATAAAAATATATATAAATAGTTTTTTTTTAAAGTATCTGCCCTTAAAATAGATCTTAAGTTTGTAAAGTTTGTTGGCAGGTGTGCGTGGCTAGTGCTTTCTCCCATGGGGCCATCTCGCTGGCCCTCCATTTTTTTTTGTACCTCATTTTTATTTATTTTTGTAAGTGTGTGCGGATCTGTGCGTGGTGTGCATGTTTACCTGTCAGTGGGCATGTCTGTCAGTCTCCCCTAAAGAGTCAGCATTTATATCTCCATGACAGAGAGAAAAAAAAGCGGCTAAGCTTCACTTATAATCCGGAAAACACAAATTGAAAAACAGTAAGAAATGGACTTTACCCATTGAGTTCACATAGTTTCAAAGACTGATCGTTCAAAATGTGGAGGGAGATCCAGAGATTTAGCTGAGAGGTCTTTTTACAACCACTATCCACTCATTAGGGAGTTTCCTATTTAATAGAACCACGTTGGATTGCTGTAACAAAGAACGTTGCTGTTACAGGACCATTGGGTTATGTGGACAGCATCCGTGCTTAACCGTGATCATGCAAGAATGCAAAGGGTGCTCTCGTTTTGTACTCACTAAGCATACCTGCCTTTCTCCATTCTTAAAAAAAAGTTCTGAATTTATTATTTTTTGTGTGTATATGTGTACATGAGACACATGCAGTGCCTCGGCAGTGTGTGTAGAAGTCAGAGAACAACTTTCAGGGAGTCATTTCTCCACTCCCACCCTTTTGAGGCAGGGTCTCTCTTGCTTCTCCTGCTGTACTGCATAGCCCAGACTAGCTCATGGTACGCTTTTGGGCGATTCTCCTATCTCTACTTCTCTTACCATAGGAATTCTGGGTCACAGGCTCACACTCCTGCAGCCAGCTCTTACCCACTAAGCCGTCTTGCTGACCTTCCAGTTTCTTTTACTTTATTTATTTATTTATTTATTTATTTATTTATTTATGTGTGTGTGTGTGTTGTGTATGTATGTACGTGTGTGCAGATGCAGTTCTTTCTGTTGATCTCCACTTTAGTGACAGTGAGAGGTGCTACTCCAGTCGAGTGGCTCAGTGAAATCAAGTGACCTCCCAAGATCACACAGCCACTTAGAAGTGTGATTTCAGTTTCTAGTCGCTTTCTACTTTCATAAATGCTTTTAAAACACAGGCCAGTGAATGTTCTTCCTGCCTCTTCCACAGACTTCAGGCCATTCCGTGAGAAACCACCAGGGGCAGCATGCTACAGCGGGAATAAGCCAAGGGGGAAGGCTGAAGACTGGCTTTTGACTCAGTCTTCTTTGAGTCCTGTGACTTTAGTAAAAATGGAAATGATTCTCCCTGGTTGGTGCTGAAAGCAGGAGTGGTCCTGGGTATTTGACCTTTTACATTGATTTGAACCAAACTAGAGCTCCCTCACTGCTCCATGTTATACAAAATATCCTCCATGTTATACAAAATATCTCTTTTCTTCTTTCGGGGGACTTATTCTCCATAGATGTGAGCCATAAAGCAAAAGCTGAAGACTAAAACTATTCCCTTATTTTTCCTCCACTCATTTTCCTTTTTTTAGTATTGATCAATTATGTGTATGTGTATGCATGTGTGTAAATATGTGTGTGTGTGTGTGTGTGTGTGTGTGTGTGTGTGTGTGTGCATGCTACAGTGTACATGTAGAGACCAGAGGACATCATCCAGGAGTCAGTTCTCTCCTTCTGCCATGGGGATCTCTGGTCCCCAGCCTTGGCAATTTGCCTCCTAAACAATCTCACTAGTCTTCTCTTGGCTTTTAAAAATGCATATTTGTATTATTTTTAGTTATGTGTATGTGTGTGTGGGGGGGGAAGGCGTACGCTCATGTGAGTAGAGATTGCCAAAGAGACCAATCGTGTCAGATCCCCTAGAGCTGGAGTTACAGGCAACTGTGAGCCACTGACCTGGGTGCTGAGAACTTAATTCATGTCCTCTGGAGGGGCAGCACACACTCCGAACTGCTGAGCTAACTCTTCAGTGCCTTCCTTTTCTCTACTTTTAAAAATAGGATTGCCTTCCTATAATCCAGGCTGGCTTCGAACTCAGTTTGTAGCTAATGGTGACTTTGAACTCCAGATTCTCCTGACTTTATCTCCTGAGTGCTGGGATTATAGGCATTCACCAAATATGGTAGGTTTATGTGGTGCTGTGATAGAACCCAGGGATTTCTGCAAGCTAGCCAAGCGTTCTACCAACTGAACTACATCCTAACCCTCCGATCTCTTCTCTTCTTTTCCTTCCTTCCTTCCTTCCTTCCTTCCTTCCTTCCTCCCTCCCTCCATCCCTCCTTCCCTCGCTCCCTCCTTCTATCCCTCCATTCTATCCATAGCTAGGTAAAAGTCCTTGCTAGGAGCTAGGAGCTGAGGAAATCTCTAAGGAACAACAGTAAATGGTTTCCAGTAACTCAGAATATCTGGAGAGATGTTTTCTGTCTGAGTCTTTAATATCTGGTATTCCCACCTACATTGCTTGTTGGCTTTTATTACAGATCTTAGGAGTGCCTGACTTCCCCCACCCTACTCCAATAACATGAACATCTTAACCACAATTGTTCTTCATAGTTTCAGTTCCCATGAGAGCTGGAAAGAGTCTTAGATCATGCTCTATATCTTCGACCAGATAAAATATTTTTCCATCTAACCAAGGGAGCACCGAATTTCTAGAATGGCTGAGAGTTTATACAAGGTTCTGTGGCCTGAGTCTCCTTGTGTGTGCTGACTCCACTCTTACTGTGTGGCCGTTTCCAGTGGGTGATCTGAGCTCTTCCAAAAAATAGCAGCGAAAGTCAAGAAGAGTCAGCCGAGTGATCATCGGTTGTTTTCCCGTTGTCACACATCGTGAATCCTCTTAGTCCTCACCATATTTTGATGCATTATTTATGAGAACCATCTGGTCACAGGTTCCCAGAGAGAACGCTGGGATTTTAAAAACGTGTGTCTGATTTTCACAGGAAGCATGCTGCCCAGCTTCCATCTGCAGGTACCTGCCTGTCAACTAGTGACAGCACGACAAGATTTCTTTTGGCTTGTTTGGAGACAGGGTCTCTCTATATAGTCTTGGCTGTCCTGAAACTTGCTCTGTAGACAAGGCTGACCTCAAACTCAGAGATCTGCCAGCCTGTTTCCTGAGTGCTGGGATTAAAGGCATGGGCTAGCCTTTCGTGCTAGCCCAGGTTGACCTGAAACTCCTGTATAGCAAGGGCAAGTCATAAACCCACAATTCTGTCTCTACCTCTCAAGTGCTAAGATTACACCTGTGTATGACCGTGCCCGATGCTGCCACCATCTCTTCCTCTTTACTCTTCTTTACACTTGATCTTGGCCAAAAGGCCGAGAAAATTGTGTGTGTGTGTGTGTGTGTGTGTACACTCATGATTGTGTGCAGGTGATTGTGTGTGTGCATGTGTATGGGCACGGGTGTAGTTTTTTTGTTGTTGTCGTTTGTCTTTTTAAGGCGAGGCTTCTCACCGATCATAAACTCACCAAGTAGGCTAGGTTAGTTGGCAAGCCAACCCTAGAAATCCGCCTTTCTCTGACGCTCCAATGCTGGGATTGTAAGCACACACCACCATACCAGGCTAAGGTGCTTAGGCTCAAGTCGTCTGGCTTGTAAGGCCAACACTCTATCAACTGAACAATCTTCCCACCATTTTTTTTTTTTTCGAGACAGGGTTTCTCTGTGTATCCTTGGCTGTCCTGGAACTCACTCTGCAGACCAGGCTGGCCTCAAACTCATCTATGTGCCTATCAAGTGCTGGGATTAAGGGCATGCGCCACAGCTGCCTGGCCATCTTTGTTTTTTTTAACAATTGTGATCTAACCTTTGTATGGTAAAGTGCACAAATCTTTGGTCTCCACCAGATCACCACCATTCAGCTCTCAATATCAATATTACCCAAGCCTCTGCAGGATCTCCCATCAGCACCTTCCAAGGTTAACTCCATTTTGATTTATTTTTCTTTTTTCTTCCTTTCTTTCTTCTTTCTTTCTTTCTTTCTTTCTTTCTTTCTTTCTTTCTTTCCTTCTTTCTTTCTTTTTCTTTTTGGTTTTTCGAGACAGGGTTTCTCTGTGTAGCCCTGGCTGTCCTGGAACTCACTCTGTAGACCAGGCTGGCCTCCGACTCAGAAATCCGCCTGCCTCTGCCTCCCAAGTGCTGGGATTAAAGGCGTGCGCCACCACCGCCCGGCTCCATTTTGACTTCTAAAACCACAAATTAGTTTTGCTTGGTTTTGAACTTCATACTAGCAGCACCAGACAGTATGTAATGTTCTGCATCTGTCTTCTTTACTCAACGTTGTGCTCAGGGGATGGTTAACTGTATTTTTAAAAAGGCAGCTCATCTTCAGGTTCATGTCCTCAGGGAATCTCTCAAAATCAGATTCAAAATACACCAGCTGGACATGGGGATGTGTGGGCTTTTATAAAAGCAGTTAAGAAGAGAACTTTTTCCTCATCACTAGACTCGAATAACACGTGTGCTCCTGGCCAGCTCCTTCCGCCCATCAGCTTTTCTCTTCATCTCTGCCTTTAAATGGGCTCTGACCTCTCCAGGTATTATTCTTTTCCTCTCTCTGTTAACGGGTAAATAGCTTGAGTCATTTCCCCCCACTTACTATGTCCAGCATTCCCCACCAGTGCTCCGCAATCGTCCGCGTAAAAGCTGGAAATGGCCCCAAGCTATCATCCAAGAAGCCGTCTGTCGTGAGCAAGAAAAGCACTCCTATGTCCTATTTTCAGACTCAGCAGACGTTTGCCGAGCACAAATAAGCATTCACGTGTTTTGCCAGGTATTGTGGAAGATGACAAAAATAAAACAGACCCTTCGGCTTCTATGTTCCTGTACTTCCAGTCCAGCAAAGAAGCCAGGTCGCACAGAGAGCTGCATGAAGGAGCATGCCATAGCACGCAAACAGAGGGGGCTGAGGAAGGCCGGTTGATGGATAGAGGACGAGCGGCATCAGTATGCATTATATACATGATGAAATTATCAAGGAGCAAATTTAATTTAAAGAAAGAATTAAGGGGGCTGGAGAGATGACTTAACAATTAAGAGTCTGCTGCTTTTCCAGAGGGGCTTGAGTTTAGATTCCCGCGTCCGCGTCTGCGTTGGAAAGCTTATACCCGCAGATAGCTTCAGCTACAGGGGATTCAACATCTTCTGGCTTCCACAGACATCTAAACACATATGTGTGTGTGTGCGCACACACAAATACATAAATAAATAAATGTGTTATTTTTCTTTAATGTGGTAGGAGAGATGGCTCAATGGTTAAAAGCAACGGGCTGTTCTTGAGGAGAACTCGGATTCTCAATTCCCAGCGACCATTGGCTGCTCATAACCTTCAGTTCCAGGGGACCCAGTGCCTTCTCCTGCCTTCTTCAAGCTGCTCCATGAACTCATTGTACAAGAATTTACACAAGTGTATGTGAACACACACATAGAAACACACTCACACACAAACACACACACACACACAAGCAAATTCTAATTGGCTAGCCACTAAACAGTCTCTGCAGTCCCTAGGATTTTTTTTTAATTTAATCTTCTTGATTGTCACCAGTGGGAGGTACAGTGTGAATTTCCAGCCTGCCATATGCCAGGAACAGAACTCTCAAGCCTCAACTTGATATACATGACAATATATAGAAATATGTTTATAAATAAATACATGTAAATTATAAATCTTATGTCCCATCCTGTTGGAATGATAATTACATTTTTCTTTCCACTACCACAGCTTTTAAATAGGACAAATGTGACCGAATTAGAGAGAGCCCATGGTACCATCACTGAACTAGCACCTCACGAAAGACACTAACAAGACACGATTCACGTGGAAATACCAAAGCAACCCAAAGACCGACTAGTGACCACAGTGTTTAAAATATTTCTCAGAAGATGACTGCATGGAAACAGAATAATGCACGTCAGTCGGATAGAAAGAGCTGCGTTCCCATGGTTACCTTAAAACATAACAAGCACCAAGGGGAAACGTCTTTTGGTGGTTGATAAGCAAAAGGGAAGTGAGTCTTGTGCTACAGTGTTAGCAAGTTTTTTTTTTTTTTTTTTTTTTTAGAAAATTTCATTGCATTTATGTATTTTGTGCATTTATGATGGGTTTCGCAGAGCGCGTGTGTGTGTGTGTGTGTGTGTGTGTGTGTGTGAAGGTCGGCGGTCAGAGGACAGCTTTCAGGAGTCCGTTTTTTTTTCCTTCCTCCATGTGGGTCTCAGGATGCAGCTCAGGTCTCCAGGGTAGGCAGTGAATGCCTTTATCTCGCTGGCCAAAGGAGTGGGTTTTTTTTTTTTTTTTTTTTTTTAATTTTTTTATTGGTTATTTTGTTTATTTTCATTTCAAACGTTACCCCCTTCCCTGTTTCCCCTCTGAAACCCCCATCCCACCCACCCCCGCCTCCACGAAGGTGCTCCCCCGACTACCCACCCACCCGCCCCATCGCCCTAGCATTCCCCTACTCCGGGGCATGAAGCCTTCACAGGACCAAGGGCCTCCCCTCCCATTGATGCCCGACGAGGGCAAACACCAGCTCAACAGCTAGCGAATGTTTGAGCTCTCCCCGATCCTGCCATCCCTGCTCAAATCTAAGAGCGTTTGTGGACAAACCACACCTATAGTGACCGCATGCAGAAAAAAAAATGCAGAGACCCATTATTTGTGGTTTATTGTAGCGTTTATAGGGAAACAAATTCAGTGAAATCCAAGCAAAAGAAGGAGAGTCAGCCTTAGCCCCCCCCCCCATATTATATTATACCTGTTCCTAAGTTTAAAATATATATAACCATATCAAATTAGGCCTGCAGACCTGTTCAATCATGTCTTTAGGCATTAGGGATCCAAGAAGTGTTTGTTGAAGCAATTATTTAATGGACAACAGACAGATTATTTTAAAGAAAGCATAGTGGTGGCTTAGAGTATTGCCTTGACCATAGTATGTGAAGAATACGAAGTAATGCTAGACAGTGGTGGCGCACGCCTTTAATCCCAGCACTTCGGAGGCAGAGGCAGGCGGATTTCTGAGTTCGGGGCCAGCCTGGTCTACAGAGTGAGTTCCGGGACAGCCAGGGCTACACAGAGAAACCCTGTCTCGAAAAACCAAAAAAAAAAAAAAAAAAAAAAAAAAAAAAAAGGAGGCAGGCTGGAGCTCGGCGCCCATTCGCGGACTCTCTCCTGCTGTGGACTTGGGTAATCTGTAACTACTCTGGAACCCAGTTTCCTCACCACTTGCTCTATTTTTGGGTCAAACTACACAGACGCTGCTTGTGCATGCCGCATGATTTCCCCATTCACTATCCTTGTCTTTATAGTTACTTATTTAATATAATGTTACAGCCTGGGTTGTAGCTCAGCGGCTAAGTGCTTGTCCCACTAGCATAAAGCCCCGGCCATGTCTCAAAAGAAAAGGACGTTTTCAATGTTCTAATATATAATAGCAGGTAAAAAAAAGTCATCATTTATCTGCACACATCACTTTTAGCTCCATTTTACTGTGCTGTACTTCTGTGTGTCCTACATCTGCCAGCCAGAGAGGCAGTTAAACTTGCAAGAGTGCTGAATCTTTTTTTCTTCTTCTTCTTCTTTCCATCAAGTCATTTTGCCATCCCAGAGCTAACTTTAGCACGAGCTATTGTATGAAATTCAGTGTAATTAGGAGCTGGTTTGGGGCTTTTTTGTTGTTGCTGTCTTCTGAAACTTCTAATTCAGAGTTGTATGGGATGCCTGGTTTATGGAACCAAGCCAGTGCCTGGAGAATAATCTGAATTGTAAACCTTAGGTTAAGATGATACATATTTACAAAAGCTGAATTCTGGATCCTCTTCTCTGATGGTCTTCAACATGAGCATAAAGTTCTAAGTAACATTTTCTTTCTGTGTGAAACAAAATGAAAACCCAGGCCCTGTCTCCTGGGACTTGAAGGAGTATGTTTGCTTCAACATGGAGGAGGGAACCTTGCTTGCTTAGCCTTGTGAAAACCACACTAAATACTTGTATCTTTATTTATTCTTTTTTTTCTTTCCTTTTTTCTCCCTCCCCTCCCTCCCCTCCCTCCCTCCCTCCCTCCCTCCCTCCCTCCTTCTCTCCCTCTCTCTTCCTTCCCTCCCTCCTTTCTTTCTTTCTTTCTTTCTTTCTTGCCACATTTTCAGTCCCTTCTCACTTTTTTCCTTGATGGAAATCTTCAGTAAGATAGAACACATTGCCACATTTTTTTTTCTTTGCAGCGGTATTGAAAGAATGTAGGAGACTGGATGAAAGAATGTGAGGGACTGGATCCAAAGAGTCTGGCCCAAACCAAATAATTTGGACCACAAAGCCAGACTGGTTTTCCCTATTTCTCAAAATAACTGGGACAGACTGCATACTAAACCTCCAATTTCTTTGTGCTATGAAACCATTGCCACAAGTGCAGGAAATTCTTCACTTTTCAGGTCAAATTCACACCATTCTTTAGTCCTTTTATGTAGGGAAACAGTTACTTGCATCACATAGCTATGGGACACATAGTGTATGAGACTCCTTCCTTCCCAGTGCTACTCGGGGAAGATTTAAATGTGTTGATGACTGTGGATTTAGTGAATCAATTTCCATTAAACTGCTAATAAACCTCTCTCTCTCTCTCTCTCTCTCTCTCTCTCTCTCTCTCTCTCTCTCTGTGTGTGTGTGTGTGTTGTGTGTTTGTGTGCCTCCCCTAACTCCCCTCAGACACATTTTCATGTAGTCTAGTCTGGCTTCAGACTATGTAGCTGAGGATGACCTTGAACTTCTGATCCTTTAGCTTCCACCTCCTGAGTGTTGAAATTACAGATGTGCACCATCAGACTTGATATTATGCAAGTGTTTTGGATCTGACCTAAGACTTCTGCATGCTAGGCAAGCTCTCTATGAACTGAGCTACACCCTAGGACACCCCTACGCCCAATTTTAATCTTAATTTGTAGTTCAACGAATGTCAAGTCATCTAAAGTAAGTCATTCCAGATGACCAAGCACCTAGGAAGTCCAGCCTCAGGCATGTAATCTCAGCTTGCAGGAGGCTAAGGCAGGAGGCCTGAAAGGCCAACCTGAACTACTTAGGAATATGGTGTCTCCAGAACAGAGACAAGCAAAAAAGAGCACCAAAGAGAGTTGTATATGGGAAAGAGTTTTTGTTGTTGTTTTTTAAATTCTAGGATCTAATGTTGCTCTAAAATTCAGGTCATTCTGAGGCCTCAGTTTTACTTAATTATCCTAAAATAGAGTCCCCAGCTCAACAATGAAACCTGCTCAATAGATCATGAGACTATGATTGTCTGAGCTCACTTTGGGGCAGTCAGGAAAACCATATTACCGAACTGTTAGCCACTGGCTTGTGACATTTACAAGAAACCTCACAATTTACCCACAAGTACTGCAGACAGGGTTTTGCTTGAAAAAAAAAAAAAGTCCTTCTTGAAGTTTCCACAGTGAAAAAAAAATATCATATGATGTAGGAATGGAGAAGGCTTGGATCGGTTCCTCTCGTGGGCGGGCTTAAGCGGATACAGTGTTTACAAAATGTCCCAGAAGGTCAGATAAGCCTTTCTAGTGGCAGCACATTACAGTTATCACGACCCATGTGTGGGGCCTCAGGGATAATTTTCAGTATATCAGCACGGCACACATGGTGCCAGTTATCATTTCAATTTCATGTCAGAATCAAAACTGTGAGGGGAAAAAAAAAAAAAAAACACTTTGAAATTTTGTAAGTCATCAGTGGCCTAAGAAGTGAGGGGAAAAAAAGCCAACAGCAGTGGTTAACACATTTAGAAGAACCAACGCTCTGAACAATATTGTAGCTACTTAACTCGTGCTGATGTGGTCCAAGGATGCAGATATTTACAGTATTTGTGTACAGACAATATTTTGGGGGACTTCACACATTACACTAAACGTTTAAAAAGAGTTTCTGTGTCCCTGATGATTTTATCGTTGCTAATGAAAGTGAAAAACACTATGAAAATTTCCAAGAGGTAGCACACGCCTGTTCTGCAGGTGGGTTTTAGCGGCTGAACGGTTAAGTCTTGGTGTCAAGGGTATGCCTGAATGTTCTGACAAGAGACGTTTCTATATGGCAAAGGGGCCTGGTCATTTCTGGGGTAGAAATAATGTTTAAACTTTAAAAAAAAGTGTGTGTGTGTGTGTGTGTGTAAGAGATAGAGAGAGAGAGTTTTCAGGAGTTGTGTCTCTCCTTCCATCTTGTGGGTTTGTGGGGACTGAACCAAGGTTGTCAGGCTTGGCAGCAGTCATCTTTACCCACTGAGTCCTCTTGTAAGCACTGCAGTAGAATTCTGAGGAAGCCAAAACTTGATTTCTCTTCCCTTTTTAGTCGGAGTGATAGAATCTTGCTGTGTAGCTCAGCCTGGCTTCAAACTCAATATGGTCCTCCTGCTTCCACTTCTTAAATGGTGGGATTACAAGTGTATGCTACTGCTTCCACCTTGCCTGTCTCCCTGCCTGCCTCCCAGCCTCCCAGCCTCCCAGCCTCCCTGCCTCCCTGCCTCCCTCCCTGCCTTACTTTTTTATATCCCTTTTTAACTCTTTGACAATTTCATATATATATATATACTTGATTTTCTCTACCCAAGTCTTGCTTCTCACATCCTGTGGATTAGAAGCAACACAGATTGGGTACGGCAGCACATGTCTGTAACTCCAGCACTCAGGAAGTGGAGACCAGAGGATCAGCAGTTTAAGGTCAGCCTTAGTTTCATCCGGAATTCAAGGTTAGCTTGAGATATGTGAGACCCTGTCTTAAAAAAAAAAAAAAAAAAAAAAAAAAAAGAATGAAAGTCAGGGTAGTGGGGTGGGAGAGAAAGTTTATGGAAGAATTGTGTAAAATCAACCCTAGTCCTCACGAAGGAATTTACAGCCTTTGAGTAACTGGAGCAGAAGCTGACGTGGGTAAATGAGGATTCAGAAGAGGCTGGAGGGATCTGTATGTGCTATGGTTTGGAGGAAGATGCCTTGCAGAAGGCTTGGCTTTGTCTCTGTTGCCACTTTGACTTGTGAAATAAAGATGCCTGACTTAAGTGAGTGTGATGTCTGGGCCTCGAGGATTTGTTCCAGATGTTACACAGCTGTAGGCTGAGATCCGGGAAGAGCAGGAGAGAGACTGGTGAGACTGGATCACTGTACCATCACTTCTAGCTTATAGTTCCCAGAATTTTTTTGTGTGGTAGCATAGAAGAACCTTCATATATACCTTCATATATATATATATATATATATATATATATATATATATATATATATAATGGGGCCTAGTTTCACTCTTTGCAATGAGAAGCTACAGTGTCTTTCTTTCCTCCTAAGAACTGTGAGCCTTTTAAAAAAGGCTATATTGTGGGGGAAAGGGAGGAAGAGGATGGCTCCGTTTTCTTGAAAACCTGGAGTTTACTTCTCAGTACCCACTTGGTGACTCATAACTACCGAGTGTTACTCCAGTTCTAGGGAATCCAACATCCTCTTCTGAGCCCCTCAGTGACCACACGTGCACTTGATGCACATAGGCAAGCAAAAACACTCATACACATGATGTATTTTTTTTTTAATATATTACTTTAGAGGGAACATATAATAAATTTGATTTTTTTTTCTGTCTCGGCTAAGGACTTGAGCAGAAGGCCTGGCGAGAAAGTAGCTTATGAAAATGACTGTTTCGGCCTTTCCCCTGTTTGTGAGTAGTCACAACTGAGGTACTATTAACACACTCACAAGTCCTGCCCCAGAGCCCAGGATCCTGGATGTGGTTGGGGGGAAGAAACCCTGACCTTTGGTTTTCTGTTAACTTCATCCCTTGCATTTAAACACTACTCCAACTGCATACTTAGCCTGTGTCTTTCCTTTAAGACTAAGCGAAACCTCAAAGTCTGGAGGATTTCACAGATCCTGCACTGCAGTTCTTGTATTCAGTATTCATCGAGTGCTAGTTGTTCCAGTTTTTTTTTTTTTTTTTTTTTTTTTTTTTGAGACGGGTTTCTCTGTGTAGCCTTGGCTGTCCTGGAACTCACTCTGTAGACCAGGCTCGCCCCGAACTCAGAAATCACCTTGCCTCTGCCTCCAAGTGCTGGGATTAAAGGTGTGCGCCACCACTGTCCGGCATTGCCCAGTTCTTAAGTACAATAGTTATAACAACCCATGGGTTGACGTGGAATGACTGTTAATAATGCCATCACTACCAGAGCATTCAGAGGCCTAAATATGGCCACACAAAGAAGAATGTGAAAAGGAAAATTCCATAGACGTTCCTCTTCTCAGTCAGCCAGCAACGACCTTGACAGAAAGACAATTAGCTGATTGGATAGATTTCCTGTCCCCCATTCTTTACCCTCGTCCCCTCTTCAAGCCGGAAAACAGAGACTGTGCAGGACTGCACACTTGACAATGCTATGTATACGATGACCCAAATGTCACTTGCTTAGTCTTCCACCATTCTCAAATTATAAAGATGAAAATTGTTGATTCGCTACTTGCCCTTCTCCAAGTTTTATTCTGAAGCTGTAGAGTCTGACGGAGTTACCTTCGGTAAAAGCCAGGCTCCTTCCCCGGAAGTGAAAACTCAGAAGCTTCAAGTTTTGTTCTTCTAAAAAAACAGACAACGAAACAAACCCCAAACCAAAAAACAAAGTATCTGATGAAGACCTTCACGTTTAATTCAGAACTCTTTCTCGGTCTCTTCTCTTCTCTTTTTCTTCACTGGTCTTTCTTGGCCACAGCAGAAACAACTGTTACAAATACACAGAAAGATTTTGCAACAAAAAGGCCTTGAACACAGAATTCTTCTCAGAGGCGGAGTTGGGTAATAAAATAGAATAAATGAAAACCTTGCCTCCTATACATTTATAAGGTTTTTTTTTTTTTTTTTTTTTTGACAGGGTTCATGAAGCCCAGGCTGGCCTGGAACTTACTATGTAGCCAAGCTAGATTTTCCTTGCCCCTGCTGCCCAGTGCTGGCATTAGAGGTGTGTGTTTTTGCCCAGCTTCATCTT